>NW_022437054.1:3782107-3824494 GCF_009761245.1 Sapajus apella
ACACACACACACACACACACACACACACACACACACACACACACACACTCCTTCCCTGACACCTCCATGATGCATAATAACGAGGTGTAGTCCCACTTCGGGCCTCAGTTTTCTCGCCTGGGAAGTGGGGATGAAGGGTTGCACCTGGCTCTGGCAGTGGCTACGGCTGGAAATGCTGTGCACCTCCGGACCACAGTCTGGCCGGGAGTGGGAGAGAGCAAGGTTCATTTCTTCCATCCCCATGTTCCCTGGTCCAGTGCTCCGTGACTGCACCACGCTGAAGCAGCAAGGACACGTGTCGTCATGAAACAGATCCCTCCGCACACAGAAATGAAGGCCACCACAAGAAAAACGGTATGGCAGGGCTAGCCAGGCTTACAGGAGGGAATGTCTCGGCACTTTGGGTTTAGCCCAAGGAGAGAACGCTGCTCTTTCAGGTAAAACTTACTTGACACTATCCTGACCAAGTGAAACTCTTTTCTACAGAGCCAGTAGCTGCTATGCTCTGGACACATCCCGGGGGAAGAACCACGCATGTGTAGCACATATCATGGCCTTTCATGATGTAAGCCCACCACGTGGTACTCATTTCTCCATTTCTGTAGCAGGCCAAGATCTAAGTTAGCATGGACTTAGCATTTAGGGCTTAACATTGACTTTATGAGTTGTATGCTTCATAAATAGCCTGCCCTGTGAAGTCTCAAAGTGATTATACAGGACAGAATGTGCACGCTAAACATACGTGCATATATGCTCACACACAAACACACAGCACATGCAATCAGCACTGTGGAGATCTGAAATTGACAAGAGAACATCTGACATCATGTCTCATTGTCCAGAGAGTTCGTCATTCCTTTCCCACCACTAACTGCAGGCCAGAAAGTCCCATTACAAAACGTCATCATTTTCTTCGTGTTAAACACTACACTGAGCTCTGTATGAAGTCGGGCACAGCAGGCGGGCATAAGAAACTGAAATGCACAGCGAACCGATAGATTGGCCACCCAGGCTTGGGTGGTCAGTGCCTGTCGCTGCCCTGTCGCCACCCTCGGCAGAGCTCAGTCAGGAAGTTAGATGTTGTCATTAGGCTCTAAATAAAATACAGCCCAGAATTAATCATTTATTTCAGGTACCTGGTAATCCACAAGTATACCAAAGGGACTGCACTGTTGATCAAAATTCTGTAGAAACCTTGATTAAAACCTTAATTAAGCATTTTCATTTCAGAGAGTGAGGCAGCGGGCTTATCCAGCTGAGGCTGAATGGGGCTCACCGTGCAGGCCACCTGACACAGCTTGGAAAAACTGCACCTCAACATCAGCAGTGGATTCATCCTTCCGAGCCGTCCTCTTTCCTCAGAGTCAAGCCATCTGTGAGCCGGCTGGGGCAGTCTTCTGTGGAAAGGCACACTGCCCGGCCAGCCTCGTCTCATTCTCTCCTGCTAGTGATCTGCTACTGATTTTATCTCCTCTCCTCACTCCTGGACATGAACACGTTTTCACACATGATTTTCTCCACATGTAACGGTCCTTTTCCCACATTCTACCAGTCTAAACAAGCTGCATGGTGGTGCGTACCTGTAATCCCAGCTGCCTGGGAGGCTGAAGTGGCAGGGTGGCCTCTGCCAGGAGGTCAAGGCTGCAGTGAGCTGTGATTGCACCACTGCATTTTAGTCTGCAGGACAGAGAGAGAACTCTGCCTCTAAAAACAAAGATATCCTTCTTCAGTTACCATCCCAAATGCCACTTTGTCTAAACTGTGCCATCTTGCTTCCTTTCCGACAGGACCAAGCAGGGAAATACCTCAGGCACAGTCTCCTGGCGTGGGAAGCTGAAAGGCAGGAGGCCAGACATCTCTTGCTCATAGGCATAATGCAGAACTCAGTGGCCCAAAATGGAAGGAGAGTCAAGTCCGATCCAAACCACAGAGCATGGGGCTCACAGAGGGCACGTGCTCAGAGCTTCCAGTTTGCTGGAGACTGAATGTGCATATGCTGACAACCTAATCCCCAGTGTGATGGCATTTGATGGCGGGGCCCTTGGGAGGTAATTGGGGTTAGATTAGGTCATGAGGGTGGAGCCTCCCTGATGGGATTTGTGTCCTTATGAAAAGAGGAAGAGGCATGAGAAACCTCTCCCTGCACGTAGGCACCAGGGAAAGGTCCTCTGAGGACATCACCTGAAAGAGTGCTGTCAGCAGCACCCGGGCTCCCCAGCCTCAGACCTACAGCCTCCAGAACCACGAGAAATAAATGTGCAAACCACCGGGTCTATGGTAATTTGTCACGGCAGCCTGAACTAGACACATTTCCTTCTCTGTCCCCGGTGCGATGAGATGAGTGACGTGCTACCAGTGTCTTTAGGTGCTGATTACCAAATATAGTCAATGAATAAAGCTTCTATTTCTAACTGATAATTATGCTATAGACATAAGGGTGATAAAACACAGTCCTTCCTCTAGGAGGACTAAGTCTAGCAGAGGCATGAAGGGTAAACAGGTAATTATGCTACAACAAACCCCTGCTACTGCAGGTGTGTAAAGAAAGAGCTTGGAGACCCAGAGAAAATCTAATGGGGAACAGGTACAACAGTCCTTGAACCAGATGTCTTAAATATGAGTAGAACGGTGCTGGATAGATGTTCGTGGAAATGGCATTGCACACGGTGAAAGACAGGGAGAGAGGAGAGAGTGAGGTGCTCTCTGGGAGAAAGAAGGATGACTGTCTGGGCCTGAGGGCCCCTGCAGGCACCTGGGGAGCCGGTTACAAGGGCCTCGAACATCCTGCCGAAGCGATGTGAAGGGCAGCTTCAAGACGCGAAGGAGCCTTACACAGAACATCAGACGACTCATTCTGCATGCGGAAGAATCGCTGAGAACAGCAAGGGGAAGATTCAAAAGATAGAGGGTTTCCAGCTCAGGTTACTGAGAACTTGAGTTGAGTGAGCAGGGGCTGGTGAGCAGATGATGAGGGACCCGTGCTGATACGGGTGGCCGTGTCTGGCCGAGAGATCACGCGGGACAAGTGCTTGGGACAGAGGTGAACACGAAACCTCAGACTTGGGGGTCATTAGAAAATAGTGGTCAAAAGTGCAATAGCACCCCCAGCCCCACCACAAAAGTCAGGTTTGGAGAGAGAACAAGATCACACTGAGGTTTAGGCCAGAAGAGTGGGGACTGCCAACGTTCAAGGAGAAACCAACGACGCCGGAAAGCAAAACACACCATCACTCTCACCCTTAAAGTCATAAGACAACTAGCCCGGCCTTACAAACGTTTGTGATTGTTTAAAAACAGTTAAACTTTATTAAATGCCTACTGTGTACAAAGTGGTGTCGCAAGTGTGATGGCAGGGATGTGGAGATTATCATTATCGTGAGAAATGCTCTCAGAAGCGAAGGAGCCTCCTGAGCAGGCGGACACACACAGGGACACAAACATTCAAGAGCGTGAGCTCACTGAGGACCCTGAGATGAGGAGGGAGGGGCGGGGCCCGTGTGTGACAACACTGTAGTGGTTGTGAACGGGGCCCGGAACATGAATGAATGTTTCTGTGTGGAGTGGGGCGTTACAAAGCAGCAGGGTGGATGATGAGAAGATACAAGGTCAGAGAGAGGAAGGAGTATGGAAGTCTTTAGACAGAGTGGCCAGTGGTACCCTGTGTTTGTTTTCTGTTTCTGTGAAGAATCACTGAGTACTGGGTAATTTATAAAGAAAAGAGATTTATTTGGCTCATGGTGCTGCAGACCGTACAAGAAGCATGGCGCCATAGTCTGTTTCTGGTGAGGCCTCAAGGAGCTTCCAATCATAACAGAAGGCGAGAGGGGAGCAGGTGTGCCACATGGCAAGAGAGGAAGAGAGGGGGAAGGTGCCAGGTGCTTTTTAATAAATAATCTCTGAGAGACTCATCAAGTGAGAACTCATGTATTACTGTGAGGAGGACAGCAAGCCATTCGTGAGGGACCCACCCCCACGATCCAAATACCTCCCACCAGAACCCACCTCCAACATTGGAGGTCGCATTTCAACTAAAGATTCGGAGGGAGAAACATCCAAACTGTATCATATCCATACACAGTCCTTCACTCAGTGTTGTTCCATGGGTCCTGTGAGACCCCACCACATAAACAATGGACTTGTTAGGAGGCCTGAATTATCCTCTTCCAGCTTCTTCCACTGACGCAGTGCTGATGTCCCTTAGACTGTCGAGTGCTGTGAAGTGAGGAGGCCCGTGGGACCTGACCATGTAATACATCTGTCTAGTGCTCTGGTGGATTCTCCCAGTACCAGTAATATTTCCCACTCTCATTTCCCACCATTTTCTGTTTACCTATTTACAGAATATATTAATAGTCTACCTAAAATTTAGGTTTAAAACTTATGAACTACCTTAAAGTCACTTATTTTCAAAACTTATTTTCGTAGCAAAGAAAAATTGCATTCCTTTAAGAGAAATGCAAAAACTAAGAGCCATTACCCATTCAAGAGTCGTAAGCCACAGTCAGCCTGCTGGCGTGTGGCACCCACACCTCACACACACACGCTCAGCAAGGGCCCCTGCATGCTACAGCAGAACAGGTCAAGACCAGGATGTCCTATTTTATGAACTATAAGAATTCCACTTTCTCATATGTATACACATATATATATACACAATCTGCGTTAATTAGCTGCCATTCTAGCCCATGCTGTGTTGGGTTTCTTTTTTCTCTCTATGTATGTGTGTATATGTGAGAGTCGGGGAGAAAGACACTGTTACAGAGAATAGACTCTCCTACTATGTTTTTAGTCTTTGAATATCTGATTGACGGAGTTAATGTCACGCTTGTTTGTCCAGATCTCTAGAACACCCTTTACTGTCTACTAAGTAGTAAAAATCTACTGGATGCATTCTGAAGGCCTCTTTGGGGATTCAAAAGGGATTTTGGAATCTTGCAGCTTTTCAAAGGCATCATCATAAACAACCATTGCTGTCGTATTAGCAAAAAGCAAAGGTTCAGGATACTAAGACTGAAGATCAATAGAACGGCAGTGACAAGGGTTTCTGCAGATTTTAAAATCACATGCTTCCTAAGACCTCAAAATTCTTTCAAAAACATAATTTATCTCTACACTTATGATGAGGGTGGAGACAATGTCTTCTCACTTTGTCCATGGAGAAATGGAAGCCTAGATGCATTCAGAAATACCCCATCATGGAGCTCAGATCAGGCCCCAAGCCTGCTGCTTTCCGTGATAGTATTTCAGCCAGAAAATTGCTATCTTCAATAGAAACTGGTGGTAAAAATCAGGGGAATTTATGTCTCACTTAGTTGGAGCAGAGAAACCAACTGAGTTAAGGATTTGACATGCCACACTGGGACATCTAAAGGGCAAAGCAGTTTAGCTTTTGGATAAAAAACACTTCACTTTTCACATATCTGTAATTTATTTATTTTATTTATTTATTTATTTATTTATTTATTTTGAGATGGAGTCTTGCTCTGTTGCCAGGCTGGAGTGCAGTGGCACAATCTCAGCTCACTGCAACCTCCGCCTCCTGGGTTCAAGCGATTCTTCCGCCTCAGCCTCCCGAGTGGCTGAGACTACAGGCACGTGCCACCACGCCCAGCTAATTTTTATTTTCGTATTTTTAGTAGAGACGGGGTTTCACCATGTTGGCCAAGATAGTCTCGATCTCTTGACCTCGTGATCCGCCCGACTCGGCCTCCCAAAGTGTTGGGATTACAGGCGTGAGCCACTGCGCCTGGCCTGTAATTTATTTTTTTAAAGGTCCATTTGGGAAAATGTAGGAATTAGAACAAATGAGAATCTTCCAGATTTTGAATGGGGCAGGAAGTCTAAGGGCAGTCATAGTGTCAAGCTTCCCCGGAAGCTAAATGAGAGTGTAGAGAAGGCTGCAGGTAGGAAGGGCCCGCTGTTGGAACACCGCCAGCTCTTGGGACTTCCCACAGGGAAGGGCTTGGTAAGGAAAGAAGCTGGCGACAATTTGATTGGGGTGACAAGAACATGGCAGGAATTATTTTAAATCATTTGCACAGCAAGTACACTACATTTACTTAGAATTAGTGTTTATTTGGGGCGGTTTGAAGGTAAAATAGATGGAGATTATGGGAAGGAAGCACTGAAACACCCAACCCCTCCATCCACCCCATGGCCAGCCCTGTATGACAGAGTCTTCACCCTCATATTTGAGTGGGGGGCAAAATCTGTCTGTTTAAGAATTATGCAAAGGTAGCATTTATGCTGAATGTCAGAGAGAGCCTGGCAACAGAAATCAGTAAAAAAGCAGTTGATAGAAGAGAGAGAGAATTCTCATGAATGTATAGATTTCCAAATGAAACCGTTGACAATGGATTAGTACCCAGGCTTGCTGTGGACTGAGAAGGCTCTCCAGAGCCTACGGCTTTCACTCTAGTTGTAAAGCTTCGTCGGCTTTCTGTTCAAAACCCCATCACCACACACAGTGGTTTGACCAGAGGTATAGCCAACAGACAGATGTGCAAAGCTATCTCCACCCACAGCACGACTCCCTTCCTGACACCAGAGTACACAGGTGAGGCAGCTGCTCACAGTCAATGAAAATTTTAGAAAATCTGAGAATGTGACCCTTCAGAGGACCAGTCACTGCCTTTAATTCATTTTAACTGAACTATTCCATCTTCATTGCGAGTTATTTGTACAGTGGTTTATTGACTGATACACTCTAGAATTATCCCTTCTGAACGTTTCCTTTTTTTTTTTTTTTTTTTTTTTTTTTTTTTTTTTTTTTCACCCAGGCTGGAATGCAGTGTTGTGATCAGGACTCATTGCAACCTCCGTCTCCCAGGCTCAAGTGATTCTTATGCCTCAGCCTCCTGAGTAGGTGGGATTACAAGCATGTGCCATCACTCCCAGCTAATTTTTGTATTTTTAGTAGAGACAGTGTTTCACTATGTTGGCCAGGCTGGTCTCAGACTCCTGGCCTCAAGTGACCCGCCAGCCTCAACCTCCCAAAGTGCTGGGATTACAGGCATGAACCACCGCGCCCAGCCTAAAGTGTTCTAATAAAAGGGAATTTGATTTAAATGTGTATGTTGCAATGTACATTACCTGCTGCTATCCATCTCCAACTGAAATAGGAAAGGGATGGGCCCTGACAGTGGAAAGAGTGTTACCTGAGACAGAATTAGATGCAGGGGCAAGAATGGGATTCCCCCCGTCCCATTGTTCCCTAAGTATAACAATTATGCAAATTATTTTTGTGCAGGCTTAAGAATGTGCTATAAGTGTTTTTGATGGGCCTGGAACAGCAGACTTCCTAAAAATGATAGAAATATTGCATGCAATTAAATCATTTCAAGCTATTTGAATGTAACATGATGTTACTGCGTCCTCTTTGTAGTCTGCAAGTACTGTCTTAAAGAAAGTATTAGGCACGTATCCTTCTCAAGATCTCTGGTTGGGGCTTCTTATTTAAGAACAAAGGGAAGGCTGAACCTCTCATTAGAAACAAAGTTATAATTCAACGCTCCTGCGTTTCCTTCAATGCATTTGGTGGTAGGGCCATATCAGGTGCAGGCTGTCATCCCCGGGATTCGATAAAACCATCATTTTGGTCAAACAGAACAAAACAAAAATTTGGCCCTAGGAACTCGTGACTCATCTCTGTGATCCTCCCAGCTGCGCTTTGCACTGGGGGTAATAAATCATGCGTAAATAATAATCACCAAAATTAAATGTGTGGATGTTGGATCATGCTTTGTCATTGTTCCTCACTAATAACAGTAATTTGGTTAAGTAAATTGTATTGATATCAAATGTTCCTCGCATTCAGCTTTCAATTAGCAGGTCACACATTCCATCTCCAAATGACACATTTCACTGGCTATTTCTTCCCTGATCACATTTTAGAGAATTGTTCTTCCTGTAGTTTCCCAATGCCTTTTTCTCTCTTTTGTTTTGTTTTGCTTTGCTTTGTTCTTCTGGTTTCGTTTCCCTTTTATGGCCAACACTGTGCTGAACTGTGCCACCACAAACAGCCCTGATGCGCAATCAAAATGGGTTGGTTGGCGCCGCCAGGGAGAGAAAGCTGTGTGCTTCCCTCGCCGCCACGCAGGGGGCCTCCATGCTCTCTCACTTTCACTGTCTCCAGGGCCTCGTAAGCTGCGACCAGGCAGGGCTTTGAACTCTCACTCACAGTTACGGGGTCCCACAAGCAGACATACAGTGTGGAATGCAGGACTGTCTCCACTGAGCATTTGTGGTTCCAGAGGCCCCCACAGTCTAGAGTCCCACTTATCTTTGTACAGCTGCTCACATCAGCTACCTTTTTCCACCGAATATGGAAAGTCCATTCAAAGCAGAGCCAGTGTGACTCATCCAAGACTCTGAACATGTGGAAGCAGTCTCCCGTTCGATCCCCAGTTCACACAGTGGCATCATCTTCCTTTACCCTTCTAAAAAAACAAGATGATAGAACTGGAGGTGAGCAAATGCCACTGCTATAGCCACTTGCTCCAAGCCACACAGCAGGTCACTGGTGGAAGAGAAACCAGAACTGAAGTCAGCAGATTCCCAGCCAGAGTTTGGCCTCTGACACTGAAATGACTTGTCGCTATACCTTTAGAGCTGAACGATGCACAGAAACCAGTTCTAGACTAAATCTCTCATAGGACAGAGGCAGAAGCTGATGTCAGAGCAGCTGATAAATCAGCCACGCTGTTCAGAGGGCAAGCCTGGTTAGACAGAGAACCCTGGTGCCCAGCCTGGCTGTGTCTGGGCTGCCTCTGACCCCAGCACGCTCTGGGCCTCTGGATATGACTCAAGGGCATCTTCCTGGGCTGTGGATCAGGACTGCAGGTTAGTAGTAAAGTGGGACACATGTAATTTTAAATTTATGAGGATCCACATTTTCAAAAGTAAAAAGGAACAGATAAAATGAATGTTCGTAATATAGTTTATCTAATTCCAAATATTATCATTTCAAGGTGTAAGCAACATATAACATTGATGAGATGTCCTACATTCTTTTTTCAAGCCGATCTTTGATATCCACTGTGTATCTGTCATTTTATAGCCCCTCCTGATTTGGACCAGCCATATTTTAGTGCGCATGGGGCTAGCGGCTGCCCCGTTGGCCCATTGGCCAGATTAGATCCAGCCTCAGCTCCACCTTCAGCAGGCTCGGCAGCCTCCCCAAGGCAGGCTTTGGGCGGGGACCACAGCAGATGTGCAAACTTCTGGCCAGCGAGCAGTCCCTGGCCACGATGCTGCCTCTAGCATGATTCCTGGTTTTCCGTGCCCCACCCTTAACACCAGCTTCACGTCCCTCCATTGCACCACAAACACTAAAAAGAATAATGTCAAATTCGTTAGCATAGAACCTGTCTCACAGTGGTTCCCAAGGTCTCTTCCACCTCTCAGACCATATAATAATGATGGCGATTCTGCAATCTATCATGTCTTATAGAATGCAGGGATACCTTCTAACCTGCACCTACTCTGTGCTGGAATTGCTCACGAAATAAACCGTGGCCCTTCCCTAGTAATGGGGTGCAAAGTGGACACAGTCGCAAATTGCGAGGGCTAAAGGCAGGAAGCCAGGCAGATCAATAGCAGAGGTGCAGCCAGCGAATACCATCAGAGGCATCTCCCCACAGATGGGAGCAACTTTCTGCAGACCTGGTGAGATGAGCAGATAGCAAAGACATCTTGAATGGTATCGTTCGTTTTTAATATTTTGTATGTGATTATAATAGAAAAATGCTTTTCATTCTCAAACGACATGATGGGATCCCACAGACTGGCACATCACAGATGCAACCTGTTAGTGTTGCTACGTAACTATTAAACTAATCCCGTATTAATTTAGCGAAACTACCACCCACATAGTCAATATTATATTTCCTGCTTCAAGAAGGAAGCCAAGTGACTTGAAATGAGCCAGATACAGTTATTTCAGACAAGCTTTCTGAACACAAAACCTATAATTCATTATGTCGACAGGAAGGACACACAGCACTAGCCACTCCTCGGTAACGAGATGGTGCACAGTGGCTCACCATCGGGGTGTCTCTTCCGCAGAGAGGCAACCGCAGTCAGGGTCTGTGACTGACATCTCTGGACGCTACGTCCATGAGAAAGGTATGCAGAGGGCGCTCAGTCTCTGTGCCTCCAAATAGCTGTGGCTGTGCGCTAGCACTGTGTGGAAAGAAAGGGCCTGGGGAGGGGTTAGGGCGAGAGAGAGGATCACATTCCTGTGGCAGTTATTCTACCAGAGCTTTAAGGCATCACGGGCCGCAGCAGGCGGGCTCCCACCACAGGGCAGTGACTCGGAGCATTCTTTGCTCATCCATCTTGCCCTTAAATAGCTGGCAGTGGTTGAGGCTAGAATTCGATCACCGGCATGCTTTGCGTTCTTTGATTTGAGTTCCTTAGCTCCCGATGTCACCCACTGCACCTGTAAGTCTTGGCCTTCTCAGAACGAAGGGCAGGAGGCTGCTGCCAGCCACACAGGGACTCTGTCCTCCAGCAGATCTGTCCCTCCAACTCATCTGGGCAGAATGGCAGGTCCGGAGTGTCAGGTCTAAAAGTGCCCACATGCTATCATGGTCACACTGATGAAGCCAGAATGGGACCATTGCTCAGTTTCTTGTTCACAAAATCCATTTCCTGTCTCAGGTCCAGCACTTCCAGCATTTGGTTCTGTTCATTTCCCCCCAAATCACCACAAGAACTTTGAAGTGACGCAGCCCGGTGTGGCCCTGGTTAGGTGTGCCATCCCAAGCAATCTCCACCGCCACCTCACATCAGTGTGTCTGTGAGGATTAAGAGAGCCCATAAGCATTCCAGCACTCCACACGTGCTTAGAAGCTGCCAGCACGTGTAACCTATGCCTATCCCGTTCTTATTGCCATTACTGCCACCATTACCACGATTACTGAAACAGGAAAGGTTCCCTTGTCCCCAGCTCAGGGTGTGCGATGGGGGTGTGGCTCACTTCTTCAGCACCCGCTGCTCAGACCTCTAGGAGAGCACACAGATGGGCAGGCTGTGGGGGTCCCACCCCAGGGCAGTGTCTAGGGGTGAATGTTTATAGCTGAAGCCCCAGTGGGCGGCTGTAACAGGGTGCTCTTCTCATTTTGTCATCTAATTGTGTTAACCAGCTCAATTAGACCCTCTACCTTGTGGCCAGGACAGAGGGCTTTCTGTATCCCTGCCTTGGTGTACGGGAAGAATGGGATCACACCTGGACTTGGAGAATGAGTTCAAGATTTTATTGAGTAGATACAGCTCTCAGTAGATGGGCGAAGCCAGAGGGTATGCAGTGGGAAGATTTTCCCCTGGAGTCAGGTGGCTCAGCGGCCCGAGTTCTCCTCCGACTGCCCAGCCAAATTCCACATCGTTGTTCTGCTGGTTGGGGGCCTGCCAACGTGCCATTCCATCCAGCTGCCCACGTGTTTCTCTGGTTGATGGGGTCCTCTCCACATCCAGCCGCTTGTGTGTCTGCCTGCTAGGGTCTCTGGGGTTTTTATAGGCACAGGATAGGGACATGGCAGGCCAGGATGGTCTTGGGAAATGCAACATTTGGACAGGAAATGCCTGTCCTCACCTAGGTCCGTGCGGGCGGAGCCCTAGCCAGGAACAATGCCCTCCTCTAACCAGCACTTCTCCCTTCTGTATCATTTAAAGGGACCACGCTCTTCCCTTTCCAGCACTTCCCTTTCATATCATTACCAGGAGACGGGATGCAAACAGAAGTACAAGTCAGAATCACCCTGAAGAAGGTCCTATCCAGTTCAGAGAAGACGTGTGAGACCACAGTGAGCATCCAGTGTGGCGGTGCCCAGGACGGGGCCAGCCCGGAAGCACAGCATCACTCTGCCTTCTCCTGGAGTGGAAGAGCAAGTTGAGAAGGGTTGGGAACAGGCCTGAAATCCTAGCTGGGCATGAAGGGTGCATCCCGGAGCAGGCTTGGCCTCAGCGAGGTGAGAGCTGAGGAGGTCCTCTTGCCTTCCTGCACCCAGATTCTGGAGTGGCCATGCTCCAGCCAGGGCTTCTGTCTCCAGCTTGCCCTTGGATACTTCCTCCTCCACCTTTCTTCTTTCCGTGGGATCACTCCTCCACAAACCACTTCAGAACAAGACACGACCTTCCAACTTCTCTCCTGCTGGCCTGGACTGAAGGGCTGAAGCATTATAACCATTTTAAAGAGATGTTCTTTCAACTACTAACAACAAGAAAACGCACGAATATTTTCAACAGAAAATTCAAGGAACAGACGATCATAAAAGACACCATGTCATCAAGAGAGCTTTGGACCACCAGGGAGGAGGTGGTGGTTGCTCAGGCTTTGGGACCGACTGGTCAGGTGAACGCAGGTGTCTCAGATCACACGGGAGGCGGGAGAATGGTGGTCCAAGCCGCCTGCTCCCCAATAGCAAATGGTCCTGTTGATCAGAAACCCCTGTGGCCTCACAGCACATGATGGACTCTCTCTTGACGTGTCTTGGTGTCCAGGCTCGAGACACGGCACAGAGCATATCCTCCCAGCCGCCAGCCCCTCCTGTGTGCTGGTGAGCACAGGAGTGTGCTTGAGGCTCAGCTGAGCACTGGAACCGGCTGTCGGGCCGATGAGAGGAGTGTTAAGCTTCTGCTACCCCCTGGCATTCTCTCTGAGAGCAGTGCAAGAAGGCCTGCCTGGTCTGCTGCAGGGGCTGGCACTGCAGAGGGAGAGCACAATTCACATGAAACGGGGGAATACGGCAACCCAAAGGTGCATTTTGCCTTGTGCCCTTTTTTCCTTTCAAAAGCACTCATTCCGGGATTGATGCTTAGCTATCAAGCAGTGAATGTGAAAGCCAAGATAATGTGGGCCCTCCCAGCGCTAGAAACACAGCCCTCTGGATGCTCAGGCTTATGGAACTGCCTTAATAACATGCCTTTTTTTTCCTCATTAACTATTTCAAAGTTAGTGACTTTGTGGGATTCTGGGGGAAGCTGTAAAAGGCAGATCAAACGAAACAGCCTCTGCCCCTCCCAGCCCCTCCACCCTCCAAGCTCCCTGCCCATCCATCACCACAGAAGGCTACTTCGGCCTTTTCATCTCTCACTACCTGCTTGTGAAAAGGAATGGGGTCGGCAAGAAAAGGGCAGGAGGAAGGAGGTCTGAAGCCATCCAAGGCTGGATATGAAAACAGCAAATGAGGCAGAAGTGAGCAAACGGAGGATCCCTCCTGCCCAGGGCTGAATTCCCCATTCCCTCCAGCTCACTGTGGGGCCTTCGCACAAGTTTCTGCCCCAAAAGGCTCCACATCGAGCTGACTCCTCCTGGACAGCTCCCAGTAGGGGTGGGTGCTGTCCCTCACTTCTCAGGGCTCCTCCAGCCTAGCTCAGGCCTGCTTCAGGTGCTCCCTGAAGGGGTGAATGGGCAGAGGACACGCCAGTCAGGGGTCCCTGGGGAAGACACCACGGGAAACCCAACTTCATTTTTCTCTTTGAAAAAGAAAATGCTGCATAAGATGACTTCTAAGGTCCCACCAAGTCTGCTGAGGTTTTACTGACAGTGCATGAGCATTACAGAAAACGTGAAGGACACTGAGAAGAGAGGTCGACTGCCCACCTTCCTATCAACCAGTGCTGTTAGTGTGGGTTGAGACATTTACTTCCAGAATCTCAAAACTGCACTGAGCTTTGAAACTTCATCCAAAAGGAAATCAGAATATCTAAGAGACACCAACACTCCCATGTATATTACTGCAGCACTATTCATGACAGTCAAGATTTGGAAGCAATCCAAGTGTCCGGCAACACATGGCGGAATAAGGAAAATGTGGTAGAGGCACACCACGAGCACTACCCAGCCAGGGAAAAGAATGACATCCTGTCACATGCAGCAACATGGATGGACCTGGAGGACATTACGTCACATGAAATGAGACAGGTACAGAAAGACAAGCTTTGCATGCTCTCACTTATTTATGGGAAATGAAAATTAAAACAATTGAATTCATGAGGACAGAAAGTAGAATGATGGCTACCAGAGCTGAGAAGGGGCATGGGGAAATGGGGATGGTCAATGGTACGAAAATATAGTTAGATTCGGGGAATAAGATTTAGTATTTGGTAGCATGACAGGAGACCATAGTCAGTAATGATTTATTGTCCAGTCTCGAATAACTGAGGGAGTCCAAGTGGAATGTTTGTAACATGAATAAATGATGCATGCTTGAGGTGATGGATACTCCACTTACACACTGCATGCCTGTGTCAAAATACTTTATGTACTCCACAAACATACACCTACTATGTACCCACAAAAATCAAAACTTTAAAAAACGCCAGGCACGGTGGCTCATGCTTGTAATCCCAACACTTTGGGATTACACCTGCACAAGGCAGATGGATCACCTGAGGTTAGGAGTTTGAGACCAGCCTGGCCAACAGGGTGAAACCCCGTCTCTACTAAAAATAAAAATAAAAAAATATTAGCTGGGCATGATAGTGCATACCTGTAATCCCAGCTCCTTGGGAGGCTGAGGCAGGAGAATCATTTGAACCCAGGAGGTGGAAGTTGCAGTGAGCTGAGATGGCACCACTGCACTCCAGCCTGGGAGACAACAGCGAGACTCTGTCTCACAAATAAATAAATAAATAAATAAATAAATAATTTTTAAAAACCTTCATCTAAATGAACATTTACGTAACCCTTATGTAACAAAGTAAACTATGTATGGGTTTCCGGGGGCAGGGGGCCGGTGGGAGAGCCCTGTGTAAGAACTTATAGAATAATAATTCTGTAATATCCCATGGGCAAGACCACACTCAGATTTTCAGCAGTGGATTTTTAGTGCTCCGGGACTTTGCTTCTCTCCACTCTGAGGTCCTCCCTAACAAGCCCCACCACTGCCATCTCAAAGGCACCTCCCCAGACCCCCACCCCCCCCCCCCCCCTCCCCCCCCCCCGCCCCCCACCCCCCCCCCCCCCCCCCGCCTCCGCCTCTGCAGACCCCCACCTTCCCCTACCCCGCCTCCGCCTCCCCAGAGCCCGCCTCCCTCACCCTCACCTTCCCGACACATACACACACCACAAGCCAGGGTCCCAGGGCTCTCATCATTTCTGTGGATCCAAATTTTATTCCCAGGAAGTGACAACAAAAATCAGCTCATACGAAGTCGTTCCCAATAGGCAAGACCTGAGCAGACCACTGTCCCACAGGGCACTGCCATGGGAACAATGGGACACGCCTCCTCTACAGAGCTGAGGATGCAGGAGCCTGAGGCCTGGGCACTGTGGCTCACTGTATTCAGGACACGGGGAGAAAGCGAAGGCGGGAGGAACCGCCCAGCACTTTAAATCACACCCATGAGGCAAGCTCGAGCCACATCCTTCGCTAACTGAACGCTCTCCTTTTTATTCCTGGCTGCAGAATCACAGGAGTCAGCGCGGGGTGGGGAGGGTGAGGAGGGATAACATGGGGAGAAATGCCAGATACAGTATGCGCCTAAAGTAAAATAAATAAATTTTGTAAAAATGCAATAGGCAAAAACAGTTTGGGAGCACACACACTGATACTGGATGTGCATACCTGTTGAAAAAAAATGTAAGTTGTGTGCTTTATCTTGTCAAAACTGAACAAAAATGTATGTATCTATTAGGCATCAAAAAAAAATAAAATTTTTTGTAAAATTGAACTTAGCTATGTCCTTGAAGGAAAATGTCTTCCTGATTCATCCAAGGAGAAACAGAAACCTGTTGCTACCAGGTTTCCTCCCAGCCAGGCCTGCACCCTCCCTCTTTTGGGTCCCACGGGGCTCTGGGGGGCTCTGGTCCACCAGTCAGGGAAACTATCCCACTTTGACTTCAGCTATGGGAATGCATGCCTTCTCCCAGGAGGTGCAAGCTGCTTTCTGATGATATCGGTCATGGTGGACTCACAGCCCTTAGCACGTGTGTGGTTGATAGCCGATGGTTGGCAATTTTGGTGATCTGATGAATTAATTACAAAATTTGGAAAGCAGATGTGATGAATTTTGTACTTGCTTAAGTCTACTGTGGACATTTTGGAGGAATCTCCTTAACTTGTCTTTAAAATCTTTCTCCTTTCTGGAAAGTAAGATTTGGATCAAATGAATAATCAAATTTTGTTTGAAACCCATACATATTAGGCATGTTTCCTATCTCAAAATTCCTATTGCACTTAAAATACCTCCTGTACTTCGCTTTCCCTGAAGGTATCTGGTATAAGAGATGGCAACCTGTATAAATCCAGCCCTCTAGCGACAAGGTGGAAATTGCACTTAGAAAAACAAGCTCTGGATTTACAAGAAAAAAACAAGCCCATTCAAAAGTGGGCAAAGGATATGAACAGACACTTTACAAAAGAAGACATACATGAGGCCAACAAACATATGAAAAAATGCTCATCATCACTGGTCATCAGAGAAATGCAAATCAAAACCACATTGAGATACCATCTCACGCCAGTTAGAATGGTGGTCATTAAATATTCTGGAGACAACAGATGCTGGAGAGGATGTGGAGAAATAGGAACGCTTTTACACTGTTGGTGGGAGTGTAAATTAGTTCAACCATTGTGGAAGACAGTGTGGCAATTCCTCAAGGACCTAGAAATAGAAATTCCATTTGACCCAGCAATCCCATTACTGAGTATATATCCAAAGGATTATAA
The DNA here is from genome assembly GCF_009761245.1 of Sapajus apella. Taxonomy (NCBI): domain Eukaryota; kingdom Metazoa; phylum Chordata; class Mammalia; order Primates; family Cebidae; genus Sapajus; species Sapajus apella. Next base: position 3,798,781 of record NW_022437054.1, read on the forward strand.
TCATTCTACTATAAGGACACGTGCACACGAATGTTCATTACAGCACTGTTTACAATAGCAAAGACCTGGAACCAACCCAAATGCCCATCGATGATAGACTGGACAGGGAAAATGTGGCATATATACACCATGGAATACTACACAGCCATAAAAAACGATGAGTTCGTGTCCTTTGTAGGGACATGGATGAACCTGGAAACCATCATTCTCAGCAAACTGACACAAGAGCAGAAAATCAAACACCACATGTTCTCACTCATAGGTGGGTGTTGAACAATGAGAACACATGGACACAGGGAGGGGAGCACTACACACTGGGGTCTGTCGGAGGGAAACAGGAAGGGATGGTGGGGGGTGGGGAGCTGGGGAGAAATGCCAGATATAGGTGAAGGGGAGGAAGGCAGCAAATCACTCTGCCATGTGTGTACCTATGCAACAATCCTGCATGTTGTTCACATGTACCCCAAAACCTAAAATGCAATTTAAAAAAAACACAAAACCACACACACAGAAAAAAGAAAAACAAGCTTGTTCTGCTTAAAAATAGGCATTTCTAGGGATTGAGTAATGTGGACATGGGTATATTTTGGGGCTGTCTCCATTTCAAGGCTTCTGTGGGTTTCTGAGAAAAAGCCCGTGTTCTCATTTGTCTAAATCACCTTATGCTGGTGTGAGAATGGTCAAGTCAAAAGAGCGTCTGAAAACAACAACAGCAGCAGCAATTTCTTCCAGAAAACTCAAAGAAAGTTTATGGGTGCCACTCAGTAGGCATCAGGATATCTGTAAGAAAGGGGCCAATGTAGGCGAAACTGAATAAAATAAGATGTCCATCCCTGAGACTCCCATGTACCTATTATCTAATCATTCATTTGTTTAATAATTCCTATTCAGCCTATAAGTGTTTCTAAGCACTTATTTCACTGGTGATCCATAGTAATTAATAAATTTCACTCGTGAATCAACAGTTGACCACCAATTGTGTGTCAGATGATATCCTGGGCATTAGGCTTACCAAGGTGAGCAAAAGTGTCCCTGCTTACAAAGGAAACATGAATAAAGCATAAGAGAGGGGCCTAATGTACATTTGGTGATGAGCAAAGGCATCTGTTAAGTAATGCCACTTGAGTTGCGAATGGACGGCTAAGTAAGAATTATCCAGGTAAAGAATAGGAGGAGTCTTCCAGCCTGAGGGAAAGGCGCGTGGAAAGGCTGCAAGGCAGGTGAAGTCCTTCTTACATCACATCCCTCTCTCCCATTTGCCTGCCTCCATTTTCCACTTTTAAGGACTTTTGTGATTACATGGAACCACCCAGATAATTCAGGAAAATATCCCTGTCTTAAGGTCAGCTGATTAGGAATCTAAATTCCAATGACAATCTTAATTCCCCTTTGCCAAGTAAACCAACATATTCAGACTCCAGGAATTAGGACATGGACATCTCCAAGGAATTCATTATTCTGTCTCCCACAGTCCATCCTCCTCTGGTTCCCAGTGATACGTGTCTGTTCCAATGTAAAATATTATCTATCTCATTTAGAGTTCCCCAAAAGACTCAACCAATTACAGCATCAAATCAAAATCCAAAGTCTCATTCAAATCTCATCTGTTCAAAAGTCTTAGATCTCATGATTAAATAAGTTATGGGTGAGGCATTATGTATAATCCATCTGAGGCACAATTCTTCTCCATCTGCGAACCTGTAAAATTTAATAATCCAGTTACCTTCTTCCAAAGTATGATGATGAGAAAGGCATAGGAGAAGAGACATATACATTCTGGTTCAAGAAGGGAGGAAACAGGAGATAAAAGAGGATTCACTGATTTAGTTGTTGGTAAATTCTACCAAATAATTAAGGAATAAATCATGTAAATAATGCATAAACTCTTTCAGAAAATTGGGGAAGAGGGAACACGTCCTGGTTTGGTTTATGAAGCTGACATCATCCTGATACCAAAATCAAACAAAAAGATGACCTGTCCCTGACAAAAGACACAAGTACAGTTAATTAGCATAGGTTCAAAAATCCCTAAAAAAACACTAGTAAGCCAAATCAAACCAAGAAATATGTGTATATAAGTGATAATACATCATGATTTGATACAAATATATCAGTTAAACGTAGCCCAGAAATGTGGCATTTGTTTGGCACTCAACACACTGAAAAGAAAAAACCATCAGATGATCTGAATGTGCAGGAGAAGCATTTGACAAAATCCTACACATTTCAACACAAAAAACAAACAACTCTCAACAAGCTAGGAACAGAAGGAATTCCCCCCAATCTGATAAAGAACATTTACATAAAACCAACCACTAATACCATACTTCACAGTAAAACACTGAACTCTGTGCCTGTAAAACTGAGAACAAGGCAAGAATGTCCTCTCTCATCTTTTCTGTTCATGGCTGTGCTGGAAGCTTAGTCACTGCATACAGCAAGACAGGAGTAAAACACATAAAGATCAAATAATAATAACAGAACTGCCTTTATTCAAAAATAACATGAATATCTATGTAGAAAATTCATAAAACCTTATTTTTTTTAAAAAAACTACTAGAGTGCATAAGTGTAACGTCACAAGATACAAGGTCACTATAAAAATAGTAATGGTAATTCTATATACTCACAATGAAAATTTGAAAATATGGCTAAAATACAATAGCAGTGAAAATCATATTCATAACCAAAAATTCCAGGGATACATTTAACAAAGTAGGCACAAGACCTGCACATGGAAAACTATAAAATGCATCTTAGAGAAATATAAAAAGAAAGACCTTAGTGATTTAAAGACATATATCATATTTCTAGGTTGCACACTCACGCAAAATTGTTAAGATGCCAGTTCTCTTTATCTACAGATTTGATACAATCTCCTTTAAAACCCCAGCAAGCTTTTTTTTCTTGCAGAAATCAACAGGTTCATATGTATATGTATATATATATATATATATATATATGCACCAAAAAACAATTAGAATAACTAGAACAAACAGGGAAAGAAACAAGTTGGAAGAGTTACATTTTATAATTTTATAAATTATACATTTATAAATTATACATTTATAATATATATACATTTATATATAATATTTATTATTTACATTTAATATACATTTATATATATATATTAATATAATATAATATTCATACATTTATAATATTTATACATCTATATACAACATACATAATATATTTTGTATTATACATAATATAATACATATTATATTATGTATATAATTTATACATATCTTTATACATTTATATAATACACATTTATAATTTATACATTTATTATATATACATTTTTATATATACATAATATGTATAATATATATACATTATACATTTATAATAATTATACATTTATAAAATATATACATATAAAATGTATATATATTATACATTTTATAATAAGATTTATTATAAAACAATGGGAAGAAGTCATTATGGCATTGAGGAAAAAACTGGATCTTACACGATACACAAAAATAAACTCAAAATGGATTAAAGATCTAAATGTAAGACCTGAAATCATAAAATTCCTAAAACAAAACATATGTGGAAAGCCCCTTGATATGGGCCTTACCAGTAACTTTTGAATATCACCAAAGAGTCCAGGCAACAAAAGCAAAAGTGAGCATGTGGGCCTGCATCAAACTAAAAAGCTTCTGCACAGCAAAGGGCACAATTAACAAAATGGACAGGAGTAGGAGAATATATTAGCAAATCATATCTCATAAGATGTTAATATCCAAAATATATAAGAAACTCACCTAACTCAACCGCAAAAAAATAATAATAATAAATTAAAAAGTGGTAAAAGACCTGAATAATTCTTTTTCCAAGGAAGATATAAAAATAGCCAACAAAACCTGGATGAGCCGGGAGGACATTAAGTGAAATAAGTCAGGCACAGAAAGATAAATGCCACACATTCTCATTCATATGTGGGAGCTTACAAGAAATGAGTTTATAGAAAGAGAATAGAATTGGTCAGGTGCTACAGCTCACACCTGTAATCCCAGTACTTAGAGAGGAAGAGATGGGCAGATCACCTGAGGTCAGAAGTTCGAGACTAGCCCGGCCAATGTGGCGAAATCCTGTCTCTACTAACAATACAAAAGTTAGCTGGGTGTGGTGCCATGTGCCTGTAATCCCAGCTACTTGAGAGGCTGAGGCATAAGAATCACTTGAACCCAGGAGGTGAAGGTTCAGTGAGCCAAGATGATGCTATTGCACTCCAGGTTGGGTGACAGAGCAAGACCCTGTCTCACAAAAGAAAGAAAGAAAAAAAGAGAGAAGAATTGTGGTTATTAGAGGCCGAGAAGGGTCAGGGGAGGGGAGGATAGGGAGAAATTAGTTGGAGGATACAAAATTACAGTTAGATAGAAGCAATGGGTCTGGTGCTTTATAGCATTGTAGGGTGAATATGGTTAATAATAACACTGTATATTTTCAAAAAGCTAGAAGAGAGGATTTTGAGGGTTCACAATGCCAAAAAATGATAACCATTTGAGGGGAAGGATAAGCAAACTGCCCCAATGAGATCACTACACATTGTAGACACATATTGAAATGTCACTGTATCCCATTAATAGTACAATTATTACCTACCAACTGTAAATAAAAGGAAAAATAGACACCAGACACATGTAAAAGTGCTAATCATTGGGGAAATGCAGATCAAAACCCCAAAGAGATATCACCTCCACCAGTTAGGAGAGCTACTAAAAATTCACAAGTGTTAGTGAGGATGTGGAACAAAGGGAAACCTTGCACAATGTCAGTGGAAATGTAAATTGATGCGGCCATTTCAGAAAACAGTATGAAGGTTGCTTAAATTATTGAAAACAGAAAACTATATGGTCCTGGCCAGGTGCAGTGATTCCTGCCTGTAATCCCAGTACTTTCGGAGGCTGAAGTGGGTGGATCACTTAAGGGAGGAGTTCGAGACCAGCCTGACCAACATGGTGAAACCCCATCTCTACCAAAAAAAAAAAAAAAAATCAAAATTATGTGGGCATGGCGGTACACATTTGTAATCCCAGCTACTTGGGAGGCTGAGACAAGAGAATCACTTGAACCCAACAGGCAGAGGTTACAGCGAGCCAAGATCATACCACTGCACTCCAGCGTGGACAACAAGAGTGAAACTCCATCTTAAAAGACAAAAAGTAGAATACTAGATGATCCAGCAATCCCTTTGCTGAGTATGTACCCAAAGGAAATGACAGCAGCACCCCGTAAAGATGCTTGCACTCCCATGTTCATGGCATCATTCCAGGCACAGTATGCAAACAACCTAAAGCATCCATCAACGGATGAATGAATAAAGCGATTGTAGTCAATATACACAATGGAATATCATTCAGCCTTTAAAAAGAAAGAAATTGTGCCATTTGTGACAATATGCTAGGCCTGGAGAAAATGATGCTAAGCGAAATAAGCCAGACATAGATAAACCAGAAATAAGACTGATAAACTGTATAGTCTTACTTCTACGAGGAATCTGAAATACAAAAGTTGAATAAATAGATGGCCAGGTGTGGTGGCTCATGCCTGTAATCCCAGTATTTTGGGAGGCCATGGTGGGCAGAACACTTGAGGCCAGGAGTTCAAGACCAGCCAGGCCATCATGGTGAAACCCCATCTCTACTAAAAATATAAAAATTAACTGTGCGTGGTGGCACATGCCTGTGTTCCCAGCTACTTGGAAAGCTGAGGCACAAGAATCATTTGAACCTGGGAGGCGGAGGTTGCAGTGAGCTGAGATTGCACCACTGCACTCCAGCCTGGGCAACAGAGGGAGACCTTGTTAAAAAAAAAAAAAAGAAAAAAAAAAGTTGAATAAACAGAAGGGTGTTTCCCAGGGTCCTGGAGGGCAAATGAGGAGATGTAGTTCAAATGGTATGAAGTCACAGTTATGGGGGATGAGTAAGTCTAGAGATCGAACATACATCAGGAGGACTATTGTTAATACTGTATACTGAAAACTTGCTAAGAGAGTAGATTTTAGGTGCCCTTAACACACAAAAAAGGTATCTGTGGAAGGTGACGAATATGTAAATTTCCTGGCCTGTAGTAATCATTTTAAGATATATTTATATGTATATCAAACCATCCTATATAAATACCTCAAATATAAAAAATTCAATTTTTTTGAAAAAAGGACAGCTACCCCAACTTAAAATGGGCTAAGAATTTGAACAGCCATCTCACAAAAGATGACACATGAATACCCAAATGCATGTGAAAACGTGTTCAGCATGGTTATCGGAAAAATGCAGAGAGAACACAATGAACTACTACTTTCTGTCTTCTAACATGGCTAAAATTTTAAAAGCTGACAATACCAATGTTTTTATAAATTGGGAAAACCAGCACTCTCATACATCGATGGTGGGAGAACAAAGTAAAATGGTGCAACCATTGTGGAAAACTGTTTGGAAGTTTCTTATGAAGCTAAACATACCTTCACCCTGTGGCCCAGCATTTCTAATACTAGGTATTTACCCATTAATCATATGTTTGGAAAAATAAAACAGAACAAAAATAAGCAAGCAATCAAACACAAGCCTATATAAGGATGTTTATAATGTCTTTCTTCCAAAAAATTGGAAGCAACTGAAATGTTCATCAACAAAGAAATGGATGAACAAATTGTCGTGTATTTGTATATATATAATAGAAACTACTTCACAATAAAAAAAAGAATAAGCTGCTGAGACCTGAAGCACTACAGACAAATCTCAAAAACATGATGTTGAAAGAAAAAGTTCAAGACACAAAAAAGTATATATTTTATGGTTCAATTTATAAGAAGTTCTAGAACAGGCAAAACTGAGCTATGTTGTTAGAATCAGACCTATAGCCACAAGCGCAGAGAATTTGAGGTTTGGCTTTGAAAAGCATGTGTTCTAGTCAAAGTAATCAGGCAAGAAAAAGAAATATAGGGTATTCAATTAAGAAAGGAGGAAGTCAAATTGTCTCTATTTGCAGACCACATGATTGTATATTTAGAAGACCCCATCATCTCAGCCCAAAAGCTCCTTAAACTGATAAGCAACTTCAGCAAAGTCTCAGGATCCAAAATCAGTGTGCAGAAATCAGAAGCATTCCTATACACTAGTAACAGACTTAAAGAGAGCCAAATCATGAGTGAACTCCCATTCACAATTGCTACAAAGAGAATAAAATACCTAGGAATACAGCTAACAAAGGATGTAAAGGACCTCTTCAAGGAGAACTACAAACCACTGCTCAACAAAATAAGAGAGGACACACAAACAGATGGAAAAACATTCCATGCTTATGGTTAGGAAGAATCAATATCATGAAAATGACCATACTGCCCAAAGTAATTTATAGATTCAATGCTATTCCCATCAAGCTACAAATGACCTTCTTCACAGAACTGGAAAAAACCACCTTAAACTTCATATGGAACCAAAAGAGAGCCCCCAGAGCCAAGACAATCTAAGCAAAAAGAAAAAAGCTGGAGGCATCACGCTACCTTACTTCAAACTATACTACAAGGCTACAGTAATCAAAACAGCATGGTACTGGTACCAAAACAGAGCTATAGCCCAATGGAACAGAACAGAGGCCTCAGAGGCAATGCCACACATCTACAACCATCTGATCTTTGACAAACCTGACAAAAACAAGTAATGGGGAAAGGATTTCCTGTTTAATAAATGGTGTTGGGAAAACTGGCTAGCCATGTGCAGAAAACAGAAACTGGACCCCTTCCTGACACCTTACACTAAAATTAACTCCAGATGAATTAAAGACATAAACATAAGACCTAAAACCATAAAAACCCTAGAAGAAAACCTAGGCAAAACCATTCAGGACATAGGCATAGGCAAGGACTTCATGACTAAAATACCAAAAGCAATGGCAACAAAAGCCAAAATAGACAAATGGGACCTAATCAAGCGCCACAGCTTCTGAACAGCAAAAGAAACAATCATTAGAGTGAATCAACAACCAACAGAATGAGAAAAAATTTTTGCAATCTACCCATCTGACAAAGGGCTGATATCCAGAATCTACAAAGAACTAAAACAGATTTACAAGAAAAAAACAAACACATTCAAAAGTGGCTGAAGGATATGAACAGACAATTTTCAAAAGAAGACATATATGACGCAACAAACATATGAAAAAATGCATCTCATCGCTGGGCATTAGAGAAATGCAAATCAAAACTACATTAAGATACTATGTCACACCAGTTAGAATGGTGATCATTAAAAAATCTGGAGACAACAGATGCTGGAGAGGATATGGAGAAATAGGAACACTTTTACAGTGTTGGTGGGAGTGTAAATTAGTTCAGCCATTTTAGAAGACAGTGTAGCGATTCCTCAAGGACCTAGAAATAGAAATTCCATTTGACCCAGCAATCCCATTACTGGGTATATATCCAAAGAATTATAAATGTTCTACTATAAGGACATGCACATGAATGTTCATTGCAGCACTGTTTACAATAACAAAGACCTGGAACCAACCCAAATGCCCCTCAATGATAGACTGGACTGAGAAAATGTGGCACATATACACCATGGAATACTATGCATCCATAAAAAATGATGAGTTCGTGTCCTTTGTAGGGACATGGATGAATCTGGAAACCATCATTCTCAGCAAACTGACGCAAGAACAGAAAATCAAACACCGCATGTTCTCACTCATAGGCGGGTGTTGAACAATGAGAACACATGGACACAGGGAGGGAAGCATCACACACCGAGGTCTGTTGTGGGGGCTAAGGGAGGGACAGTGGGGGGTAGGGAGGTTGGGGAGGGATAACATGGGGAGAAATGCCAGATATAGGTGATGGGGCGGATGGAGGGAGAAAACCACATTGCCATGTATGTACCTGCATGTTCTGCACATGTACCGCAGAACCTAAAATGCAATAAAATAAAAAAGAAAAGCATATGAGAACTTTCTGTGGCAATAGAAATGATCTCTGACTTGATTGGAGAAAACACATTTGTCAGACTCATCAAACTGCACACTTAAGGTATGTGTGTTTCACTATATGTAAAGTATGCCTCAATTAAAGAATTCATTAAAATTATATGCAACAATTTTAGAAGAAATTTGTGTTTAAAGAAAGAAAAAGTAACCAGATATAGGGGGGATGAAGGCCGCAAACCACCTTGCCATGTGTGTACCTATGCAACAATCCTGCATGATCTGTACATGTACCCCAGAACCTAAAGTACAATTAAAAAAAAGAAGAAAAAGTATACCTTCTCCCAAGTCAACTTTCCATAGGAATATCCACCTATAAATCATATTTCAAGAAAGCAACCAAACTGCCCACGAATAAGGGATCCTTTAAACCAAATATAGCATCCATTTTAACAGCACGCCTATTACAAAAGGCGTTATGAAAATATTTGATCACATTTGAAAAATCCACACTAAGTTTAAGTGAGGATTTTAACTTATTAAATAGGATGTATAGTGGATGCCCAATCTAGAAAAGGTTTGTTTCTCTGTGTGTGTACATGCAGAGAAAAGACAAGAAATGTTTGTACCAAAATGTTACCTGTTTCTGGGCAACGCAATTACCTGTGATTTTAATTTTATATCTTGATGCAAGATTGTCAACAATGAATTATGTCACTATTATACTAAAAGGGAAAATTATTTTCAAAACTTAAAATTAAAGGGGATAGTGCTCATAACAAAACCATGTCAAGTTACCACTGACCTCTTCGAAATGTTTCATTTTTCTTTAGATTCGTCACCACCGCCACCACCCGGCCTTGTACATACTCCTCCCAAGACCCAGGACTACAGAACTATCTACAGGCTAAGAGCCAGGAATGGCACACATCCCTGGATGCTGATGCTGATTTGATGTGATGTTTTGGGTATTGATGGATGGAAATGTCCTGCTATGACCACTTGGTTCTGGCTACTTATCCAGAATGATGTTATCTGCCCACAAGGCAGGGCCCCCAGAAGTGCACGCAGACCCTCCCACACTCTCAAGGCACACGGTCTTCTGGTCTTCTGTGTCGGCTCCTGCCCCGGGACCTCTAGTCCAATGCCCAGCTCATCACAATGCCCACACCAGCACTGGGCTTTTCTTGCTGCCTGATTATGGAAACTGTTTATCATCTTGTGTAGCCTGTTTTTTTTTAATAATTTTCTTCCCATAAAACTATGTAAAACTATGTGAGTGAGCCGAGATTGCACCACTGTACTCCAGCCTGGGCTACACAGGGACTTGTAATTAGCTTTCTACCTTAATTTCTACCTATAATTAGCTTTCTACCTTAGCTCCAAGACGCTCCCACCTTCCCTCTCTCCTGCTAGGCAGGTGCACTCCCTCAAGCTCCTTCAAGTTGCCCACGCTTGTCTCATGATCTATCACCTTGGAGTCCATGTTTTTGCTTGAAATCCAAATACACACACACACACACACGTACACACACACATTATTACCCCTCAGGCCATCACTAACAACTGAGTCCAAACATATAGCTAATTACCACAGACATGAAGCGAAATCTCATTGGCAAGTGTGAGTTGCCCAATGAGGGTTTACCAGGATAAATTCACGTTTTCTAACTTCATTATCTTTTCTTACTTGAATTTCAGGAGAGCACATGGTAAGACTGGGAGCAGGAACGTGAAGTCTCTTTTTTACTTCAAGGTTGCAGTATTTATAAAACTTTCTCTCTTGCTCTCCTTCTGGGAAATCCGCAGTCTCCGAAATGTCAAAGTGACTCAAATCAATTGCCAAGCAGCATGACAGAGATTAAACTGAATTTAAAGCCCTTTCTGGAGGATCTGGAGGACTGCAGGCACCTTGACTAGAAAAAAGAAATCACAAAAAGGCAATTCTGAGTGTGACAATCAGAGAGAAAATGTCCCCCTGACCAATGCATTCTGACAAGATATTGACCAAGAAAGTTTAATAGATGTGCTTTGAAAAGCTACAAGGATTTGTCCTTCCTCAGAGAAACTTGCTTCTAGGTTGAGTCACAGGACAGCAATAAAGACCTCACAACAGGATTAGCTGTCAGATGACAATTCCTGGAAAAAAGATTTGGGCCAATGCTCTATCAAAAGTTAGTTTTAGAAACTTTTTTTATATACACCTAACTTTATCCACAAAATGTCATGTTATCAGCAGCGTAGCCTAGAAATGTCTGAGGCTGATGGACATCAAGTAGCTGCATCATATGACGTAAAAATTCCTACAGCAATTTTTAAATTTCAAACAACCTACTCCCTAAAATCTCTCAGCAGCTTCTCTACAGGACTTTCTCGTGTGTGCATTGAGTGTGTGTGTTTGTGTGTGTTACGGCAAGTGTACGATAAAGCAGGATCTATGTATTTCTATTGTACTTTGATGTGTTGTCCTTGTGTAAATACAGCAAGAAGTCAGCACTGAAAAGGTGATGGCTTTAGATTTTTGAGGGGCATGTAACAGCTGATCGGTACATATTTGTTACACAGAACTGAAGTGATTTGATCTCTTTAGGTCTTACTTAACCCTCTTGTAAAATGCAGACAGCTACCCTGCAGAAAGGGAGCGCTCCCAGCTCTATGAAGATCCATACTGGGGGTCATTTTGATGAGCTTTATCAGACTGTACATTTTTTCATTGAAAATAGTAGCAAAGTGAAATTGGTGTATCTGACAAAAGTGTTAAATTATGGGATGTAAAGAACATGTAGATGAGCTACAAGGATCTTAGGTATCCTTACACCTATCCCCAATGGCTGGCTTGGTGGTCAAAGTCTAATGCTGCCTGTGAGTTTCCCAAATAAATCAGATACTAAAGTATCCCAGGCACTCAGGAGCTGTCTCTCACATCAGGGAGGTGCTCAAGTTAGGCACAAAATGTTCAGCTTGCCTTCCACTGCGGAGCAATTGCTCATCTCCTACCCATCACGGAGCCTCTGGAAATGCCTCAGAAATTCAGTGTCCTTCTAAGACCGGCCAGCACCAGGGCTGGAGACTAGAGCTGCGGCCCTGGGATCTGATCCACGTGCAAAATGTGGTTTCTCTCTGACAGTATGCAGCTGTTGCGGCCTTCAAACCATGCCTCCAGGGAGTTCTTCTGGGTGTTCTCTGATGCCTGTCAGATATTTGAGGGTCGATAAACAGCTTTCTTATGGCTGAAGTTAAGTTGGAGGCTCTTGTTCACACTCTCAGAAAACAGCTTGCCGTCTCCTCACCTTGGCTGCCTCTGTGCCGGCCCAGACGTCTCTGCTGGAGGATGCTGGAGCTCAGCCCTGTCTTCCTTGGACTCACCCTCTCAGCATTCTTCATTCAAGGACCTGCCGCTCGGCCCTGGGGGCATCAACCCGGCTAAAGGCAGCCTTGGCCTCAAGGAGCTTACCACAAACTCAGGAACGCTGAACACAAATGACAATGCTACCAGCAAGTTGAATTTTACTTTTAATCTTTCAGTGTTTTCTTATTTATTAAAGAGATTCCATCACTGGGAAAGAGGGTTATTCTCATGGCACGTGACCATGGGACCTTGGCTTACCCAGAACCAGAATGAGAAATGAAAGGGAGGCCCAGGACGTGCACCAGAATGCAGACTCCTCCCTCGCTGATCCCCAGGTTTGGCATAGAAAGGCAGATTCTGTTGATGTCCAGAAAGGAAAACCATCACCACCGTCCATGTGCTGGACAGTCTGGAGTGGGGAGCCTGGGAGCAGGATGGCCAGTGTGGGAAGCCACGGCCACAACCACGATAGGAGAGAGAGGCTAGCCGCCATCTGTGCTCATCATAAGAAAAAAAAAAAAAAAAATGGACCAGGTACAGTAGCTCACGCCTGTAATCCCAGCACTTTGGGAGGCCAAGGCAGGTGGATCACAAGGTCAGGAGTTCAAGACCAGACTGACCAATGTGGGGAAACCCCGTCTCTACTAAAAATACAAAAATTAGCCAGGTGTGGTGGCACATGCCTGTAATTCCAGCTACTCCAGAGGCTGAGGCAGGAGAATCGCTTGAACCCAAGAGGCGGAGGTTGCAGTGAGTCAAGATGGTCCTGCTGCACTCCAGCCTGGTGACAGAGCAAGATTTCATCTCAGAAAAAGAGAATAAATGAAAAGAAAATGATGGCCAGGAGCTGTGGCTCACACATGTAGTTCCAGCACTTGGGGAGGCTGAGAAGGGCGGATCACTTGAGGTAAGGTGTTCAAGACCAGCCTGGCCAACATGGTGAGACCCCATCTCTACTAAAAATGCAAAAATTAGCTGGGCATTGTGGCACACACCTGTAAGCCCAGCTACTCAGGAGGCTGAGGCAGGAGAATCACTTGAACCTGGGAGGCAGAGGTTGCAGTGAGCCGAGACTGTGCCACTGCACTCCAGCCTGGGTGACAAAGCAAGACTCTGTCTCAAAAATAAATGAATAAATTATAAAATAAACAAAAAAAATTTTTAAGAAAACAAATTTGGAGGATTTCATAATGCACCAAGTATGTATATAACAAATGTATTTCAAATCTACTCAGAATCCCAGAACACCTTTTGTAGTAAGACTCTTTTGTCACATCAAAGCATCTTCCCTGACTTGTCCCTGGAAGCAGAAAAAGGCCTCATTCCGAGCGCTGCCAGCAGTCATGGGCAAGGTGGACACACAGTGCCAACTCTCACCTCCCAGTAGGCTTGGTGGCCTTTGGGACACACTCGGAGATGTGCTGTGCACGCTTTGTTCCACCTAGTACATACCAGTTCTAGGGTATTGTGTCCTGGACAAGAAATCTGAGTATGATAATTCTGGAGAAGCCAGAAAAAAAAAAGCAGATGCTTCTTCCATCAGGCCCCATCACTGTGACCAGAGCATTCAGGCATCACAGTGGTAAGCCCTCTAGACAGTGTCAAACACGCAGCGCTCACTCTCAGTAACAAGCCCACTGCCTGTTTTCACACCTGACTCTTGCCAGCCGCCTGCCAAGACTCCAAAGCTCATGCCAAGAACACTGAACAGCATCAATGCTTCTGAAGAACCCAAATGTTTGCTTCTGAAAGTCTCGAAAGATGCAGAGATGCAGAAGAAGAGAACGTGGGATAAATGCAAAGGGCTGGGGGTCCTGAGGCTTGGAGACCTCTCTCACCCAAGTTGTGCTATCCCAAGCTGCTCCCTGGAGAGCCAGCCAGGGTTCCAGCAATGCCCACAGGACCACAGAGGCTGTGGGGGATACGCCCAAGGTTCCTCTTGAAACCAAACATGAGATATTTTGTGTGGTTTGGGGCAAGTTTTAGTTTACCCATGAATATAAATGGAGAAAATTTCTCACGAAAGACCAAATGCCCCAAACAATTAAGGGATGATTTTATTCAGGTTTTGTAAGAGGAAGAATATCCACTGATGAGAAGCTTGGGGTTCATAAAGGGAGTCAATAAAAGAACTGTTTCAAGTCTTACGGGGGTCACTTACGTGGGTGGATGTGAGTCTTATTCTGAGGACATGAAGGTGATCTTCTGTGATTAGCTGCTGCTGGGAACACGTGAGGGTGGGGAATTTCTCGTGGCAGATTTTCCCAGAAAACACGGCTCAGACTAGTTTACATCGTCACCTCCCTCCAGGTCTTTTTATTTTTTAATTGACAAATTAAAATCATATATAATTGCAGTACACAAAACAATGTTTTGAAATATGTATATATTGTGGAACAGCTAAATCAAGCCAATTTTAACAATGTATACATTACCTCACATACTGTGTGTGTGTGTGTGTGTGTGTGTGTGTGTTTGTGTGAAGACCTAAAATCTCCTGATGATTTTCAAGAATACAATACATTGTTATTAACTGTAGTCACCATGCTGTGCAATGAATCTCTTTAATTTACTTGGATCTTTTTAACTTGAGAGAAATGCCCAGTACGGAGAGCATGCCCCAGGTCGCCCCTTACTGGCCCAGGGTTGGCTCCAGTCCCAGCGGCAGCTGGCCACTGGTCATCCTCCAGGGAACCCTGTTCACACAGGGCCTCACCACCGCAGGGCCAAGCAAAGCTCTCCTTTCTCAGGAGTGAGAACGGAAATGGAAGAATAAGAGAATGCACTAGGGTGGGGGCTGATAGAGGCAGAAGAGGGACAACACAGGCAGAGACAGTCACGGGGTGGCAGGGGACCCACCCCCACCTGCTGTAAGCACAAAAAGACACTCAAGGTGCATGGTATCTGACCCTTGCATTAATATTCCAAAACATACCCTTTATCGCTATGAAAGTCTGACTTGAAGATCTAACATGGTTTATGTAACTCTGTTATTATTCCCAGTATTAAATATTTTTATAATTTCCAGAATACACACATAAGCAAAAAGGAAAACACGTTTAATGATCCCTTTAGTTCCAGCAGCCGAAGAGAGAAACGGCCTGGGTTTGGCAGCCATTGGCTCTATACTTACGTAGGTGTATTTAATCTATCTTGTATTTTAGTCCTTCCTTTGTCAGAGGTTTCAAAACTAAGATGAGCTTATGATATAATAAGAAATGTAGTAAGTGGTTCGTAATGGCAAATGTAGTACACTTGAAAGACCTATCTGTTTACAATTTAGGGACCTAAGCTTTTTACATATTTTTGTGTTGAAATGACATTTGTTTTGTGAAAGAGGCAATGATTATGGGTGAGGGGCAGGTTTTTCATCTGATTTTGGTTTAGGTTAGGTTTTTTTCTTGTATGTTTGTTTTAATATTTCTGATGTTCCTTTTCGTTAGCAAAATTAAAAAGTCACAAACCTACCAGCACCTCTAATGTTCTTAGAAATTTTACTGCTACATGAAATTCCAAAGTGTGAGAACTACTAACCTCATCTATATGGTAATTGAGTCTACCCTAGGGAGCTCTCCATAACAGTGTGACAATTAGGAAGAAACCCTGAATTCCTGCTCCTTCACTGATGCGCACCCACACCCAACAGCCTCTCCTTCAGATGCTCTATCTTCAGCTACAGCTGCAAGGATGTTGGGAAGCAGAGACACTGCAACTGTGAAATATTATTATGATACTTACGAGGTGTTGAGGATATCCCCATCTAAGTGTACACCATGACCCGTTATTGTTTAAAGGGGTCTCTTTCACCACTTCAGGGAAAGAAGGCATATTTCCCAAGTCATGGGCTACATTACAGCCACAGTTCCACCTAGGGGAGGGGGCGAAGCTCAAAATACCCCAGGCCTTCTTATCTCCAAAGTCTACAGGTGAAAAGAGAAGGGAAAATTACCAAACACATACCCACAGACCAGCAGGCAATGACTTCTAGCCATTTAAGACTGAATAAGAGAGAGAAAGGGAATGAGAGAGAGAGAGAAAGGGAGAGAGACAGAGAGACAAGGAGAAGGCCAGCTGGGATGATGAGTCCACGTGGATCCTCGGGAAAGAAACAAGAGTCCCACACAGCTGCAGAAGGTACACTCCACATCCATGGGCCATCATCAATCTTTCTGAAAGCCTTTCTGAGCTTTAAAAGCCCATGACTTTTCAATTAGCCATTAAAATCACTGTGCCATCTACTCTAAGGTCTTCCCTGGAGACATTTGTAATAGATGAGAAACGAGCTGGGAGATGAAAGGGGGCTTGCTGCTGTAGTCAGGAACTGCATCTACTAAGGGGTTAACAACAGATCTAACTAATTACCCACCAGGAAGTGTGATGGCCTCAGGGTGCCCTGTGCCGTCCAGCCCCAGTTCCAGGGGTTGAGTGTCTTACAACTCCCCAACCTCGCCACTCTATAGAGACCTGCTTTTCTGCCAGTCACAACTTTCTGAATAAGCAGCAGAGGCGAATTCAAGAATTCTTTGAGAACAGTTCTATTTTTTTTCTCTCTCCAAACACAAGCTCTAATTCAAGTCCTCTTTTCTCTGTGTCTCAGTTTTCTACACCCGTAAAATACATAAAATGTTGTTCCTAACCTACCTGGCTCAAATGCCGTCCTACACCTGAAAGAAGCTTCTATCAATAAACAGATGTCAGTTACTGCATTACAAACCCAGGTAAGAGGTGGTCAGTCAAATACTGATCAGTGCAACGGAGTACCAGCCATGAAAGCAGCATCCGACATTTCTAATGTAGCTGGGTGACACAACCAGCAGAAGGAACAGTGTAGTGTAACACAAGACAACACAGTCAACTCTTGAACAAGAAGGGTTTTAAGTGTGTGGGTCCACCTATACAGATTTTTTTCAATAAATATACCAGAAAATTTTTTGGAGATTTGTAGTAATTTCAAAAAAATGCAGATAAACCATGTAGTCTAGAAATAGCACAAAAATTCAGAAAAGGGTACGATACGAATACATAACATCAATGTACATACTAGTCTATTTTATTATTTATGATCATAAAATAGACAGAGATCTATCATAAAATGTTATAATGTATCAAATCTTACCTACACAAACACAGACCGTATGTACATGGTGTCACTGGCAGTCGAGAGAAATGTAAAGGAATGTAAAGACGCAGCATCAAATCATAACTGCGTAAGATTCACTGGAGTGCTTACTGGAGCGCCGGAATCATTTCGCAGCCACCTCCTGTTGCTACGGCAGTGAGCTCAAGTGTTGTGGGCATCCACTTAAAACGCCCCTGACGCACATCATCTCCACGTGAGCAGTTTGCCTCACCAGTAAATTGCATTTCGCAGTAAAAAGTGATCTCTTGAGGTTCTCGTGTATTTTTCATCGTGTTGAGTGCAATACGGTAAACTTTGCATAATGTCAGGGGACCCATGCGAAGTGCCACTAGTGATGCTGGAAGTGCTCCCAAGAAGCAGAGGGAAGTCACAACAGTCCAAGCAA
The DNA here is from genome assembly GCF_009761245.1 of Sapajus apella. Classification (NCBI taxonomy): domain Eukaryota; kingdom Metazoa; phylum Chordata; class Mammalia; order Primates; family Cebidae; genus Sapajus; species Sapajus apella. The sequence continues at coordinate 3,816,592 of NW_022437054.1, forward strand.
AAGCTGAACTGCTTGATGTGTCCTGTCGGAGACCAAGGGCTCAGCTCCGGGTGCTGCTAAGTCAGGCAGGGGACTCATCTTGTAAACAGACAACACACACGCTCAGTTTAGATCACCGCAGCAAAGCACTGTAAATGTATTTTCTCTTCCTTATGATCTTCCTACTGGCAATTTCTTTTCTCTAGCTTTCTGTATTATACGAATACAGTATATGATACATACAATGTGCACAATATGCGTGAATGGATTGTTTATGTTATCCATAAGGCTTCCAGGCAACAGTGCTTGTTAGTTGAGTTTGCCAGAGGGAAGTGAAAACTTATATGTAGATTTTTGGCTGCACGAAGGTCAGCACCCATGTAATTCAACACCCATGTTATTCAAGAGTCAACTGTACAATTGAATGTTAAGCAGATGGTCCAGTTGCAAACAGCAAAGACATTAATTTTTAAAATATCAATTTATTCTCATTAATGGAGTCTCAACAGCTATGCTGGCCTGGGGTGCTCATGCTGCAGAAGGTGCAGGTTAGTGGGAGAGGCTGGCCATGGGGTAGATAAAGACAAGCACTCACAGGAGGAAGCCAAGCTCCAGGGCTGCAGACATTGCCCAGTGATGAGATTTAAAGAAGGAGTAAGAAGCAGCCAAGTATGGAGGCAGCAGGAGATAAATTCTAACAGAGACCTGAAATGATGACTCTATTTGCATAGGTCAAGTGTAGCCACCAAACTTTGCTAACCTGTTAGGGGGATCAGCTTGGGAGAAGCAGAAAATGGCCTGCACAGTGGAAAAATGGCCTCCCAGGCTTATGTCTGTCTTGGCACAGAACCTGGGATGAGGAGGTCACTTAAAACTTCCGATATCTTGTAAGTCATTTACATTTGACTTCTCGACATGGGTGTACTTCTCGATGTGGATTTGCCAGGTGTCCTACGCAGGCTGATATTAGTGCTGCTGAACATGGAGGCAGACACCCTGTCTTCACATGTGTCCAAAACCCACTGCATGTCAGGCACAAAGGGGTCATGCCTGTTACTGGACGCTGGGCACTCTCTCCCTCTTTTTCTCACCATCAGCTCCCAATGCCACCACCCACTCCCTACACCCCTTACAGAATGTGATAAAACAGAAATCAGACTTTTCTGCTAATTCGCAGCCCTTTGCGTTCACCGAAGTCATAAGGCTGGAAAAATCTAGTTCAGGAATGGGGTCATGGGGCTGTGGGGACGACCAGCATCACCACACAGGCCGGGCTCAGGCCCCCAGGATGGGGCTCACCCACTAGCCTCAGGGCGGATGCCAGGAAGACTTTTTTGATCCAAATGTGAGAAGGAGGCCTTGCCTACCTTGCCCTGCCCTAACCTCACGAGTGATGAACTACACAGACAAGCGAACACGTCCATCCAGTTGTCACTTATCGGCACTCACCCGGCACCAGGCACTGCTTTACATGCCATGCTTTAGAGAGCTTACTGCCCCCATCCTCACCACACCCCTCCGGCTAGTCCTCATCATGCTTCCCCAGCCTCCCAGCAGGAAAGCAAGGCCTAGACAGGCTTAAGAGATAGTCCAGCTTCCCACAGCCCAGGTGTGGCCAGCTCTAAAGGGCATGCCAGCAACTGTCCCTTCAAGCATTGCTAAGACTTACACTGAGAGTGTCTCAATTCTGGGGAGTCCCCTACTCCCGGGAACAGTGCTGGCTGACCCCACCACACAGCCCCACCTGTCCTGGACCAGGGATCTCACTCTTTCTACTATGCCCTCAATTCTGCCTCTGGTTTCCATGGCCTTTCCATGACTACAGTCACTTGGCATTCTCCTCTCGATCCCTCCACGGTATTGAACTGTCAAAATTCACCTAAAATTAAGTCACACAGTCCTAAGAACATCAGGAGGCCACAGAGCCAAACCCAAAGCCCTCTAGTGAGTTGCTGACCATCACTAAAATAGTACCTGTTTGGGGAGAAGTTCTGTGATTCAGGACATGGAACCCCAACACGTGGCACTGCAGCATCTGAGAAACAGCTGAAGCAGGAAGCCCTCTCTGACCTTCTCAGCCCTTTCCCCTGAAACAAGCCAGGAAAGAATCCTCTGACCTTCTCCCTGATGCGGGGAGACCCTTGCATGACAGGTGCACCCCCCTGTACCCAGAGGAAAGGAATGTGCTTATTTATACATGTATTTTTTTGAGACAAGGCCTCACTCTGTTGCCCAGGCTGGAGTGTAGTGGTGTGATGATGGCTCACTGCAGCCTCACATCCTGGACCCAAGCGATCGATCCTCCTGCCTCAGCCTCCCAAGTAGCTGTGACTACAAGTGGACACCACTACGCCTGGCTAATTAATGTATTTATTTATTCATTTAATTTTTTTTGAGATGGAGTCTTGCTCTGTTGCCCAGGCTGGACTGCGATGGCGTGATCTCTGCTCACTGCAACCTCTGCCTCTCGGGTTCAAGCGATTCTCCTACTTCAGCCTCCTGAGTAGCTGAGATTACAGCCCTGCACCACCACACCTGGCTGATTTTTGTATTTTTAGTAGGGTTTCACCATGTTAGTCAGGCTGGTCTAGAACTCCTCCCAAAGTGCTGGGATTACAGGCTTAAGCCACCGTGTCCAGCCTATTCATTTAGATTTGTTGGAGACAGGTATCACTATGTTGCCCAGGCTGAGCTCGAACTCCTGGCTTCAAACAATCCTCCCACCTCAGCCTCCCAGGAATGTCTGTACCTCCGAAGACACAGGGACACAGGGAAGAATCTGAGCAAGCAGTCCTTGCCGAGTTCCCCCTATTTAATTACTACTAGATCATACCCGCTTTGTGCAACCGTCCTGCTGAACAACTCTCTGCTCTCCATCAAAACTAAGCATAAAAATACACAGGTTTCCCTGTGTCTTTGAGTCTTTATTTCTTTATAAAGGTTCTCATGCCACATAAAACCGCTTTTCTCTTGTTCATCTGTCTTTTGTTACAGGGTCCTCAGCCATGAGCCTGAGATGAGACTGAAACACACAACGTTTTCTCCCCTGCAGCCCCTCACCCCCTGCACGATCCCTCTGGTTTGCATTCTGGTTATAGCTCCCCTCCTATGGCAGAGACTGTGTTCCTTCACATTCTGTGATCACTGACTTTTATACTTCCAGTTTACCTTCTATCATCAAAATAGCACTGGACACAGAGTTAGAAAAGCGGTTTCAAGTCTCACTTCTGTCAGTCTTCAGCTAAACCCCTGGCAAATTCCCGAGCAGTCAGAATCATTGGCATTGCTGAGGATTCACTCTGGCCCAGCGTGTTAGTCTTGACAATCCCCTACGGGGTAAGTAGGAGCAGCATCTTCCCTTTCACCAGCACAGGAGCAGAGGCTCAACAAAGGTCCCTACCTTACCCGAGGTCACACAGTTAATCCCTGGCAGTGCAGGGACTGGAACCTCTGCCAGCCACTTCTGCAACAGTGCCTGCTACGTATTAGGGCTTGGGTGATTTGTTTTGACGGCTGGTTAACTTGATACCGAGCAGTGTGCGTTAGCCTTTCCATCTAAAATGAGAGAAATTATACTAACACTTATCATCATGGGCTTTGTAGAGAATCAATAAAATACTGCACGGAGATTGCCTTTGAAATCAGGAAAGCACCATAGAAAAGTCAGCCATTGTCATAATTTGTCCTCATCCCTGCTTCCTTTTGCCTGAGGCTGATCAAGGGACTCCAGGAGAGGGCAGATAAGGAGCGTGAGTTTAGTTCTGAGTTCTAGTCTGACGTGACCTCCTTAACACACTGTTCCCTTGCCTGCACGATAAGGCATGGATGGAAATGTGTGTAGTGTCTTACATCGCCACGACTGTACAAGTGAGGAACCACGACTCCTCTCCGGGCAGGGTCACCAGGAGCCGGTCCCCAGCCCTCAGTGCTGACAGATGGGTCAAGTTGGCCTCCTTCCCAAGCACTGGGTTGGATTCTTTCAGCGTCTACTTTTTCAGTTGGATCTCATTTAATTGTTGTCATTTCACACGTTCACCTCGAGGCCCTGAGCACCTTACACACCTTAAACGCATCAGGCATAAAGCATACAAAAATAAATTCCGCTTCAATCTTTCCACATGGTGGAAAACCAACCACTTATATTAATAATGGAACCCTGATGTGTCCATCTAAAACCCTCTGAAGACCACCTCACGGGGAAAACAAAACCGCAGCAGTTTCACCAGTTCAGGAGTGAGGAGAGCAGGAAGGAGAGAAGGAAAAAGGGAAGGAGGGAGGGGGGAAAGAGAGCAAAAGAAAAGAGAAAATGCGCAACATTCTTTTTCTTCCTCATTCGTTATCTATCCTGCTGTGTTAACTTCAAATAATTTTGAGGCCATTTTACTATCATAAATATGGAATTAAGCTCCATGCATCTGACAGCATAATCAGGGGAAAAAAGAACACTTTTTTCTGAGCACCAGGAGGGCCACACGTTGTTCATGACAAGCTGCTCAATGCGACTTGCTTTACTTTCCTTTGTTCCCACGTTTTCTAAAGTTTAAATTCAATTAAATTCAAGGGGACAATGGTCAGGTAACAGAAAACCAAAAAAAAAAAAAAAAATGGTTTCTATTTTCCTTCGGTGAAATGGGAATGTAAACAAACCAAGATTCATGCATTCTTGAGATCACGCAGGACTGCTGGCCTCAGTCTGTCTGCAGGATCCGCATGTGCCTGGTTTCCACTGGAACTACGAACAGGAAAGGCGGCTCAACCGACCCCCAGTGCCAATCCACTCCTGCACCCTGAGACGGCTCCATTCACAGATGCAGCCCGACTAGATTCCTGGAAAAGACAACGGAACCAGTGCCAGTCACTGACGTGGAGGATGAGCGGGTGGGGAGGTGGGAGGAAAGAAATCAGCAGACATGGTCACACCCAGCACCAGAGGGAGACCCTGGTGTGGGTGCAGGCCCTGCCGGACAAGGTGGCCAGAAATGGCAGGTGGTGCTTGTGCCTCCTCTTCCCAGGTGAAGCTGGGACTTTGGTTTGGTTTTGACATGGCCCCTCCCAGGGTTTGAATGTTGATATAGGTCCCACGTTCAAACCACTGCACAAGCCTACGCTGTGTGGGCACAGGACACATCCACACAGGTTGAGCCTACGTGGTTTTGCCTTCTTCCTCCGAATGAGCTTGCAGTCTGCGGGCTGCCTTCGTCTCCACACACTACCTCCCCACTGCCAGACCAAGCGTCGGTGGCCATATACAACCTTATGAGTGGCTCACTTTATTCCTTCATGCTGTCCGCTTGGTACCTGCAGTTACACGAGTTTATATTCCCAGGCTTAGATCCATCTCGCACCTCCCTTTAAAAAGAGGCTTAGCTCAGGGAGACAGATGTCCACAGAGCTAGGCTACCACTCATTGCTCTGTCCCAGGCTCGCGTCCATGCCTGGTGTCTGCACTGTGCTGATAGATAAGATATCTTCCCTATCAACCCTGGAAACAAATTAGTTAGGATGCTACATTTTAAGGTCCCTGTATTTATCTCTTTCTGTGACACAAGTGACCCCCAAATGTAAAGGCTTAGAAAACAAACATGTATTATCTCGCAGTTTCTGCAGATAGGCCGGTGAGCACTGCTGAACTGGGGTCTCTCGCTCAAGGCCTTTTGCGAGGCTGCATTCCAGATGCCAGCTGGGGCTGGAGCCTTCTCCGGCCGGACTCAGGAGGGTGGCTTCCAGGCTCACACAGGGGGCACTGGCAGGTCTTAGGTTCTTGCTGGCTATGCCCAGACATGGGTCCATACCTCATGGGCTTCTCCATGGGGGAGCTCACAGGGGAGCCTGTCGCCCCAGAGCCAGAGATTTGCAGAGTGAGGGACAGAGAGTCCACGAAGTCACCGTCGTTTTATAACCTCAGAGGCCACATCTTTTCCATATTCTATTTGTTAAAAGCGAGTCTTCAGGTCTCACCCACACTCAGGAAGAGGGGTTTCAGCAGGAGGCGGGGTTCTTGGGAGGCACGTAGCAGGCTCGGACCACAGTCCCTTTAGCTTCCCAGGCACAGCAGACACCCACAGCAGGGGCAGTGCAGGGCGCCTGCTGGGAGCAGTTCCCAGGCACACGCTGTCCTGCACGAGGGTTCAGGACCCCTCTGCACTCAAAGCTGCGTGATAAGCCCCCATTGCAGCGACTTCCGAAGGCAGGACCTCAACTCGCCTTTCTCACAGCAGCTCCCACTTGCTCTCCCAGGCAGCACTGTCACTGCCCCAGGTCCCGCAGTGCCCCACACCAGCACCTGTCCTGCCTGGTCTTAGCAGTACCCTTATTTTCCACTATTTAAACATTTTCTCACTTTAAAACCTCATCACGAGATTAACACCACAGTGTTCTATGCCCCAGTGTAAATGAATGGCATTATACAGACAGCAAATAAGAGATGTAGAGTTGCTTATAAATATTTGTGTAGATATTTTGTATATTCCAAGACAATGACATTATTTCTCTTTTATCATGTTTATTTACCATAAACAGTATATGGATGGCAGCATGAAAAACCTTCTAAAAATCTTTCAACCTTCTCAAAGTTTTGCACGTAAAAATGAAGGTGCCGTGAATGGAGTCTTTTGCATTTGTTCTCTGAACGGCCTCTCAAACACAAGGGTGGACCAATTAGCAAAAAAAAAAAAAAAAAAAGGGAAAGTCGTCTTAATGGAAAAAATGCTTCTGTTATCTGAATCCTATTACTATTATTTGAGTCTCTTTTTGGAGGAACTGCCTATTTGGGTTTTTTTCGTAAACATTTCCTAAGGACAAAAGTATTTCTGAACATATGGGCCATGTCTCTGTTTTGGATGTAAAAACTTCTGGCATTTCACTGACTTCATTTCATTCTGAGTCACTCTCTCATTTGCTGTAAACATCAGGATATTTTGATCAATTAGGAATGACTGAGATACTTTGAGCATAACACGGCTATCACTCTCTTTCCTAAATGGGCAAGCGACTGCCCAACGTGCTGTTTTCCTAATTATTTTTAAATTTGTATTTTCTGTTTATTTAGTGACTGAAACAGATGGTCTGAGTGGAGTTTTTGTTAAACTCCAAATAAATGCTGCCCAGCCCAGCGTTCGACGGCGATGAAAGGCCAGCTGGCCAGGCCCTGAGAAGTCGTGCTCTGGGCTGCCTTGGGGCCTTGTCGGGTCATGTCTACAGGAGGTCCATGAGTTTGAGTGAGAAATAATCTCTCAAGATTTTGCTCACCTTACTCAGATCTGCTGTGCCTGGAATTGGGCAATTCAGTGGTCCTACAAGAGTGTGCTCGGTCAATGGCACACCCCACAAGCAAACAACACAACACACACACACACACACACATCCCATCACACATCCCTAACCACATACCCACACACATCCCTCACAGAAACACACATCACACACCCCACATACACATCGCTTACAGACACACCACACACCCCATACCTCATATGTACCGCACACACATTACACACACACAACACGCCACACAACATACCATATCCCTCACAGACACACAGACTTCACACACCCCATAGGCACATCCCTTACAGACACACCCCACACACCTCATATGCACCCCACACATACCACACACAGCCCCAAGACACCACACACACCCCAAACACAACACACACACATCCCTCATACACATATCACATACCCCACATACACATCCCTTACAGACACACACACCACACACCCACACACCTTATATGCACCCCACACACAACACCCCAGACATACACATCCCTTACAGACATACACCACACACCCCACACATGTCATATGCACCATATGCACCTCACATACACCAGACAACACACACACATACTCCCCACACAACATTCACAGATCACACACATACAACACACCACACATACATCCCTCCAGACACACACAT
>NW_022437054.1:3824594-3876248 GCF_009761245.1 Sapajus apella
CCCCCACACACAACACACCACACAACATACCACATCCCTCACAGACACACAGACATCACACACCCCGTATATACATCCCTTACAGACACACACCACACAGCATGTACCACACATGCACCCCACACATAACACACATCACACACGCCACACACACACTACACCACACACCTCACATGCACCCCACACACCACACACCCCCACACACATCCCTCACAGAAACACACACATCACACACCCTACACACACATCCCTTACAGACATCACACACACCTCGTATGCATTTCAGACACCCCACACACCCCACACATCACACACCACAACATACACATCCCTTAGAGAAATACACACATCACACACCCCACATACGCATTCTTTACAGACACACGCACACCACACACACCTCATATATACCCACACACACCACACACCACACATCCCACACACAACACCCACAACACACACCATCCACATATACACATATATACACATCCATCAGAGAAACACACATCACACACCTCCCACACACACATCGCTTAAAACTTGTAAAATCTTTTCACAGACACACACACATTCTTCAGACACAAACACCACACACACTATACAAATACACCACACACACATACATACACTGCACACATACCACAAAGATCCACACCTACTGCAAACATTACACAACACATACACACCATACACATGCATACCACACACAGTTTTTTATTTGAAATTGAAAACTATCCCATATAATCAGCAAAACAGAGTGAAGCAGTGACCAAGACAAGCAATAGCGCTCCTCTCATGAAACTGAGATTCTGGTGGGAGAGGTGGGTGACGACTTTCTTAAGAGCAGGATGGTTTTCCTGAAAAGGTGATCCCAGGCAGAAGCTTGTCCATTGCGAGGGAACAGGCAAGCAGACCCCTGGAGGAAAGGGTATTGCAGGCAGAGCACGTGCTACGCCTGCGGTGGTAGCTGGCCTGGTCCACTGTATGAGCAGCAGGACTCTGCTCCGGTTGGTACATGGTTTCTGCAGACCAGAAAAACAAGAGATGGTGTGGCATGCCACTCCCACCTGGTCCCTGAGGACCCCAGACCCACTGCAGTCCAACCCTCAGGACCTCAAGTCTGAGGCTTCCAATGGCGGGTGGCCAGTTGGAATCTTAGGCTCCAAATTGGTCAGCTCGCCATTCTCTCTAGCTGGTTCTGACTCAGCAGTCTCCTGCACCAAAGCCCACTGCCCCCACCAACCCCATCCCGCCCCAAGCCCAGGGCGCCCTCCTGCAGCAGCAGCCCTGGGGGATCTTGGGGGCTGAGCATATGAAGGGCGTTGTCCCCAGGGGCGAACAGCCACATCTCAGGAGACCCAAACCACCAAGTCAAGCCCCACTTTCTCAGAATCCTTGAATCCTTCACCAACTGATTCCATAATTCAGAAGGGCACACCAGGCAGAGTTCCCAGCCTTGGCACAACGGACATTGTAGAGCAGAGGATTCTTTAGTGCGGGGGCAGTCTGGGCGTTGTGGGGGTGTCCCAGCACTCCTGGCCTCCAGCATTGGGAGAGCATTAGGTTCTGTCCCACTTGTGACATTCAAATATGTCTCCATACACTGTCAAATATCCCCCAGAGGCACAGCCTGCCAAGGGGCCTCATGCCCTATCCAGATCCCAAGCCATTCTTGTCCCATAGAGACCTCCTCAGGTGACCCAGCTCCCTAAGGAGGGGTATGGCCCCTGGACCCCTTGCCTGGGGCTGTTCGAATTCAGTCTGTTTTCATCCAGAAATCCAAGTTGATTTCCGAGTTTTCTTTTGTATTTGCTTGGAATAGTTCACAGACTCTTTCTGAATAATAATTTATCTACAAAATAAGTAGAAAACTACTTTCTTAGAAGTACCTTGTAAGGATTAAACAAGAAAATGCATGTAAAATGCTTGATACATGGTAATTGGTCAGTATAGTCGAGTTCCCTTCTTTTTTTTTAACCACAGGTAGCATAGCTACTTAGAGGATCAGAACTAGAATCTGGTCTCTTAGCTCTACGGCTTCTCTCTGAGTGTCCTCTGGGACTATGCTTTCCTACAGTAGTTTCAGAATACCCATAACCAGTAGGTTGCTTCCTGCTTGCAACGTTTGAAAGGGGCTCATGTCTGAATGGGGGAAAGGACATGGAAACGGCAGGGAGAAATTCACGTGGGTCCTTCTACTTCATCTCCCTTCCGACACAGCTGTGGGGAATGGGTCATGGGAGTAAACCAGGGGGATCATTTTACGCAGCGAAGAGAACAACTCCAGAAGAAAACTGTTAATTTCCCAAAAGATTCATCAGCTTTTTATGTTTTGTGATCACCTTCTTGACTTCATTGACATCCAAATCAGGACTATTCAGAGTCTAACAAAAGACACATCAAAAGATGAAGTGAGTCTCAGAGGTTCAAGCTCCCTCTAGATACACGGCTTCATTTCCAGAGGGCAGCAGTTTTGTAAGATACTTTGCCTAGCTTCTGACAGCAAGGAAAGTGTTAAAATCCACTGGTGCCGTCTGTAATGACAGAAAATTATCTGTACAAGTCAGTGGCCCACAGTTGCAGAAGCCTCCTGGGAATAAAAGTATGGTTAAGCTTTTCCAAAGAGCAGTCTCCCCAGAAGCTGACCCACCTCAATCCAAAAGGCCTTTCTGAGGCCCCTTGTTCACTGTGACTCAGGACATTGCCCCTAAAAGTGTCAGTTGGTTGAGAATACCACTCCTTCTTATGGTGATCTCACTTCACTTTCTTTGAATCAGGAAACCTCACACAACTACCAAAGTAGCCATTAGAGGTAATAAATACCAACGGAAGGCCAGAAGGATTCAGAATTAAGTATCAGCGTTTGATATTTTTGGCACTTCCCTGATGTCACCAAGCAACCGCCCCAAAGCTGGGATGCCAGCTGACCCCACTGGGTTTCCTTGTCAAAGTGCAGATCAGTCTGCTACCTTCCTTCCCAGACCATATGCCCTCCCTTTGCCTGGGAAGGATGACTGACCACAAACTGTAAGAAGACATCCAAGCTTTCATCCTCCCCTCAAGCCAAATGGCATGCTTTGTAAATGTGTGACGTCACTTAAACAAGCACTTTTTAATGATGCTACTATTAGCTCTTTTACTTTTTTGGAAGAATTTCACAGGATCCAAATGTAGATTAATTAAAATAGGTTCTAACAACACCTCTGCTCTGTCCAGTTGAGTATGGAGACCATACTCTCCACAATACTGAGATTTATATACAATTTTCCATACACATAGAATACGTTGGAATGGCGTGCAAATTGGAAAACTCAATTGGATCTCATCTCACTTTTTTGTTACTGTTATTAGCACTTGTAGAAGAGAAAAGACTTTCCTTCTACCCTCCTAGGTGTATAAAATAGACTGACAACAGACAGATTAACAGGAGAGAGTCATATAAACGTGTTAGTTTTTAGTATTATTTGCACAGTCGTCATAGGAAAAAATGTGAATACCCAAAAAAGTCATGAGATTTGGAGTTTATATATGCAGAACTGAGGTGTAGAGAGATGGTCACCAACTAGAGAGTATCAGAATGGGAATTTGAACCTTGTGTGTCAGGACACAGAGCTCCTTCCCAGACACCAGTTCTTCAGGGGCTCACTCCACTCCTAACTCCACCCATGTACTGAAATTCCATGCTGAACTTCTTAAAAAATTAAAACTTGGGGAAAACTCTATGGAAAATTGAAATTTATTTATTTATTTATTTCATTTATTATTATTTTTTGAGACAAGGTCTTACTACTCTGTCACCCAGGCTGGAGCAATGGTGTGATCTCAGTTCACTGCAACCTCTGCCTCCTGGGCTCAAGCGATCCTCCCACTTCAGCCTACCGAGTAGCTGGGACTTCAGGCACATGGCACCATGCCTGGCTAAGTTTTTGTATTTTTGGTAGAGATGGGGTTTCACCATGTCACCCAGGCTGGACTTGAACTCCTGAGCTCAAGTGATTGCCCACCTCAGCCTCCCAAACTGCCAAGATGGCAGGCATAAGCCACTGCATCCGGCCCGGAAATTGAAATTTCTTAACTGTCAAATCTGAAATATGCAGACATAATACTTCCTAACTATTTAACTTTTCATAATACTATTTCTGTTCCAATGTTTGAAAATGGAATCTAAGAAGACACTCCTTCCCCATACACACACACACACACACATTCACTTGCTCTAGGGCAGTGAAAAAAAATGTGATAAGGAAAAGCAGAAAGTTCATTCTGTTCTGTCTTTTTCTCAGTCTTAAAGTTGTATTCACACGAGTGTGCAAGACTATGTAGGATTATTCCTTGATACATTAATACAAATGTATTCCGTCCGCAGGTTTGGATAGCCAGCGATTAATGTCATCTAAAGTATCTGATTCCAGAGTCTCAGACAGCATGTAATGAGAGTTTTTGACAGCAGAGAATTGATCCAAAATGGTATCTAAATCTATTTGGTCTCTGAGTTAGGACAATGAGAACTGAGCTAGTGAGAGAGCTGCAGTAAGGAACACATACATACGCGTGGTCTGGTGTCAGAGCATAAGTCTAACCAAGACCATGTGTTTTCACCCTTTTTTGTTTGTTTAAGCCGGGAGACTGATCTCCAAATTAAATCGTACAGAGGGGTTCCCAAAGATGAAAGAGATCAAGGCAAAAGAGCTCGAGCTCAACAGGAATTTTGGATCCCAGTGCTTCTCCTGGAAGCCCTTTGTGAAATCTTTGGGGCTCCATGTGACAAAGTTTGGAAATCAAACGCCATCTTCAGCTGTGCAAACGCAAGGCCCTGCACTGACATCAGAACTAAAGAAACAATACTGATATTATTAACCCTGCGCTAAAGCCTCGGAGGAAGGAGGCATCCTGTAAAGAGTGACTGATGAGCACAAGAAAGAGAGAGCGCACGCGCCAAACCTGTGAGCTGATCTAAACGGCCTTCTTTCATACCTTGAATAAACGTTGATCTTATATTTTAAAATTTGCTTTTAACGGATAATGTCTACAGCACAAATTATAGGAAGGCAAAAACATGAAGGATTATAGGGATACAATATGTTAAATGTAATTTTCAAAGGTCCTTTTTTGTGAGGAATTATAGTAAATTTCTCTGAATACAAAGTGACTTTGAAGTCAGGGGTGCTGTGTGGCTGTCTGTTCTGTAATGCCAGGGGCAGAGCTATTATTATGCTGTCAGCAAGAATGCCTCAGGAGCACTCTTTTCTATATGTGTCTTCTACCTATTCATAGAAAATTCTGCCTCCAAAATACTCTAATAAGTTGCTAAAACTAATAAAGAGGGTCATTATGCACTTTGAAAAGTCATGCTGTTATACAGCCCAGAAGTCTTTCACTATATAAATGAAACATGTTCTAGACCTTTTCTTTTCTGTTTTTTATAAATTCTTTTTCCTACTTTTTCAGGCAAGAGCTCAGAATGAAATATCTCTGTCTCTGAAAGATAGTAAAGAGAAATGTTGTTCCTCTGACTCTTTCAAGCAGAGACACCACACAGCCCAGGTTTTCAGAGGCAACTCACCATGTTCAATATTTTACACAGGTATCAGATGATATATTCCTATTTAGGGTTCAGAAAAGATGTTTGTTCTATCATTTTAGATGTAGTAGAGGAGAAGGCTGAGGAGGTCAAGAGAGAAGATGCTTCAAGCCCAATTATAGAAAACAAACACCAGTCCTACTGCCCACCCTAAGCATTCAGCAAATGCTACCCAGGTTTGCACAGAGCCCTCAGTGCGGCGCCAAGCACCACAGGCACGGATCCAGCACAATCCCCATCCTTGGTTTGCTCCAGCGGCATCCTCATCAGCCCTACGACTGCTCACTTTGCCCTTATGACTGCCTCTCCACCGCAATCGGAGCGATGCTTCTAGATGCACGCCAACCACTTCCCGCCCCTTGTAACAGCAGCCTCTTCCCTCCTGAGCATGGCAGGGATCCCCTTTATGACTTGGCCCCACCCATCTCTCCCCCCTTGCACCCTGCACTGCAGCAGAACTGGAACCCCCAGAGACCCCCACTTGGATACCGTGGGCGTTCATTCACTTGCAATGCCCTTGTGCCTCTTGCCACCTGCCAAACCCACTCTCACTCCAGGGCTCTGCTGAAAAGACTTTCCTATGAAATTTACCCCTCCGCTCCCCGGCGTCCAGGTCTGCAGGCTGCTAAGAGGTGACCCATTATACTGGATGCCTATCTCTACCAAATGACTCAATCTCACCATATTTTAATCATCTGGAATTTGGGGGGAGGGTAAATTATAAGCTTTATTTTTTGAAAGGCTTCCAGTTTACCAAAAAAAAATTTGAGCAGAAAGTAAAGAGGCCCCTATACCTCATCACCCCACCACCACCAACAGCACCTACCTTCCCATGATTGATATCTTGCATTAGTGTGATACAGTCGATATAATTGAGGGGCCAATATTCATCCAACTATAAGTCCATAGTTGACATTAGAGTTCACTCTTGGTGTCATGCCTTCTATGGGTTTCAACTCGTGTGGGATGTAATGTGTCTCGTGATAGTCTTACGTAGGGTAGTTTCACTGCCCTGAAAATCTTCTGTGCTCCACCTACTCACCTTTCTCTTCCAAACCCCTGGACACCACTGATCTTTTTAATAGCTCCATAGTTTTAGCTTTTCCAGAATGTTACATACTTAGAATTATACAGTATTTATCTCTGGTCTTTTGAGATCGGCTGCCCTCACTTAGTAATATGCATTTAAATTTCCTTCATGTCGCTTAGTTCTGTTTATCGCTGAGTAGATCTCCATTGTCTGATATACCACAGTCTATTTATCTATTCACCTGCTGAAGGGCATCTGGAGTTGCTTCCAAGCTTTGGAAATTGTGAATACAGCTGCCCTAAATATCCACAGGCAGGTTTTTGTGTGGATATAAGCTTTCGACTCATTTGGATAAACCGCAAGGGGTATGATTTCCCACCTGAGTCAGTTTGGGCTGCTATAAACAGAATACCATACACCGGGTGGCTTCTAAACAACAGAAATTTATTTCTTGCAGTGGTGGAAGTTAGAAGTCCAAGGGGTGGCAGATTCAGTGTTTGGTGAGGGCCTGCTTCCCGGCTCATATCAAAAGCATGAGCCAGGAAGTACTTTTAATGGCAAAAACCCCGTTTACTTTTGCACTAGCCTAATAGATGGCAGTCCTCTCACTGTGTCCGCACATGGTAGAAGGGGCAAGGGAGCTCTCTAGACCCCCTTTTTTTAATGTTTATTTTGAAATGTTTATTAAAATCATTTTAAAATATAAATAATTGTTTATTTTTTAGATCATCTATTTTAACAGCTTTTTTCTTTTTTATATATATTTTCTTTTCTTTCAAGTTCAGGATACAAGTGCAGGATGTGCAGGTTTATTACACAGTCAAACATGTGCCATGGCGGTTTGCTGCCCCATCAATCCGTCACCTAGGTTTTAAGCTCCATATGCATTAGCTGTTTATCCTGATCTCCCTCTCCCTACCCCCAACAGGCCCCAGTGTGTGATGTTCCCCTCACTGTGTCCATGTGTTCTCTCTGTTCACCTCCCACTTATGAGTGAGAACATGCAGTGTTTGGTTTTCTAGTCCTTGTTAGTTTGCTGAGAATAAAGGTTTCTAGCTTCATCCATGTACCTGCAAAGGACATGATCTTGTTCCTTTTTATGGCTGCATACTATTCCATGGTATACATGTACCACATTTTCTTTATCCAGTCTATCATTGATGGGCATTTGAATTGATTCCATGTCTTTGCTATTGTGAATGTGCTGCAGTGAACATATGTATCCATGTATCTTTATAATAGAATGATTTATATTCCTTTGAGTATATAGCCAGTAATGGGATCACTGGATCAGATGGTATTTTTAGTTCTAAATCTTTGAGGAATTATCACACTGTCTTCCACAATGGTTGAACTAATTTACATTCCCACCAACAGCGTAAAAATGTTCCTATTTCTCCCCAACCTCACCAGCATCTGTTGTTTTGCAACTTTTTAATAATCACCATTCTGACTAGTGTGAGATGGTATATCATTGTGGTTTTGATTTGTGTTTCTCTAATGGTCAATGACGTTGAGCTTTTTCTCAGATGTTTGTTGACCACATAAATGTCTTCTTTTGAGAAGTTTCTTTTCATGTCCTTTGCCCACTTTTTGATGGGGTTGTTTGTTTTTTCCTTGTAAATTTGTTTAAGTTCCTTGTAGATTCTGGATATTAGACCTTTGTCAGATGGATAGATTGCAAAAAGTTTCTCCCATTCCATAGGTTATCTGTTCACTCTGATAACAGTTTCTTTTGCTGTGCAGCAGCTCTTTAGTTTAATTAGGTCCCATTTGTCAATTTTTGCTTGTGTTGCCATTGCCTTTGATGTTTTTGTCATAAAATATTTTCTCATATGTATATCTTGAATGGTATTGCCCAGATTTTCTTTTAGGGTTTTTATAGTTTTGGGTTTTACATTTAAGTCTTTAATCCATCTTGAGTTCATTTTTGTATAAGGTGTAAGGAAAAGGTCCAGTTTTCCTCACACCTTATACAATGCACATGGCTAGCCAGTATTCCCAGCACCATTTATTAAATAGGGTATCCTTTCTGCATTGCTTATTTTTGTCAGGTTTGTCAAAGATCAAATGTCTGTGTATGTGTGGTCTTATGTCTGAGATCTCTATTCTGTTCCATTGGTCTATGTGTCTATTTTGGAACTGGTACCATGCTGTTTTGGCTACTGTAGCCTTATAGTATAGTTTGAAGTATAGTTTGGGTAGCATGATGCTTCCAGCTTTGTTCTTTTTGCTTAGGATTTAGACCACCTTTTACAATGAAGCCTTCATCAATGAGTCTCACCCTCATGACCTAATCACATCCTAATACCATCACTGTGTGGAGTTTGGTTTCCATAAAAGAATTCTGGGGAGACACATTCAATCTATAGCAGTAAGAGTGTGTTTAGTTTTGTAAGAAACTGCGAAGCTGTCTTTCAAAGTGGCTGTACAATTTTTGCATTCCCTCCAGCAAAGAATGAGAGCGTCCATTGTTCTAAACCATTGCCAGCATTTGGTGCTCTCAGTGTTTTAGATATTGGTCATTCTAATAGGTGGCACCTCCATATTTTAATTTGCAGTTCCCTAATGACTTATGGAGTGTAGCACCTTTTCCTATGCTTAATCTGTATATCTTCTTTGGCAAGGTATTTGTTCAGATCTTTTGCCCACTTTTTAATTGGGTTATTTGCTGTGTTCTTGTTGAGTTTTGAGAATTGCTTGTATATCTTGAAACCAGTCTTTTATCAGGCATGAATTTTGCAAATATTTTCTCTAAGTCTGTGGCTTGTCTTTTCAACCTCTTGATTTTGTTATGTTTTTAGTCTGTCTCAAGAACCAACATGAAGGCTCCCAGGTTCTGTTCCATTTTTCTTGGTATATTTCCCCTCTCCCAAATTCTGACATGTCAGTACGATCTCCAAATATCATCAATACAACCTGGTGACACAAGAGGGTCTAGTTCATTGCTTGCCGCTGCAGGGGAGGACACCACCCAACCAGGGCTTTGAAACAGTCTCGGAAAGAGAATAGCAAGATCAGATTTTATTGGCACTTTGAAGGTGGTTTAAGATTGATCTTTCAGTACAAATTGTTGATTAAGAATGAATAATGATTATAACCTAATAGTTTATGATTGGTAGAAGCAGCAAGACAAAGGTTTGGAGGTGAGGGGAAAGGTTTCTAGGGAAAAGTTGATGGTTTTTCTGGAAGTTCCTGTAATAAACAATAAAGCTATTTGCCTAGGTGAGTCTCCCAGTAACAGCAACGTTATGCCAATGAAGATAATGCAATGGTAAAGTCCTGTTAATGCAGATTGTGCACTGTGTGTGGGTGCGTGACTGTGGTTCTAGTCAGTGTTTGGTGTATGTGGTGAACAGTGTAGGCAGGCAGACAAACCGCCATTAAGTGAGTCTCAGCAAACCACTTCTTATGGGCCCATTTCATTGGCACTGATAACCTGGTCTTCCAAAGTTCTGCTTTTAGAAAGAAAATACTGTTCAGCAAGAGTATTCCATAAAGATTCATGGGACATTTGTTCATTGGCCCCAGGCCCTTCTTACCCCTAGATGAGTGTGTCTGGCTTCTCCTTTTTTAACTGGCAACTATAAAAGGAATCTATAAAATACCACTTATGACTAGATTAAAACCACAGAATACAGCATTTAACATCTTGCTGCACCCCCATGGCATTCCCAAGATTACTCTCCTGTGTGAATCCCTGAGGACTGGGAGGTGTTAAACTTCACATGGATTGCAATCACGAGGTGCAATCACAAAGCCTCTGATGGAAAGGAGAAGATGATCTGAGGGGGAGGTGGGTCTTCCATGTTACTTTCCCATAGAGAATTTCTCACTAGTTTGAATTCTCTTATGATTACAGAAGCATGAGTTATGTCTGAGGCTTTTCCACATTCCTTAAATATAGTGTTTGTTATTTTAATAATGAATCTCCTTATACTCGGTGTGAGATGCGCCTCCATTGGCAATTTCCCCATTGCCATTTTTGGCATGGGCATCCCTGCTATGAGACGACTGGTGAGTTTTCTGATGCCGTCTCGTCTATCTCCCTGGCCTCACTGCCTCCCCTCCCGCCTGGATCACACAGCTCTAACAAACACTGGAATCCCTTTTATTACTCAGACATCCCAGGCCCATTCCCTTTTCAGGAACTCTAGACATGATGCATCTTTTAGTTCTCATTCAATGTCACCACCCTTGACCACCCTAATAACAGCAGACACCATTCATCTCTTAAGTCACTCCTCGGCTCATGGTCCTATGTTAGGTTGTTCATAGCACTTCTCAATATGTGAAATGATATTGCATTATATATTTGTGTATAGGTGTCTTGCCTGTTCCTGCCCAGCTGAAAATCAAAGTTCTTTTAAGGCAGGGACATTGTCTTGTACACATCTGTATCCCTAGTCTTAGAGCAGTGCCTGGTATATGGATGCACTCGTTACTTATTTAATGATTGAATACAGAAGTCTGGACTAAAACATTCTTTGCATTCATTATTTCTCTCCTGCTTGATTCCTTTAATGTTCGGGAAGGACTGTGCCCCAGCATAAAGCTTTTAGGCACTGCTTTTATATGGTGCATCTTTCCATTATGAATATTATGATGGAAAACAAGAGCTAGTGTAGGCCTGAAGGGTTTCTTATTGACATTAGACTGGAGCATGTGCTGCAGTATCAATATCTGATGTTGAATAAGGCACGAGAAAGACTTCCCAGACCTCCACCCTCTTACCCTGAGTCTCTACTATGTATTTCCATGACACCTTACGTATTTCTCTGTTGGACTCTTTATCACATTAACATACTTGTGTCTCTCCAGTTGACTGCTGACTACTCAAGGGCAGAGACTCCTCTGCCTATTTTTTCTTTTTATTTTTAGCACTCGCAGGTATTTTCTACACAAATAGAAGCTCAACAAATGTTTGTTAAATTAATAAATAAAGGCTATCTCCGCTATTTTCTCTGATGACTTTAAAGATGAGATTTTTTAAAGACAAAAAATAACAAATGCTGGTGAGGTTACAGAGAAAAAGGAATGCTTATGCACATCTAGTGGAAATGTAAATTAGTCTAGTCACTTTGGAAAGCAGTTTGGAGATTTCTCAAAGAACTGAAAAAAGAACTACCATTTGACTCAGCAATTTCACTGCTGGGTATATACCCAAAGGAAAATAAATCACTCTACACAAAGGACACCTGCACCAGTATGTTTATTGCAGCATCATTTGCAATAGCAAAGACGTGGGATCAACCTACATGCCCATCAACAGTGGGTTGAACAAAGAAAATGTGGTCCATATACACCAGGGAATACTACACAGCCTGAAAAAAGAATGAAATCATGTCCTCTGCAGCAACATGATGAAACTGGAGGTCATTATCCTAAGGGAATTAATACCACAGAAAACCAAATACCACATGTCTCACTTTTAAATGAGATCTAAACATTGGGTACATATGGACATAAAGATGGGAATAATAGACACTGGGGACTACCAGAGTGGGAAGAGGAGGAAGAGGGAAAGGGCTGAAAAACTACCTATTGAGTTCCATGCTCACTACCTGGGGGACCAGATCATTCATACCCCAAACCTCAGTGTCATGCAATACACCATTGTAACAAACCCACACATGTGCCCCCTGAATCTAAAATAAAACTTGAAATTATTTAAGGAAAAGGAAAAAAATTAAAGATGAGATTTTTAAGTGAAGGTTTTCCCACATATACATAAATTTGTATATTTTTCTCTCTACTGTAAAGTCTAAGATGTCCAGCATAGCATGCACTGGGGCTAAAGACGGTGTCAAGAAAATTTGCCAAATGAGCAGATTGGTGCCAGACCCCGTCTTTTGCCTCTGTGGTCATTCTTAAGCCAGCAAATAGTGAAGCAAATGGAATAATTAGCTAAGCAGTTTCAGTTACATTAAAAATTAAACCAGAGAATTTTGTCACCCTAGCCCTCCGCCCTACCTCTAATCCCAGTCAGCATGAACAAGTACAATGTCTGAAGCATCAACCACTTAGGACACATTAGTTGGTGAGGATCATCATTTTGGTTGCAATCTACAACTTCTTCTGCTTGGAAATCTTCTGAGACATATCACCTCCCAAGCACAGTTTATACCAACCAGGAAAATTCATACCTGGCAGGAGATGGTCAGGGAGAAATTCCCATTTCTTAGAAATTTCATCTAGTTTTATAGTTTGCTAAAGCTGGAATGGTGCTGTCTAACACTTCACATTTTATATTGGCAATTCAGGATTTAAATTGTTTAAATTATGTATGATATGATTCTGCTGTTTGGAAACAAGGAGACTCCTCTACTTGCTGACCCACGTGGTGGTAACATGAGATTACAGAGGAAAATAGAGCAGAGCCTTAACAAAGAGTTTGATTCTTTTAAAAATAGGATGTGCCAGCCAGGCGTGGTGGTTCATGCCTGTAATGTAGCACTTTGGGAGGCCAAGGCAGGTGGATCAGTTGAGGTCAGGAATTCGAGACCAGCATGGCCAACATGGAGAAACTCCATCTCTACTAAAACTACAAATATTAGCCAGGTGTGGTGGCATGCACCTGTAATCCCAGCTACTTGGAAGGCTGAGGCAGGAGAATTCTGTGAACCCAGGAGACGGAGGCTACAGTGAGCCAAAATCTTGCCACTGCACTCCAGCCTAGGCGACAGAGCAAAGAACAAAAAACAAAACAAAAAAAAAGTACCTGAACTAAGGATAAAAGAGCATGACCTAGCAATCCAACCTGTCATTTAAAGGAATTTGTCAGATGCTTACCATGTCACCCATACATTCATTTTTAAATGTTTTTAATAAATGTACCAAGCGCCAACTACTTTTCAATCATTTGATTTCCTAAATCCGTGTAAAGTCAATGTGATTATTCACATTGTGCAAAGAATAAAATTGGGGTTAGGTAACATTTTCTAAATTACACAGCTAAGAAGTAACAGATAATTTATATACTGCCTCTACTGTACAGCCTACCTTCCAGAAAATAAAAGATAAAAAGGTGAAAACAGCAAAGGGGCAAAGAGAGCTAGTCCTGAAAGGGATGGAAAGGTGAATATTCAGGGAAGTGATATGCAAAGAATTAAGAAGCCAAACTGGCCTGGCATGGTGGCACACACCTGTAACCCTACCACTTTGGGAATCTGAGATGGGCAGATGGCTTGAGCCCAGGAGTTGGAGACCAGCCTGGGAAACATGGTGAAACTCCATCTCTACTAAACAGATAAATTAGACGGGCATGGTGGCATGTGCCTGTAGTTCCAACTATTCAGGAGTCTGAGATGGGAGGATCACCAGAACCTGGGGAAGTTAAGACTGCAATGAGCCAGGAGCATGCCACTGCACTCCAGCCTGGGCAACAGAGCAAGACCTTGTTTCAAAAAAAAAAAAAAAAAAAAGACAAACTGTCTCTGAAGGGTGAAGTGTGCCCCGACACTAAAAGATGCTACTAATGGACAAAAATGGATACTCATAAGGAGAATGTTATGAGGACTGTATAGAGGTGATACAGTTTGGCTCTGTGTCCCCACCAAATCTCATCTTGTAGCTCCCATAATTCCCACATGTTGTGGGAGGGACCTGGTGGGAGTTGGTTGAATCACGGGGCTGGGTCTTTCCCATGCTGTTCTCGTGATGGTTTTTTAAATCAGAAATTTCCATGCACAAGCTCTCTTTGCCTGCTGCCATCCATGTAAAATGTGACTTGCTCCTCCTTGCATTCCACCATGATTGTGAGGCCTCCCCAGCCACGTAAAACTGTGAGTCCAATTAAACCTCTTTCTTTTGTAAATTGCCCAGTCTTGGGTATGTTCTTATGAGCAGCATGAAAACAGACTAATACAGTAAATTGGTACCAGTATAGTGTGGCACTGCTGAAAAGATATCCAAAAATGTGGAAGTGACTTTGGAAGTGGGTAACAGGCAGAGAGTGGAACAGTGTGGAAGGCTCAGAAGAAGATACGAAAATGTAGGAAAGTTTGGAACTCCCTAGAGACTTACTGAATGTCTTCAACAAAATGCGGATAATGATATGGACAATGAAATCCAGACAGAGGTGGTCTCAAATGCAGATGAGGTATTTGTTGGGAACCGGAGCAAAGGCAACTCTTGTTATGTTTTAGCAAAGAGACTGGCATTTTGCTCCTTGCCCTAGAGATTTGTGGAACTTTCAACTTGAGAGAGATGATTTAGGGTATCTGGCAGAAGAAATTTTTAAGCAGCTGAGCATTCAAGAGGCGACTTCAGTGCTGTTAAAGGCATTTAGTTTTAAAAGGGAAACGGGGCACAAAAGATTGAAAATTTTACAGCCTGACAATGCAAAAGAAAAGAAAACCTCTTTTTCTGAGGAGAAATTCAAGCTGACTGCAGAAATTTGCATAAGTAACAAAGACCCGAACGTGAATCACCAAGCCAATGGGGAAAATGTCTCCAGGGTATGTCAGAGGCCTTTGTGGCAGCCCATCCCATCACAAGCCCAGAGGTTTAGGAGGAAAAAATGGTTTTGTGGGTCAGGCCCAGGGTCCTCTGCTGTGTGCAGTCTAGGGACTTGATGCCCTGCATCTCAGCCGCTCCAGCCATGATTTAAAAGGGCCAACATGGAGCTCGGACCATGGCTTTAGAGGGTGTGAGCCTGAAGCCTTCACAGATTCCACATGGTGTTGAACTTGGGAGTACACAGAAGTCAAGTATTGGCTTGGGAATCTCTGCCTATATTTCAGAAGATGTATGGAAATGCCTGGATGCCCAGGCAGAAGTTTGCTGTAGGGGCCAAGTCCTCATGGAGAACCTCTGCTAGAGCAACACAGAAAGGAAATGTGTGGTGGTGGGAACCCCCACACAAAGTTCCTATGGGGGTACCACCTAGTAGAGCTGTGAGAAGAGGGCCACCATCCTCCAGACCCCAGAATGGTAGATCCATTGACAGCTTGCACTGTGCACCTGGAAAAGCTGCAGACACTCAATACCAGCCTTTGAAGGCAGCCAGGACCCACAGTCTTGGGCAGCAAAGCCACAGAGGCAGAGCTGGCCAAGACTACGGGAACCTACCTCTTGCATCGGTATGACCCGGATATGAGACATGTAGTCAAAGGAGATCATTTGGAGCTTTACGATTTGACTGCCCACTAGACTTTGGACTTGCATGGGGCCTGTATCTCCTTTATTTTGGCCAATTTCTCCCATTTGGAATGGCCATATCTACCCAATGTCTGTACCCCCATTGTATCTAGGAAGTGGCTAACTTGCTTTTGATTTTAAAGGCTCATAGGTGGAAGGGAATTGCCTTGTCTCTGACAAGACTTTGGACTGTGGACTTTTGAGTTAATGCCAAAATGAGTTGAGACTTTGGGGGACTGTTGGGAAGGCATGATTGGTTTTGAAATGTGAAGATATGAGATTTGGGAGGGACCAGGGGTGGAATGATATGGTTTGGCTGTGTCCCCACCCAAATCTCATCTTGTAACTCCCATAATTCCCGTGTGTTGTGAGAGGGACCTGAAGGGAGAAGATTGGATTATGGGGCAGGTCTTTCCCTTGCTGTTCTTGTGATAGTGAATGGGTCTCCTGGGATCTGATGGTTTCTAAGAACTAGAGTTTCCATGCACAAGCACTCTTTCCCTGCTGCCATCCATGTAAGATGTGACTTGCTCCTCCTTGCCTTCTGCCATGATTGTGAGGCCTCCCCAGCCATATAAAACTGTGAGTCCATTAAACCTCTTTCTTTGGAAATTGCCCAGTCTCAAGTATGTCTTTATCAGCTGCATGAAAACGGATTAATACAATAGGTGTATTTAAAAAGAAAAGACCCACCACAGCCTCAAAAGAGGAGCAAGGAGGAAGAGAGACAAACCATCATCCCAATTAATTCAACTAATGGAGTTTCTTATATTTTCTTGAACATTCTAAAATTTAAATACTAAAAGCAACTTGAGAAATCGTCTAATTCCTACCCCTCCTTCAGGCAAATCCATACTTCCATTCTCTCTGACAAATAAGAACCTTGTTATGTATCTTTATGACCACAACACTAGTGGTGTCAACAAGCTTCCTGAAGGAGTTTCCTAAATTTCAAACTTCCAGACTTAAAATGAATCAAGTTGTCTCCCCATGATCTATTTAAGAAAATATTTCTAAGTGAATGCTGTGTATATCTCTACTATTTCATTACTAAATAACAGGACCTGTTAAAATGTTTTTATAGCTAAGATCCTTCCAACACCAGCAGATCTCTGAGACCCAGCATAACAAATGTTTAAAAATTAGAATCTCCTGTTAAATAGAAGACATCAGCGCTAAAAGCATCCTTGCTTCCCAAACTACATTCTAAACCCTGTTTTTTCCATTTTCAGATAAAAACTCTGGCGATAAAATAGGTATTTTCTGTGCTTTCCAAAGCAATTGCTTCCAAATTTTCTTTTCTTGTTTGTTCAATAGGTAATCAGACTTCACACTAAATAAAGATTGCCTGCGTCTTCCAAAGCTAACAAGAGTACTGATGAGATTGTATAAGACCTGCCGCCTTCATGACAAAACACACAGGCTTTTCACAGGAGCCCAGGCTGCAATGCTCCAACACTAGAGGCACAGTGCACTCTCTGAACCTATCGTTCTGTAATACAGAGGCTTGTTTTTCTGGGACAGACCATCAAGCAGCTCAGAGTTAAAGAAATTCAGAATAAAATCATTTTCTTAACCTATGCCTTCTTAGTCCCTCTTTATTAAAATCGGTTATCTCTTGTTATACTTTTTTCTCTTTACTGTTAAAAGAAATTCCTAAATATTATAGTGTTACCCACTGGGAAAGCCACTCACTTTATTGTATTTTATTTTATTTTACTTTAAGTTCTGGGATACATATGCAGAATGTGCAGGTTTGGTACATAGGTATACACATGCCATGGTTGTTTGCTGCACCTATCAACTTGTCATCTAGGTTTTAACCCCCACATGGATTAGGTATCTGTCCTAATGCTCTCCCTCCCCTTGCCCCCCACACCTAACAGGCCCCATGTGAGTTGTTCCCCTCCCTGTGTCCATGTGTTCTCATTGTTCAACTGCCACTTGTGCGTAAGAACATGCAGTGTTTGATTTTCTGTTCCTGTGTTAGTTTGCTGAGAATGATGGCTTCAAGCTTCATCCACGTCCCTGCAAAGGACGTGAACTCACTTTTTATGGCTGCATAGCATTCCATGGTTTATATGTGCCACATTTTCTTTATCCAGTCAATCACTGATGGGCATTTGGGTTGGGTCCAAGTCTTTGCTATTGGAAATGGTGCTGCAATAAACATGGATGTGCATGTGTCTTTATAGTAAAATGATTTATAATCCTTTTGGAATATCCTGTATCCCTTTATTTCGAGCCTATGTATGTCTTTGCACATGAGATGAGTCTCCTGAATACAGCACACCAATGGGTCTTGACTCTTTTTTTTTTCTTTTAATTTACATTTTTGTGACGGAGTCTTGCTCTGTCACCAGGCTGGAGTGCAGTGGCACAATCTCGGCTCACTACAACCTCCGCCTCCTGGGTTCAAGTGATTCTTCCACCTCAGCCTCCTGAGTAGCTGGGACCACAGGTGTGTGCCACCATGCCAGGCTAATTTTTGTTTTATTAGTAGAGATGGGGTTTCACCATGTTGACCAGGATGGTCTCGATCTCTTGACTTCGTGATCCGCCCACCTCAGCCTCCCAAAGTGCTAGGATTACAGGCGTGAGCCACCACACCCAGCTGGGTCTTGACTCTTTATCCAATTTCCTAGTCTGTGTCTTTTAATTGGGGCATTTATTTAGCCTATTTACATTTAAGGTTAATATTGTTATGTGTGAATTTGATTCTGTCATCATGATGCTTGCTGGTTATTTTGCACATTAGTTGATGCAGTTTCTTCATAGTGTCATTGGTCTTTATATTTTGGTGTGTTTTTGCAGTGAAAGCCACTCACTTTCATATCACTCAGGTCATGTTTAGGGGATATTTTTAATAGAATACCTGGGACCCAAATGTATACAGAAGGCAAAAGCCATCAATCTTTATTTATTTTTTTGAGATGGAGTCTCCCTCTGTCACCCAGGCTGGAGTGCAATGTCATGGTCTCGGCTCACTGCAACCTCTGCCTTCCAGATTCAAGCAATTCTCCTGCCTCAGCCTCCTAAGTAGCTGGAATTACAGGCCCCTTCCACCACGCCTGGCTAAATTTTTGTATTTTTAGTAGAGATGGGGTTTCACCATAATGATCAGCCTGGTCTCAAACTCCTGACCTAGTGTTTTGCCCAACTTGGCTTCCCAAAATGCTGAGATTACAGGCCTGAGCCACCATACCCAGCCCAAGTCCATCAGTCTTTCATGCAGTGGATACTCACTCTCAAAAGTTACTGTGATACGTTTA
Organism: Sapajus apella; assembly: GCF_009761245.1. Taxonomy (NCBI): domain Eukaryota; kingdom Metazoa; phylum Chordata; class Mammalia; order Primates; family Cebidae; genus Sapajus; species Sapajus apella. The sequence goes on from NW_022437054.1 coordinate 3,843,619, forward strand.
TTTCCATGGGGCTCTGGCTTACAATGTATTATCATATTCATTTTATTGATTCCCACAACAATCTGTGATATAAGTAGAATATACAATAGGATTTCTATCTGACATTTGAAAGCCTTAAGACTGATATTAGCTACCATGTGACCTCACTGAGGTTCAGGGTGAGCCCAGAGCCTCTGCCCTCACCCAGCAAATGACAGATGTCTACCTCCTCTATCAAAACAAATCAGTCAAGAGCCAACACGTTACCCACATTGTATTTCTATTGGACAAGCCTACTCTACAGCCAGTGCAAGCAACTTTTCCAGAACTGGGCCAGATAGTAAATAGTTTAGTCTTTGGAAGCCATACCATCCTGTCACTGTTACAGGAAAAGATCCCACACACAATATGTAAACAAACAAGCAGGGTTGTGCTCCAATACAGCTTTATGTGAAAAGTGGGTGACAGGCTGCATTCAGCCATGGTCCACAGTTTGCTAATACCCACTTGAGAGCATAGCAAGCATTTTAAAATCAACATGTTATTTTTCCATAACCTGTGTTTACTCAGCTGTTTTCATGAGCCAGTAATAATACATATGAGATCTTACTTTTTCGTTTGGGTAAGGAAGAAGTCAACCACCAGGGCCACACAGGTGAAGATAAAGGCCCCCAAGCCTTGTGGGTCTTGAAGGAACCTGGTTTGCCCTCTCATCTTGTTCATTCCAAGACCACCCCCCCTCAACAACCATGGAAGCAATTGACTAACCACTGTTCACTAATGCAACAAAACCCAGGCACTCCCTACCCTAACAGCTTCCCCTGCAGGAAGGAGATGCCCAGCAAAGGTTCAGACACCCAGTTCCCCTTTCCAGCCAGCGCCTGCTGGTGTGGTTCACAAGCTAGTACCATTTTGAGACAATCAGCCTCTCTTTAAATCTTGACTGCTAATTCCTTTGCAGCCCAAATCTGCCAATCAGAGTTGCATTTGTAACATTGTGGTACGATTTAATTGGCAATATCTAGCCTCCTTTTGTGGGGCATGCTGGAGTTCCTGGGGCAGATTACAACATGGCCCACAACTGCCCAAGTCATCCATCCGGAGAAGCTCCAAAAACGGTGAGTGATGCCTGAAATCACTTTGCTCTCAAACACAATGTGAAAAGTAAAGAAATAACATGGAGGATAGCACGCTGAGATCTTAGGAAAACCTGCCATTGCTAAATATGAAGCAGAAGAGCATTCATCTAAAAGCAAGGGCTTGGCTGTCTCACAACTAATTCTCAAAGGCCCTGTCCCTCTCCAAATCTGTTATCATTCCTGATTTGTCCAAACAAGAGGAAGCAAAAATTAAAACTAAACATGTTTTAATGACTTCTTTATTTTTTTATTATACTTTAAGTTCTGGGGTACATGTGCAGAACGTATAGGTTTGTTACATAGTCATACACGTGACATGGTGGTTTGCTACATCCATCACCCTGTCATCTACATTAGCTATTTCTCCTAATGCTATCCCTCCCCTAACCACCCACCCCCCAACAAGCCCCAGTGTGTGATGTTCCCCTCCCTGTGTCCATGTGTTCTCATTGTTCAACTCCAAATTATGAGTGAGAATATCCAGTGTCTAGTTTTCCGTTCTTGTGTCAGTTTGCTGAGAATGACGGTTCCAGCTTCATCCACATCCCTGCAAAGGACACAAACTAACTTTTTTTGACTGCATAGTATTCCATGGTGTATGTGTGCCACATTTTCTTTATCCAGTCTCATTGATGGGCATTTGGTTTGGCTCCAAGTCTTCGCTATTGTGAACAGTGCTGCAATAAACATGTGTGCATGAGTCTTTATAATAGAATGATTTATAATCCTTTGAGTATATACCCAGTAATGGGATGGCTGAGTCAAATGATATTTCTGGTTCTAGACCCTTAAGGAATCGCCACACTGTCTTCCACAATGGTTGAACTCATTTACACTCCCACCAACAGTGTAAAAGTGTTCCCATTTCTCCACATCCTCTCCAGCATCTGTTGTCTCCTTTTTAATGATTGCCATTCTAAGTGGTGTGAGATGATATCTCATTGTGGTTTTGATTTACATTTCTCTAATGACTAGTGATGATAAGCTTTTTTTCATTTGTTTGTTGACTGCATAAATGTCTTCTTTTGAGGAGTGTCTATTCATATTCTTTGCCTACTTTTTGATGGGGTTGTTTTTTTCTTGTAAATTTGTTTAAGTTCTTTGTAGATTCTGAATATTAGCCCTTTGTCAGTGGGTAGTCTGCAAAAATTTTCTCTCATTCTGTAGGTTGACTGTTCACTCTGATGATAGTTTCCTTTGCTGTGAAGAAGTTCTTTAGTTTAATTAGATCCCATTTGTCTATTTTGGCTTGTGTTGCCATTGCTTTTGATGTTTTAATCATGAAGTCCTTGCCCATGCCTATGTTCTGAATGGTGTTGCCTAGATTTTCTTCTAAGGTTTTTTTATGGTTTTAGGTCTTATGTTTAAATCTTTAATCCATCTTGAGTTAATTTTTGTATAAGATGTTAGGAAGGGATCCAGTTTCAGCTTTCTGCACGTGGCTAGCCAGTTTTCCCAACACCATTTATTAAGTAGGGAGTCTTTGCCCCATTTCTTGCTTTTGTCAGGTTTGTCAAAGATCAGACGGTTGTAGATGTGCGGCATTATTTCTGAGGCCTCTGTTCTGTTCCATTGGCCTATACCTCTGCTTTGGTACCAGTACCATGCTGTTTTGATTACTATAGATTTATAGTATAGTTTGAAGTCAGCTAGCATGATAACTCCAGCTTTTTTCTCCTTAGAATTGTCTTGGCTATGCAGGCTCTTTTTTGGTTCCATATGAAGTTCAAGCTGGCTTTTTCCAGTGCTGTGAAGAAATTCAGTGGTAGCTTGATGGGGATAGCATTGAATCTATGAATTACTTTGGGCAATATGGCCATTTTCATGATATTGATTCTTCCTATCCATGAGCATGAAATGTTTTTCCATTTGTTTGTGTCCTCTCTTATTCCCTTGAGCAGTGGTTTGTAGTTCGTTTTGCAGAGGTCCTTCACATCTCTTGTTAGTTGTATTCCTAGGTATTTTATTATCTTTGTAGCAATTGTGAATGGGAGTTCACTCATGATTTGGCACTGTTTGCCTGTTATTGGTGTATAGGAATGTTTGTGAATTTTGCACATTGATTTTGTATTCTAAGACTTTGCTGAAGTTGCATTTCATCTTAAGGAGATTTTGGGCTGTGACAATGGGGTCTTCCAAATATACAGTCATGTTGTCTGCAAATAGAGACAATTTGACTTCTTCATTTCATGATTGAATATATTTTATTTCTTTCTTTTGCCTGATTGCCCTGGCCAGAACTTCCAATACTATGTTGAATAGAAGTGGTGAGAGAGGGCATCTTTGTCTTGTGTTGGTTTTCAAAGGGAATGCTACCAGCTTTTGCCCATTCAGTATGATACTGGCTGTGGATGTGTCACAAAAAGCTCTTATTATTTTGAGATATGTTCCACTGATACCTAGTTTATTGAGAGTTTTTAGCATAAAGGGCTGTTGAATTTTGTCGAAAGCCTTCTCTGCATCTGTTGAGATAATCATGTGGTTTTTGTCTTTGGATCTGTTTATGTGATGGATTTATTGATTTGTGTATGTTGAACCAGGCTTGCATGCCAGGAATGAAGCCAACTTGATCGTGATGAATAAGCTTTTTGATGTGCTGTTGAATTCAGTTTGCCAGTATTTTATTGAGGATTTTTGCATTGATGTTCACCAGGGATATTGGCCTGAAATTTACATTTTCAGTTGTGTCTCTGTCAGCTTTTGGTATCAGGATGATGTTGGCCTCATAAAATGTGTTAGGGAGGATTCCCTCCTTTCCTATTGTTTGGGATAGTTTGAGAAGGAATGGTACCAGCTCCTCTTTGTACCTCTGGTAGAATTCAGCTGTGAACCCATCTGGTCCTGGGCTTTTTTTGTTGTTGGTAGGCTATTAATTGTTGCCTCAATTTCAGAACTTGTTATTGGTCTATTCAGGGATTCGACTTCTTCCTGGTTTAGTCCTGGGAGGGTATAAGTGTCCACAAATTTATCCATTTCTTCTAGATTTTCTGGTGTATTTGTGTAGAGATGTTTATAGTATTCTCTGACAGTAGTTTGTATTTCTGTGGGATTGGTGGTGATATCCCATTTATCATTTTTTATTACATCTATTTGATTATTCTTTCTTTTCTTCTTTATCAGCCTGACTAGTGGTCTATCTATTTTGTTGATCTTTAAGAAAAAAAGCTCCTGGATTCACTGATTTTTTAAAGGGTTTCTGTGTCTCTATCTCCTTCAGTTCTGCTCTGATCTTAGTTATTTCTTGTCATCTCGCTTTTGAATTTGTTTGTTCTTGCTCCTCTAGTTCTTTTACTTATTACATTAGGGTGTCAATTTTAGATCTTTCCTGATTTCTCTTGTGGGCATGTAGTGCTATAAATTTCCTTCTATACACTGCTATAAATGTGTCCCAGAGATTCTGGCATCTTGTGTCTTTGTTCTCATTGGTTTCAAAGAATATCTTTATTTCTGCCTTCATTTTGTTATTTATCCAGTAGTCATTCAGGAGCAAGTTGTTCACTTTCAGGTAGTTGTGTGGTTTTGAGTGAGTTTCTTAATCTTGAGTTCTAATTCGATTACACTACGGTCTGAGAGACTGTTTGTTATGATTTCCATTCTTTTGCATTTGCTGAGGAGTGTTTTACTTATAATTACATGGTCAGTTTTAGAAGAAGTGTGATTTGGTGCTGAGAAGAATGCATATCCTGTTGTTTTGGGGTGAAGAGTTCTGTAGATGTCTATTAGCTGAGTTCAAGTCATAGATATCCTTGTTAATTTTCTGTCTCACTGATCTGTCTAATATTGACAGTGGGGTGTTAAAGTCTCCCAACATTATTGTGTGGGAGTCTTAGTCTCTTTGCAGGTCTCTAAGAACTTCCTTTATGAATCTGGTTGCTCCTGTGTTGGGTGCATGTATATTTAGGATAGTTAGGTTTTCTTGTTGCATTGATCCCCTTACCATTATATAATGCACTTCTTTGTCTCTTTTGATCATTATTGGTTTAAAGTTTGTTTTATCAGAGACTAGGATTGCAACCCCTGCTTTTTTTTTTCTTTTGCTTTCCATTTGCTTGGTAAATAGTCCTTCATCCCTTTATTTTGAGCCTATGTGTGTCTTTGCATGAGATGGGTCTCCTGAATACAGCGCACCAACAGGTCTTGACTGTTTATCCAATTTGCCAGTCTGTATCTTTTAATTGGGGCATTTAGCCCATTTACACTTAAGGTTAATATTATTATGTGTAAATTTGATCCTGCCACGATAATGCTAGCTGTTTATTTTGCTCGTTAGTTGATGCAGTTTCTTCATAGCATTGATGGTCTTTACAACTTGATATGTTTTTGCAGTGGCTGGTACTGGTTGTTCCTTTCCATGTGTAGTGCTTCCTTCAGGAGCAATTGTAAGGCAGATGGTGGTGACAAAATCTCTCAGCAGTTGCTTGTTCATAAAGGATTTTATTTTTCCTTCACTTATGAAGCTTAGTTTGGCTGGGTATAAAATTCTGGGTTGAAAGTCCTTTTCTTTAAGGATGTTGAATATTGGTTCCCCACTCTCTTCTGGCTTGTAGGGTTTCTGCCAAGAGATATGCTGTGAGTCTGATGGACTTCCCTTTGTGGGTAACCCAACCTTTCTCTCTGCTTGCCCTTAGCATTTTTTCCTTCATTTCAACCTGGTGAATCTAACGATTGTGTGTCTTGCGATTGGTCATCTCAAGGAGTATCTTGGTGGTGTTCTCTGTATTTCCTGAATTTGAATGTTGGCCTGTCTTGCTAGGTTGGGGAAGTTCTCCTGGATAATATCCTAAAGAGTGTTTTCCAACTTGGTTTCATTCTCCCCATCACTTTCATGTACAATGATCAAATGTAGATTTGTCATTTCATGTAATCCCATATTTCTTGGAGGCTTTGTTCATTTCTTTTCACTCTTTTTCTCTCCAATCTTGTCTTCTTGCTTTATTTCATTGAGTTGATCTTCAATCTCTCATATCCTTTCTTCTGCTTGATCAATTAGATTACTGAAACTTGTGTATGCTTCATGAAGTTCTCCTGCTGTGTTTTTCAACTCCATCAGGTCATTTATGTTTTTCTCTAAACTGGTTATTCTAGTTAGCATTTCATCTAACCTTTTTTCAAGGTTCTTGGCTTCCTTCTATCGTGTTAGAACATGCTACTTTAGCTTGGAGAAGTTTGTTATTATCCACCTTCTTCCGCCTGCTTCTATCAATTTGTCAAACTCATTCTCTGCCCAATTTTGTTCCCTTGCTGGCAAACAGTTGTGATCCCTTGGAGGAGAAGAGGCCTTCTGGTTTTCAGAATTTTCAGCCTTTTTGTGCCGGTTTCTTCCCATCTTGGTGGATTTATCTATCTTTGGTCTTTGAGGTCAGTGACTTTGGATGGGGTCTCTGAGTGGATGCCCTTTTTGTTGATGTTGAAACTATTTCTGTTTGTTAGTTTTCCTTCTAACAGTCAGGCCCCTCTGCTGGAGTTTGCTGGAGGTCCACTCCAGACCCTGCTTGCCTGGGAATCACCAGTGGGGGCTGCAGAACAGCAGAGATTGCTGCCTGTTCCTTCCTCTGGTAGCTTCATCCCAGAATGGTACCTGCCAGATGCCAGCCAGAGCTCTCCTGTATGAGGTGTCTGTTGGCCCCTTCTGTATCTCCCAGTCAGAATACACGGGAGTCAGGGAGCCACTTGAGGAGGCAGCCTGTCCCTTATCAGAGCTTGAACACTGTGCTGGGAGATTTGCTGCTGTCTTTCGAGCTGCCGGGCAGGGACATTTAAGTCTGTTGAAGCTGTACTCACAACTGCCCCTTTTCCTAGGTGCTCTGTCCCAGGAAGGTGGGGGCTTTATTTATAAGTCCCTGGGGTGCTGCTGCCTTTTTTCAAAGATGCCTTGTCCAGTGAGGAGAGAATCTAGTGACACAGTCTTCCTGCAGAGGCCTTACTGAACTGCCACGGGCTCTGCCCAATTCAAACTTCCCTGCTACCTAGTCAAGCCTCAGCAATGGTGGACGCCCCTCCCTCCACAAAGCTCAAATGTTCAGTAGCGCTCAGACTGCTGTACTGGCTGCAAGAATTTCAAGCCAGTGGATCTTAGCTTGCTGGGTTTTGTGGGGTTAGGACCCGCTGGGCCAGATCACTTGGCTCTCTGATTTCAGCCCTCTTTTAGAGGAGTGAATGGTTCTATCTCTCTGGCATTCCAGGTGCCACCGTCGTATGAAAAAAAAACTGCTGCAGCTAGCTCAGTGTCTTCCCAAATGGCCACCCAGTTTTGTGCTGGAAATTCAGGGCCCTGGTGTTCTAGGCACCAGAGGAATTCTCCTGATCTTCAGATTGTGAAGACCATGGGAAAAGTGCAGTATCTGGGCTGGAGTGCAGAGTAAAGTCCCTCATGGCTTCTTTTGGCTAGGAGAGGGGGTTCCCCAGCCCCTTGCGCTTCCTGGGTGAGGTGATGCCTCACCCTCCTTGGGCTGCACCAGCTGTCCAACTAGTCCCAATGAGATGAACCAGGTACCTCAGTTGGAAAGGCAGAGATCAGCAGCCTTCTGCATCAATCTCACTGGGAGCTACCCACCAGAGCTGTTCCTATTAGGCCATCTTGCCAGCAATCCCCTTTAATGACTTCTTTCACAGAGAATACGGCTAGCCAATGAAGGACTTTCCAGCTTATGTCTCTAGATGCTAGAAAATTCAGATTTCACCACCCATTACATTGTTAATGTGTTAGTTTATATAAAGAATCATAATTAGGCCAGGCTCAGTGGCTCACACCTGTAATCTCAGCACTTTGGGAGGCCGAAGAGGGTAGATCACTTGAGGTAAGGAGTTCAAGGACAGCCTGGCCAACATGGTGAAATCCCATCCCTACTAAAAATATAAAAATTAGCCAGGCGGTAGTGGCATGCACCTGTAATTCCAGCTACTCAGGAGGCTCAGGCAGGAGAGTCCATTGAACACGAGAGGCAGACGTTGCAGTGAGCCGAAATTGTGCCACTGCATTCCAGCCTGGGCAAAAGAGCAAGAGAGTTTCTATCCAAAAAGAAAAAAAAAGAAAGAATCATTATTAGATTAGACATGCTCATCTCTTACTAACATATTCACAACCTCATTTACACTTTTCTTATTTAGTAAAAATTAGTGTTTTCACATTTAATTCCACTGAAAGTAAAAGAATTCCCAACTGTGGCAGAGGAACAAGTAAAGACAGAAGCTAAATTGCTTTTGTGCTTCCTGGTATCATGTCTCTGTCTATTTTAAACAGAAAGGATCAAGTTTCTACTTTAGAAAATAAGCAAAACAAATCATTAGTGATATTAATCATTGTCAGTTTATTTTTCCTCCTCTTTTTTATTTGGTTAGGTGCTGACATGTATAAGCTTTAAGTAAATTGAACGTCCACTTGTATTTTATTGCTTGTTACAAACCCTCAAACCACAGCAATAGTCACAGTTTATGTTAGAAACAGCAAAATCGATGTGAATTCTGGAGTTGACACTGACAGATGGAAGCCCTTACGCAGATGCGCTCACTGCTTCGCAGGACTTGAGGTCCTTGGGAATTTTGTGTGCTGTTTGTGAGACAGGTGACTTGGAAGACAGTGTGCCCAGGCATCAGCTCCCCTCCAGCTCACACCCATGGGACTGCCACACTCAGCTCAGTCGCAATAGGCATCCAGATTTGTGTTCTTTAAGAAGTAACTCCCATAACACAGAAGGCTGTGGCTATGTACCAACTGCCTTCAGGTCTTCCACAATCTGTCCTCAACCACAGAACCTCCCAGGGGAAGTAAAAGCTGCGCTCATGGCTGGGAACCAGAACAGGAGCCTCACACGGTCCCAGAACTGCTGGGTGACACCTGGTAAGACTCATCTCGCTTTAGGACCTGGTCTTCTCCTCCAAAAATAGTCAGTAGTGCCCACAATGCATGTTTTAAGGTTTTCGTGCTCAAACAACATTTGTGAGCACTTACTATTTACTGGGAGCTGAGTGACGGTAGGGCCATGTGTTCTCACTGGGGAAGCCATCCAACATGCTCCCTTCCAGGTGCCATCCTTCCACCCCTGAAACCGTCAACATATCCAGGGAGGAAGGTGATGCTGCTCCCCGCTGCCTGTGTGCAGTGTGACTCACAGGAGCTCCTCCTTTCATTCAGCAGGAAGCTTTCGCAAAGTGCCTGCATGCTTTAGAGGCTTTGCAGGGCCCTAGGAGCACAAAGACCCGTGAGACAAATGTCTGGTTGTTAGATTCCCCAGCGCAGTAAGCAATGAAATAAATTACCATGCAATGCAATCCCGTCTTATGGCAGAGGTATGAGCAACATGCTGCAGGTGGAAACTACTGAGAGATGTGCACCTGATTTTGACAGAGGGAGAAGGTGAAGATGTCCCCTAGCAAGTGCCGTGAGGGCCAGCCAGGAGAATGCACCAGAAATGTCAGATGGGGATGGTGGAGGCCAAGGTTGTTGTTCCAGGCTCAGGTTGGGCATGCACCCTCACAGGGGGAGGGTGGCAGCAGCAGGGAAAGGGGAAGAATCCATGAGAGAGGGTTGTAAAATCAACTGCATATTTTTGAAACATCTATTGTGACACAGCAATGATATTTTCACAGTAATCCATTTACTGAATAACATCAGAGCAACTGTCATGTATTATTCTCCCCAGAGCTGACCTTTTTATCTTAAGGTAGCACACTTTTTAAACATTCTGTTTAAAAAACTTTTCTGTTTTTTCCTGTGAACATTTAGGATATGGTCAGGGAAAGGTTGTTGTCTTTTACAATATAGAAAGGGCTCCAAAAGACTTGACCTTTCTGTCCTCTGAGTACCCATCTGCCCCTCTGTCTGCTGACTTGGGACCACTTATGTGATCATATTCCTCTGAGTAATAGAAAGGTTCTGTCCTACTCATTGATTGCAACCCACAAAACTGCTTTCAGTTCAAAACCGTATTCTGGAATAGCAGAGTACATGCTGTGGCTCAGCAGGCCTGGGATTCCTTTTCCACCAGCAGTATCGGCTTGCAAGTCTAAGACGGTGGCTGTCCCCATCAGAAGTTACCTTCCTTGTCATCAAAGGGGTGACTGCTGGCTGCGATGCTCGCTAGCAGAGGAGAGTTTTTCTGGGATCCTCCGGACCGAGCCAAGTTGGGTTAGAATATCCTTCCGTGTCTGCTGTTACACACAGGTATACTCAGTGTGTGTGCCCAAATCATTAAAGGTGCAGAATTTTGCCTTCAAGAAGGAAATTACAATGCACACAAGTCTTTCTTTCCTCCCTCTGTTGTTCATTCATTCTGGGATCTCTGTGAGGCCAAATCCACCCAGTGCCCAGCACCACCCCTGGGGGTGGAGGGACGTGGTCTGTAGGCATCAGTAACATCAGTAACAGTGGTTCATCCCCACTGGGCAGGCCTTCACCTGCCAACACCACATGCGATGTCACTTCTCAGAGCTCAGCATTTGCATTATGCTGGCTGGAAGCCTCCGGCAGGCCTCATGAAAACCACCAAGCACTGGAAGGCGTTTCAGACCTGTGAGTCCTCCAAAGGACCGATCACTGGCCCAGTCTGAGGCGTAGGGAATACCATAGTTTACTTGGAATGCTCAAATTTTAAAATCCTGTAGGTCAGAGGTTCCAAACCCAGCTGCCCAGAATCATCCAAGGAACTTAAAAATAATATATACCAGCACCAGACTCCACTGGCCCCACTGCCCCACTGGATGAGAAGTGGTCCATCTGAGAAGGCGCTACCATCTCCTGTCATGGCTGGCATTTAGCTGGAAGTAAATGAGTACACAGCCAGAGAAGGGGTGTCCCTACATCCTACAGTGCATAAATCTGAAGTGAGCTGCAAGCTGCAGATTGAAATATACATTCTTCATGCTGTCGTCACTGCAGAGCTCATGACTCCCCTCTCCCCTGGCTGAATGGAGTCTACTGAAGCCAAGAAATACATCTTTGCAAAAAGTCTTGTATGGATTCTGACCACAGCCACTGGGTCAACTCCCTAAGGATTCCACTCAGAATTTGCATGACTGCACCCGTGTGGATTGGACTATCCTGGTTCTGGGTCACTCTGAACCTGAGCAGGATGTGCGTGAGTGACCACCAAAGCACTCCTCAAAGGTCACTGTGGGTTCACAGCCACAGATGCTGACAACCAAGACAGGAGGCTGACTCCAGTACAGCCACCAGGAGCTCGACAGGCTTTTGAGTAGCAGGAGGAAACACTGCAAAGCTATAGACCAGCAAAGTGGGTTTACATCCTCTGTAATGTTTTGACATCTTCAGGTTCCAACAAATATTATAATTATATTAGGTGAGGAGGAAAGAGTCATGTGAGAAAATGGTAACTGAAGTCTAAAGAAGAAGAAAACCTCAAAAAAACAAGTCATGACCATTAGTAATAATAATAAGATGGGAAAAAATATAAAAATTCACACCCAAATGTTGGATCCAATGGCAGAAACAAAGCTCTGAGGAAGCACCAAGCCCTCATTTTTTTCTTTGTTTCCCATGAAAATACAATTTTCATCAGATATTTAAGCCCTTTTGGATACAGACTCCATCCCAATTGGCACAGCCATATACAAGGCACTTTTAACATAAAATATGAATGCAATAAAAGTCTGATACGGAATTCGAAAGGAGGTTTCTGAAGATGACTTCTCAAGAGAGCTTTCAAGAACCATAAAATTGTAGGTGACTCATGGCTTCAATCCTTGTAACTAAAAAGAAGCATGTGGCCAACAGTAGGCAAGCAGCATGGATGGAATCCCTGCTGTGTTCACAGGTTTCTTTGAATTGGAAGAAATCCTTGCTCATTTAGTTAACCTAAGTTTGAAAGCTCAAACACTTTGTGGTTGTCAGAAGCTATCTGGAAAACCTAAAATACAGAATTAGTTTGTATTCCAGAGGGTTTTTTTTTTTTTTGTCTTTCTATGAAAATAAGACCAAACCACAAAATCTCTTTGGTCTCTTAAGACCACAAGGCCTTGTCGAAACCAAAGCAAGAGTTCTCTTACAAAGCTCTAGCCAAAAATTGTTCTGGTGAATGATAAATTGCAGCCAGTCTCTATCCAATTCCGAAAAGGCAAGAACAAAATGCATCACTTGTCTACTCTTCTGAATCAACAAGGCTCACCCTGGTGTCCCAGACTGCAGTGAACACTTGCTCCTAATGAGGCTTTGGGTGGCTTCAAACCCTAGCTCCCTGTGGCACAGTTGGTGCCTCCTTGATATGGTTTGACTCTGTGTCTCCACCCAAATCTCACCTTGAATTGTGATCCCTATAATCCCCACATGTCAAGGGCACGACCAGGTGGAAGTAATAGGATCATTGGAGTGGTTTCCTCCATGCTGCTGTCATGATAGTAAGTGTCATGAGATCTGATGGTTTTATAAGCATCTGGCATTTCCCCTGCTTGCATTCATTCTCTCACCTGCCACCCTGTGAAGAGGTTCCTTTCACCATGATTGTAAGTTTCCTGAGGCCTCCCCAGCCATGTGGAACTGTGAGTCAATTAAACATCTTTTCTTTATAAATTGAAACTGAAATACTCCATCTTGGGTATTAAATTGGTACCAAGAGTGGGGTGCTGCTATAAAAATACCTGTAAATGTGGAAATGACTTTGGAACTGGGTAACACACAATGGTTGAAACATTTTGGAGGGCTCAGGAGAAAACAGGAAAATGTAGGAAAGTTTGGAGCTTTCTAGAGACTTGAATGGCTTTGACCAAAATGCTGATAGTGATCCAGACAATGAAGTTCAGGCTGAGGTGGTCTCAGATGGAGATGAGAAACTTGTTGGTAAATGGAATTATACTTTCACTCTTGCTATGTTTTAGCAAAGAGACTGGAGGCATTTTGCTCCTGCCCTAGAGATCTGTGGAACTTTGAACTTGACAGAGATGATTTAGCATATCTGGCAGAAGAAATTTCTAAGTGGCAAAGTGTTCAAGAAGAAGCAGAGCTTTAAAGTTTGGAAAATGTACAGGTTGACAAGGCGATGGAAAAGAAAAATCCATTTTCTAGGGAGAAATTCAAGCCCACTACAGAAATTTGTATATGTAATGAAGAGCTGAATGTTCATTACCAACACAATGAGGGAAATGTCTCCAGGGAATGTCGGAGACCTCCAAGGCAGCCCTACCATCACAGGTCTGGAGGCCTAGGAGGAAAAAAATGGTTTTGAGAGCAGGGCCTAGGACCCCCCTGATCTATGCAGCTTCAGGACATGGTGCTCTGCATCCCAGCTGTTTTAGCTCCAGCTGTGGCTAAAAGGGGCCAGGGTACAGCTCAGGCCATTGCTTCAGAGAGTGCAAGTCCCAAGCCTTGGTGATTTCCATGTGGTGTTGAGCCTATGGGTGCATAGAAGTCAAAAATTTAGGTTTGGGAACCTCCACCTAGATTTCAGATGATATAGGGAAATGCATGGATGTCCAGGCAGAAGTTTTCTCCCTCGTGGAGAACTTCTTCTAGGGCAATGCTGAAGGGAAATATGGAGTTGGAGCCCCCACACAAAGTACCCACTGGGGCACTGCCTAGTGGAGCTGTGAGGAAGAGGACCACCATCTTCCAGACCCCGGAATGGTAGATTCATTGACAGTTTGCACTGTGTACCTAGAAAAGCAGCAGACACTCAATGCAAGCCCATGAAAGCAGCTGGGAGGGGAGCTGTACCCCGCAAAGTCACAGGGGTGAAGTTGCCCAAGGCCATGGAAGCCTACCTCTTGCATCAGCATGACCTGGATGTCAGACAGGGAGTCAAAGGAGATCATTTTGGCACTTTACAATTTAATGACTGCCCTATTAGATTTCAGACTTGCCTGGGGCCTTTGTTTTGGTCAATTTCTCCCATTTGGAATGACTGCTTTTACCCAATGCCTGTACCCCCATTGTATCTGGGAAGTAACTAACTTGCTTTTGATTTCACAGGCTCCTAGGCAGAATAGACTTACCTTGTCTCAGGTGAGACTTTTGACTCGGACTTCTGGGTTAATGCTGAAATGAGTTAAGACTAACACTTTGAGGACTGTTGGAAAGGCATGATTGTGTTTTGAAATGTAAGGACATGAGATTTGTGAGGGGCCAGGTGCAGAATGATATGGTTTGAATCTGTGTCCCCACCCAAATTTCACCTTGAATTATAATCCCCATATGTCAAGGATGGGACCAGGTGGAGGTAATCAGGTCATGGGGGCAGTTTCCCCCATGCTGTTCTCATGATAGTGAGTGAGTCTCACAAGATCTGATGGTTTTGTAAGCATCTGGCATTTCCCCTTCTTGTGCCTATTCTCTCTCCCGCTGCCCTGTGCAGAGATGCCTGCTGCCACGATTGTAAGTTGGCTCAGACCTCCTCAGCCATGCATTACTGTGAGTCAATTAAACCTTTTTCTTTATAGAAGACCCAGTCTCGGGTATTTCTTCATTGTAGCATGAGAACAGACTGATACACTCCTTTCCAGCGAACTGAGGACAATGTCACCTAATGGTGGTCTTGCTCCCAAGGTGTTCAGCCTTCATATAGGTGGTGTGGCCTAAGGAATGTGTGCTGGCTTCATTAATGAATGATACATGACATCTAACATCACAATGTTCTCAGGTATCTGGTTTACTAGTGCTTCCCAACTCACATAATGCCACAAGAATTATATGCAGGTAAACTTCAGCTCTCTTAAATTTCCTGGGACTTCCTGCACACCTTACTTTTCCTCTCTTCTCTACACAGGACTGGCCTTACTGAAATTTTCCTGAAAGTTCTTATTTCAAGTATGACACAGGCAGCGAGGGTTCGTTGCCCTAATGGCAGAAGATTCCAGTAAAACAAACTCCAGGAGGCCTTCTCCTTATACAAGATATTTTGCCTAGCTGCTCATCGTGTGGCATTCAGCAGCACATTACACTGCTTTGCGCTTCTGCAGTTGTGTTGCCTGTAATTAGTTAGCACGCAGCATTCATTCTCAGCCCTTTCTAGGCTGCTTTCCTGCACTGTAGACCCCAAGAGGCTAAAAACTACGTTTCCTAGACTTCTTTTCAGCTAAAGATCTGAGGATATTAAAAGTCACTGAGATTTTAAAGGGGGAAGCCACGTACAAGAGAGACTGGTGCCCTCTGGCTTCCTATCTGCTGATAACAAGGTCTTAGGAATATGAGGTTTCTTCTTATGGCTGTGCTCCAATGCCCCATCTCCAGCTTCCTCAGTATTAAGAGGCAGTTACAGGTGAGACAGGGATCTCATTCTGCCTCTGAAAGTCCATCTTCAGATTTTTGGATGTAGAGAGGCCACTGTAGCCCTAGCAACAGGGGCTTTCCAATGTATCAGTGGCTCTCAGCT
The DNA here is from genome assembly GCF_009761245.1 of Sapajus apella. NCBI lineage: Eukaryota > Metazoa > Chordata > Mammalia > Primates > Cebidae > Sapajus > Sapajus apella. The sequence continues at coordinate 3,859,052 of NW_022437054.1, forward strand.
TTAAGAGTGTGGTGCTGACATAGGCATAGGCAAGGACTTCATAACTAAAACACCAAAAGCAATGGCAACAAAAGCCAAAATAGACAAATGGGATCTAATTAAACTTAAGAGCTTCTGCACAGCAAAAGAAACTATCATTAGAGTGAACCAGCAACCAACAGAATGGGAAAAAATGTTTGCAATCTACCCATCTGACAAAGGGCTAATATCCAGAATCTACAAAGAACTAAAACAAATATACAAGAAAAAAACAAACAACCCCATTCAAAAGCAGGTAAAGGATATGAACAGACACTTCTCAAAAGAAGACATTTATGTGGCCAACAAACATATGAAAAAATGCTCATCATCACTGGTCATTAGAGAAATGCAAATCAAAACCACATTGAGATACCATCTCATGCCAGTTAGAACGGCAATCACTAAAAAATCTGGAGACGACAGATGCTGGAGAAGACATGGAGAAACAGGAACACTTTTACACTGTTGGTGGGAATGTAAATTAGTTCAACTATTGTGGAAGCCAGTGTGGCAGTTCCTCAAGGATCTAGAACTAGAAATATCATTTGACCCAGCAATCCCATTACTGGGTACATACCCAAAGGATTATAAATCATTCTATCATAAAGATATATGCACATGTATGTTCATTACGTCACTGTTTGCAATAGTGAAGACTTGGAATCAACCCAAATGCCCATCAATGATAGACTGGATAAAGAAAATGTGGCACATATACATGATGGAATAGCATGCAGCCATAAAAAAGGATGAGTTCATGTCCTTTGCAGGGACATGGATGAATCTGGAAACCATAATTCTCAGCAAACTGATACAAGAACAGAAACGCAAACACTGGATGTTCTCACTCATAATGTGGAGTTGAACAATGAGAACACATGGTCACAGGGAGGGGAAAATCACACACCGGGGTCTGTAGGGGGTGGGAGGCTGGGGGAGGAATAGCAGCGGGTGGGGAGATTGGGGAGGGATAACAGGAGAAATACCTAATGTGGGTGACAGGGGGATAGAGGCAGCAAACCTATGTAACAATCCTGCAAAAGAGTGTGGTCCTGAATCTCACAGGTCCAGGGGTCAGCACCAGACTCTCTGGCACCTGGGCATTATTTTCAGAGTTCTAGACAGGAACTTACTTATCCAACCCTGACAACAATTGTGTGAGCACCCAATTCATTAATATACAGTCATTCTGCTTCAGATACATCAAGTAGATTCTGCGTTCTGCCCTGACCTTGACTGGCACAGGAAATAAAACACATTCCACATCTGTAATGTTTTATTGGCTGTCTCATAGGTCAGTTTGTGCAGCGCCAAGCTTGAATCTGTGAAGATCAATGTGGAGCCTAAAGCCCCACCTTGTACCTGATCCACCATGGTGACTTCTGATGAATCCCTGTTCTAGGAACACCTCTAAGATTTCTACTTTATCTATTGTTACCATAAATCCTACCCTTAGGTCAAAAAAAGAACCTTGACTGGCCAGGCGCGGTGGCTCACACCTATGATCCCAGCACCTTGGGAGGCCCAGGCAGGCAGATTACCTGAGGTCAGAAGTTCAAGACCAGCCTGACCAACGTGGTAAAAAACCCTGCCTCTACTAAAAATACAAAAAATAGCCAGGCATGGTGGCAGGTACCTGTAATCCCAGGTACTCGGGAGTCTGAGGCATGAGAATCACTTGAACCAAAGAGGCGGAAGTTGCAGTGAGCTGAGATTATACCACTGCACTCCAGCCTGGGTGACAAGAGTGAGACTCCACCTCAAAAAAAAACAGAACCTTGACCATCAATCCTGCCATTAGGCAGATTCGAACAGCACTCTTGCCCTTCCCTGAGGGGGTTGGCTGCACTGGTGTGTAAGTCCTGGGTCTGGGAGTGGTGGTGTAGGGATCCATCATCCTGCTTGGCAACTGCCTGAGACCCTGGCTTCTGTTCCTAAGTCCCCATTAAATGTTTCTTTCTGAGAAAATGGATGTGCCGGCCACTTTCTTCACCTTCTCGGCTTCCTCGGACCTTGGGGGTAGGTTTGCATAGGCCTCATCACTGTGGAACAATTGTAGACTGTTAAAATTGGCAAGTTTTTAGTGACCATGCTAAGGTTTGCCGAACACTAAAGTCTCAGGAACCATCTTGGAAAATGCCCACCAAGTAGTAGCAATAAGGTTGGCTTTATTGAGTACCTTATTAACTGGGGAGGAGGAGACATTAGTATATTTGCTATCATCAAAAATTAACTTATACATTCAGCAAAGGACCTGTATGGACCCCATTTAGAAGCCACTTGACCTACACACATGATGGGCCCAGGGAAACTTAGAGCTAATTATGTTGTGAGGACACTTTCTTTTTCTTTTTCCTTTCTGTATTTTTTTTAGAAGAAGAATAAAGAAGTAGGGAATAAGCTACTAAATTTTAAGAAGGTAAGTTTTAGGTTTTCAAAAATCAGAATAACACAGTCAAGTGCTATCGACACCAGACTTAAAAGTTAGTTCGTAGAAAAGAAAAGAAAAGAAGATTATGCCAAAGCCTTGGTGAAACCTTGTATGTCTTTGTGAGAAAATAAAGCTAATATCACTTCCTACAGCTGGGCTGATCATAAGGAATGATAGGTGCATCGTGCATTTCTATAGAGTAAGAAACTCAATCCACTGAAGTAAAATATTGCCTAACAGAATAAGACACTGCAAATAAACTCCATTATTTAGTGTCCATACATTTAGAGGACAAAGATTCTGTTCCTTCTTTCTATTCCCAAAGCCTGTCATTATGCAAGGCACAGAATAGGCCTTCAATAAATATTTAATTAGCGAAGGATGTTGGAGATCAATGAGGGGAGAGGAGAAATCAATGCATTCACTTGGAATTTATATTCATGCAAACTTCAAAGTGTAATGGAAGTTTCATAAGAACTAAACATATGTAAACAGAACAATTTAAAATAAAACCATAATGAAAGTCAGTTTAGAAAGAGAGATGTGATACAGGGCCAATTCACCGAAAATCACTGAAATGACCAACTTAGGGAATGCAGAAGATGAGCAAAGTAAGGAATGACCTAGAAAGCAGCAATAAGAGCAACAGCAAATACCGCATTTAAGGGAAGCTAGCTATCAAGTCCTGGAAATAAAGGAAACTTGACGTGCTACTTGAGAAATTGAAAAAGATGCTAAACATTCCAAAACTTTGGCAAGTTAAGAAATTACATCAACATAAAGTCAAAGGAAATTGTTACATACTGAAAAAGGTCAGATGAAATGTTGAAACTGTGGTTGCTGACAATAAAAATCAACCTTTCTGAACATTGGATATATTCATAAGAAGTCCAACTTACCTTATGCCTCTTAGAAATCAAATTAAATATTCCTTAAAATAGTTCCCTGAAAAAGAAAACAAAAAGACTCAAGTGCAACTGCTGATATCTTCAGAAGGTGGCCAAGAGCGGTGGAGTCCATCCTCTTTCCCAGCCACACTGGCTTCCGTCTGGATTCTTGCAAGCAGGTGCCTCACCTCCCAGAGAAGCTTTCCCATTAGGTGGTTCCCTCCCCCTCCTGCTACCTCTCTCACCTGATCTGATGCGGCATCATTATTTAATCGCTTCTGTAACTTGCACACACATTGTAAAGGTCCTGAGGGCAGCCACTGCATGCTCCCTCTGTATCCCCAGGACTGATTGGAAGACCTGGTTCTCAGCAGCCTCTCAACATGTGTTCAATGAATGGATGAATGAATGAACAGACAAGATCTCTACTGAGAGATTAGAAGTGGATGGGAACTACGAGGCCCTGGCCTAGGACAATGTCTGGCCCAACGGGGAGGGCGGTGGGGTCCCAGGTACACCTGAGCAGGTTCTGAGCACCTGGGAAAAGCCTCCAAGGAGGCTCTTTGCCAATGTTATAATTTTGACTGGGAGCTCACCTTAGGTGTAACCATCACCAGAATTGCAGCAGGCTCTGAAATTCTAAGTACATGTAACTACATCGCTGGAAATGGGAAATAGGGAAAACATCTCAGAAAAATTACATTCATGAGATTTTATGCTCAGAGCACTTCCCATGGGCTTCATTAGGTAACATGTATCAAAACTCGGCTTCAACCGATGTATCCCCAAGTGAGGTAGGGCTGTCCAGGAGCTACAATGTTTCCTAATAAACAGAGAACCATGACAGGCAAATGATCTGGACCCCCAGCTGTCCCCACAACATTGCGTGGATGGTTTCAATACAGTGTTTTAAAAAGCATATTTTACATTTTCGATAAAAGACAGACCAGATGCCCACTTTCATCTGGTTCCCCTTTGCCCAGAATAAAAAAGGATGATGAATTCCCTCAGTACCCAGGATAAATATAGGAATTCTGATTGACCATCAGCCCTACAAGGACTTCCCAAAAGAGGACAGCTTCAAGGAGAATTTGCAAAAACAGGAGTGTGACTCAGACAGACTCCAAAGTCAAATGCCTAGAGAAACATGAAAGAAAGTCAAAAGCAAAGATAAAGACACATGTATTTAAAGATGTGTCTTTGAAAAAGAGCTGTTTAAAGGCTTAAATAGGAGCATTAAATAAGGGCGACCCCTAGGATTATGGTATTATTTCTGGCTTGGACAGTGTAAGATATTAAATGAACTCATGCTAATTTCTCTTTTTTAAAAATAAAATGGCAAGATCAAGCAGAGAATATTTAATTTAGGATGGGCTGTCCATGGCTGTGCCCATCACTCATTTGTATCTAAAGCCCTCTCCGAAAACAACTGAGAGGCGTTGCAGATAAAAACGCACCGATATTCCATAAATAAAAAGCCATCAAAATAGACATTAAAGATAACTGATACATGCCTGAATGCTTCTCTCCTCACACAAACAAGTTATTATTTTAACAGAATTGTGCGGTGGATGCTTTCACCTGTCCAAACAGCAAAAGCAAGTCTCTACAAAGTACAAACCGGAGTTAACCTGAACAGACGCTCTGAAGATTAACTGTGTGGAAATGGAGCTATTTGGTGGCCGACAAGCGCAGCTTTCTGTATTCAGGCATCAAAGTGACAGTCCTTTTGTTTGTAAATGTGCATTGCCTCAGATTAAATGCTTTAACAACACCCAGGGACAAAGCTCAACTTTCACATTTTCTAACCCATCTCCGGAGTGTGCATCTGTGTGTGGAGGGGGGAGGGCGGACGGGGGGTGTGGGTGTGGGTGTGTGGTGTGCCCACATGTGCAACCCACACACTTAGCTGTGCTCGAATATCAAGAGGCGCAACGTGGGCTAACTGCATGTTCAAAAGAGGAGCGTGGCAGCTTACAGTGCCAGCCTGTGTGTTTGCCATATGCTGGCTCGTAACAGTGCTTCTGCAAGTGGTTCAGTGCTTCCCAGAAAGTGCCACAACACAGCCGGGATCTGGTTGGTGGCCCAGCCAGGCTAGTGGAGTTGTGTGTGATATCGTAAAAAGGCCAGCATGCAGCTCACCCTCCGGGGACTTTTCATGCGAGTCGCGCATCTTCTGAAAACGCTTCTGTTTAGGGCTCTGGATTTTTCTCGTCCTCTGCAGCTGTCTTAACTATGAAAAGCCTGAGAGAGACATCAAAATGCAGTTATTTTTTACGTGGAGCACATTCCACAAAACCCAAGGCTTCTCTTCTGGAGCTGACGCTTCTTTCCTGCTAATCCTCTACCTCTCATCTTTCTCCCTTTTTCATCTCCCTAATCCGTTTGGTTCAACTGCTATTCCACGCTCACCTTCTGTGGCTCCAGGCTTTTTATTCCACCCTCGGACCCCCTTGTACCTAAAAATGGCACCACCGCATTCACCCAGAATGACAAGGCCACATTCTCTCTCTTCCTCCCCATCTTAGACTCTCAGGCCATGTGGCCGCAGCTCCCTCAGAGGGTTCACAACACTAGTTTTGTCTGGTAGTGGAATGCAAAGATGTGCATCTATTTATGAAAATGTTTGGATCACATAGCTATGTATGAAACTAGACACTAGACCATCAAAGAAGGAATATAGACCAATGGCTGTAAACCAAGCAAAGCGCTCAGAAAGCTCTGTAGCTGGAGTTCTGATTGTTGTTCTAGACAATGATGTGACTTACCTAATTTATAACCCTACGTCTTCATAAAGACATATCAGAATGCAGAATTTATCAATATCTTTTGGGGTTTTTATTATCATTTTTTCCCACACAACGTTAACTTACATAGACCTAGGCTGAAGAAATGATTACCACAAGCGACTGTGGCATGACGCCCAAAATGTAAAATAAGAAAGAAGTTGCCGATACTCGTCTGTCTGCAGACAGGAGATCCAGTTCCGTCTTACGCCTTGGCGGGATACATATGTGCAGGGGAGAACTGAAAAGCACAGTATTGCCATTGCTCTGCCCCATGTGTGACACTCACACCAACATTGTCATTGACTTCATGAGTAGATTGTGAAGATGCATTAGGAAATGTTTCTGAAGTGTCTGGAATTCACTAGGAAAATACAGGCAGGGACTTTTGAATAGCCTCAGATATAGTCACATGGGAGCCTCCGGGAAGGCCAGCTTTGCACTAATTTTGTTTCACCTTGGCATGAAGTTAGGGGGAAGTGTTTTAGTTTCTTTGGGGAGGGGGCACTAAATTAGGAAACAAAATATTAAATAGGTGCTAGATCCTAAAAATGCCTAAGCTACAGATGCCTCTTTCAATCCATGCTATTGGCTGTGTTCATAAGAATACACCAGATGTGTCCATGAATCAAATCACCATTGCCCTCAATTGACTGCGAATCCTCCTTGCCTCACAGTTTCATTTGTAGGCTTGATATATGCTGGCCCATGGACCTCTGACTTCAATATCTCCTTAGGCAGCACACACTCTCCCATACCTGCATACACACCTACGCATACTGCCCACCTTCCCTGCACACGAACACCCACTTCCCTACACAGATACTTTCTTTTCTACACACACACACACAGACACACACTTCCCTACACATACACACCCATTCTTCCCTACATACATACACAACCCCTACACACACATACATTCTTGCCTACACTCACTACAGTCTTCCCTACACAGTCTCTTCCTTACACACACACTCTTACACACACACAATTCCCTACACACACACACTCTTCCCTACACATACACACATACCACCCACTCTTTCCACATACACACACTCCACCTACACTTCCCTAAACACACACACACACACACACACACACACACTTCCCTGTCTTGACTCCTTCCAACCTGATCACTTCCTCCAGCCCCCATGCTTCTGACAATGGAACCCTTTTTGGAGGAAAAGAAAGCCCATGCTTTTCTCAATGCATGGTTTATAATGCTTTTTCTCTCTGAAGCTCATGAAAAAGACAAACTGTAAGTTAGAGGAGATTCAAGTCCTCCCTCGACTCTCACTTGGGTTGCCCTGTGGCCTTCCAAGAGTGATTGGCACTAGCCTCAGCTTCTTCATCTGCTAATACAGATGGTGACCCTTATCTCGACCTTCCTTCTGGGGCACATGGAAAGACTGAATGGTGTAACAAACGTGAACAATTTTTGAAAAGCATATGACACGATTTAAACACGCTGTATATCTTAGATCATGTGTACCGCTGTAACAGAATACTGGAGGCTGGGCAATTTATACAGAACAGGAATTTATTAGCTCACAGTTCTGGAGGCTGAAAAGTCCAGAAGCATGGCACCAGCATCTGCTGGTAAGGAGCTTTCTACTGTGTCATCCTATGGTGGGAGGTGGTTGGGCAAAAGAGCGCAAAGGGAGCTCAAACTCACTTTTATAACAAACCCACTCCTGCAATAATGAACCCACTCCCTCAACCACAACGTTAATCTAATCATGAGGGCAGAGCCCTCCTGATGTGAACACCTCCCATTAGGTTCAACACTGTTGCATTGGGAATTCAGTTTCGAACACATGAAGTTTGGGGAACGCATGCAAACCACAGCACTGGGCATGGTGTATCTATTTAATTAAAGACACCTCTCATGTGATTCTGTCGTTTTAAGGCAGATATCATTGAGGATAAGTGCTCTACTTTCTCCTAAAGTATTCCTTTGTGTAACTGTGAAAGAGAGAAAAATGGGCTGGAAGGAGCACAGATGTCATCCACTAAAGAATCCCGGGGTCCTCAGCAAGACTCCTGAATTAACTGCTCCGGAATCGTCCAGCCCGTGCCTTCAGCTCTGGAGAGTGAGTCGCGTGTTCCTGTGTGTCTGCCAGGGCAGATCCAAAAGGCACCCTGAGGCCGGGTGCAGATGCCAGCATGCAGGTCTGAAGGTTTACATTTTATAAGCTCTCTTTTAAGGAAAAAAAAAAAAAAAAACGAAATGACAAGTCCAAAATTTAGTATAAGACGTTAGAAGAGGTCTGGGCAAGTGAGTTCCTGAAGTTTAGGCTCCATTAGCGTCATGATAAATTTGCCTTTACACTCAGTTTTTCCCAACAGATGAAAAGTTTTACTAAGGACAGGGCCTGGACCTTCTAGAAGTTTAGGAAACTTCTCATGCCCCTCAAGGTTCTATGGTGTGCAGACAGTGAGTGCTTAGAGCACACTATGGCGCAGTCAGGAATTCTCAGCGAGCCCCTCCGTGCATTGTCTGTCTACTACCTCGTCTGACAATGCATGCCAAGTCAGTCATTCCCTTCAACAAATATTTTGAAGCACTTCAGTTCAGAGCTCCGTGCCAGGCCCTGAGGCAAAGCAGGTGCAAAGATACAGCAGACAGGTCCTGGCTCTCTGGGGACACCCAGGCTTGGTGGAGAGGGAGGTGTGCAAACAAATGACCCGACCGCAAGCAGGCAAGCTCTAGACCCAGGAGATGCACAGCGCTGTGGGGCAGACAGGAAATGATGCCATTTTCCCACATAGGCAGTGACATTGAGCCCTCCTCTAAGGACAAGTATGAAGGGAAGAGCTCTTTAGACAGAATGAATGGAGCAAGGAAGGAAGGAGCCAGTGAAGAGGACCCGGAGCAGTCGATGATGGAAAGCGGTGGGGAAGGGTGGTAGCTGAGTGTGGAGAGTAATCAGAAGAGGTGGATTGGGATTGCCAACAAGCAGATCACAGAATACACCACACCCACCAGGCTCAACAGAACACACCGTTATCCCACTGGAGTTAAAGTCGGAGTGGCAGCCAGGACACACACGGTCACACGGCAACAATCAATCAACCCAAATTTACTAGATGTGTATTTAGCTTTACTGGGCTTTTCCCCAAACACAGAAGTGGACCATGTAATCCCTACGGACCTTACAGATTCACTGGGAGGAGAAAACCAGTGTCCTCAGACAACACAAGAACTCCTCAGTGTTCGTTTGCATGACCTGCGCGTTAAGTGCAGGAACAGCTCAAAAGGGAAAGACGTCAGTAGGCTGGAGTCACAGAGGAGAGAAACCTGGAGTTTGACCTCAAAGGAAGGAGGGCCTGAGGCCACAGGTGGTCCAGGACTCTGCGTCACATCAGAATTGCCCTCTCGGCTCCAGCATTCACCGGTTTGGGGGCCTCAGACATGTGACTTAGCCTCCCTGCACCTCAGTTCGCTCAACCACAAAATGAAATATGTTAGTCCCTCTAGCTACAAATCCTGATACAGCAAAGAGCGTCAATTATATGCTGTATACATATTAAAAGTCCCTAAGGGGAAAAAACTGGGGCAAAAAGCTATTTTTAAAATGTTGGGGCAGGGGATACCGTGATTTGGATGATACTGAGCTACCAAGCAGCTGCAGTGTGCACCAGGAGCTCAGGAGCAGGAGGCAGTGACTCCAGGAGGTCCTAAAGGAGGGATGAGCCTCCTTCCCAGGATGCACAGAGCCCATCGGCTGCTGGGGAGCTGGGTTAGCAAACGGATGCCCAGCTTAGATGGGCTGACTCCCTAAAGAACAGCCCACAGCTCTGGAGGTTAGCAAGCCCTCTGCCAGCCCAGTTCCCCGGGAACTCCAAGCAAATCCTTAAGGAAGTGAGTCTAAGAAACTGTTTACTTATGGGTGGTTAGATTCTTCAGGGCAGCCAGACTTGAACCATCTGGGTTTTACTGAGCACCTGAAATTGGACCTTAATGGAATAAACCGTGCAATGTAAACAAAGCAGAAAAGAAGTGTTTCTGACCAAGAAGAGCCCCTTACGCTTTAAGAGGGGCTGGTTCTGTGTGTGTTCTGGTCTGGGCTGAATTTTCTTTCAAAGAATTCAATTTGCCTTCCTGAGCAGGTGAGGAGAAGGAATGTGAAGCAGAATGATCAAATTTCATCCAAGAAGTACAGAAGTCATGGAATCAGCCATTACATTAATCCTCATCTTCAGACAAATTTTTCTTGAAGTCAGCAGGTGGTAAGAAAATGGGCCAAAGGTGACAAGTGACGAAACCTGCACTTTCCGTCTCTAAAACCTATTGCAAAATCCACTCTCCTTGCCTACACCATGCAGGGAAAATTGCCCTTTTGTGTTGTGAATAACAGATCCCAGTAATTAATTCTTGTTAAACTCCTCCGTGTAGTTGTCTATAGTTAGATTTTCCTTAATTTGCAGCAAAGGTCTGCAGCTGCCCTAAGGGTGGGCAGGAGGCTGTGGACAACTGGGACTGTGCCAATATTTCTGGGCAGGGAGGTGGCCTGTGGCAGCAAGATGTCAGGGCCAGAGCAACTGCCTTTGAGGCCTGGTTTTCTTGCTTACCGGTCACGTGGCTCAGACAAGACACTGCTGTTGTCCAAGTTTCCGTTTCTTCATCTGTAATTTAAGCATACCCTGAATTACCTAAATAGCCAGTTCTTCCTATCCTGAGGGGTCCTGGGAGGGACCAAAATGAAGGCAATGAGGATCCTTGATATTCTTATATTCCTAATATTAGAGGATTCCTGATATTCCTTTCAGGTCTAAAATTCTGATTCTAATACAGATTAAAGTGCTTTATAAGCTGTTCACTGTTATATAAACACAAAGTATTCTTAGTAAAATTATCCAATAGCCCAAGGGCCTGAATTCAGGGGATAAAATGGAATTTGATCCAGTCCTCACTCCGCCCCCACCACTGGGTCCCTGGGAGCTTCTACCACTGAGATTTCCAGAGGGTAGGGAACAGAAATAACAGAGAACAAAACATACATCTTCAGCAAAGACGTCAGTTTCCTTGGACTGGGTAAAAGAGGCTTCCCAGGAAAGTGACTTACCCTTCAGTAATTCCTCATTTGCACTGCCCAGACCTCAAACCCTTTCCTCCTCAAAGCTACTCATAGAAAACTGCTTCTGAAAATAGACTTCCTATGGCTTAAATCGGTTCACATACAAATAGCCGCTTTATGCCCAAGAAACTGACCTTTTCCTCAGACCTTGTAACACGTTTGACCAACTACAATGATCATTTTACAACCTGTGTAACAGAGACCATTTATTTTTAAACATTCAGTAGGCACCTGAAGAGCTCTTGAAAGGAAACATATAGAATTTGTAAAATATCACATTTCTCTTCTAAAAGTTCTGTATAGTACAGAGACAAATATTGGCCCTGACAAAAATCTGAGTGGGGACATCAGAGACCCTCTTAAGATTCAGAGTTTCCCAAATACTCCCAGCACTGTTCTCCAGCAACAAAGGACAACAGAGGGGCGGCCCCAGGACTCTGGGACCAGCACTCCAAGTGGGCTGATGGCAGGCAATCCAGACAGGGAAGTCAGCGCTTAATTGTAATTCTCTAAAGACAGTACCGTTCAGATAGCTTGCTTTCTATCTTGTACACCAACTCAAACTTGGGACTTTTAAATTAAGATTTGCCCTGATCCATCCCACTAGTATGACACTCAACAGCCAACTTTTTGTAGATTCATAAGTCTAAATAGGATAAAGGTGACTTGGAATACACATGGAGTTTTGATCTAACTGTGAAATAACACATGGGTGACAAAGTGATTACACTCACTGTGGGCTTACTTGATCCAAAATCACACTTCAGACTGCATCATTATCTTATCATTTTACAAATGCATTACTTCACAAATGATCGACTTTCTCCGACTCTGACATTTGTTTTGCAATAGATAAGAGTTCGCACAGTGCAACAGTGAGCCCCTTACTTCCCTCCCTTCCTGCTTCCTCCCTCCCCCATCCCTCCGTCCTCTCCTCATGTCGGCTCTCACATCTCTCCTGCCTTCCTTGTTTTTCGCTTCCTCCTTTTTCCTCTGCTCCCCTCCATCACCCTCATGAATATTCGCTGAGTGTCCACTCTGTACCAGAGCTGGGCTACTTTCTGGTAATGAGACCCAGGATGTGCAGTGGAAGCCCTGGCAGACTGTCACAGTGACCACCCACGATGGCTTCAACAAGGACACATGTGTGAAGGCGCAAGAGAAGGCAGCCTAGACAGTGACCAGCAGTGGGGCTTCCTGAGGAAATGACACCAATCTGGAGACCCTGGAGGTCCGCCCACCTTCTCTATTTTACCCAGCTGCCACCAACTCCGCAGCCCTTAGACTAGGACCAGGCCTACTGCCCCCAGCCCAAGGGGGTTTCCTACTGCAAGTCTGTTTTCCTGCTCCCCGTTGTACCCCCAGGCAGCTCTGCCTGCCCATGTAGGGATGAGGCCTGAAAATCTCCAGATTTGTCCTTGTATGTTGTTGAGATTTTTTTGAAAGATCCTCCCTGTGAAATTCTGTCCTTCCACGTATCTGTCTTCACCTCCCTGTGAGCCACATGGTGAAGTTTGGTCTGTGTCCTTTGTTAAATAAATTGATCCTTCCCGTGTATCAGAGAAAAAACACTGGGCATAGTGGCTCATGCCTGTAATCCCAGCACTTTGGGAGGCCAAGGTGGGTGGATCTCCTGACGTCGGGTGTTCAAGACCAACCTGGCAAACATGGTGAAACCCTGTCTCTAAAAATACAAAAATTAGCCGGGCATGGTGCCGGGTGCCTATAATCCCAGGAGGCTGAGGCAGGAGAATGACTTGAACCCAGGAGGCGGAGATTACAGTGAGCCGAGATCAGGCCACTGTACTCCAGCCTGGGCAAGAACAAAACTCCATCTCCAAAAAAAAAAAGATAAAAAAAGGTCCCTCCTCCTATATAATTTTTTAAAGACCATATTTACATATTTAATTAAGGAATGTCTACACTAAAGAAAAAGGCAAGCAGCGTCTTTGACTCCATGGCAGGGCTTACCCAGGTAAGTTGTCTGGAAAACTACACTTACCGGCAACGAAGTTTCTCAAGAGAGCTGTGTCCGCGGCGGTCGGGATGGAACTACCTTCAGGAGGCCCATCTGCCCCCAGTCATGGCCATCCGTGGTGGAAAATGCATCCCACGCAGCCACCCAGAACGCCCTAACGTGGTCCAGCCATGGGACAAGTCCCAACAGCTGAAAGCAGAGCAGCGAGCAGCCAGCGGCCTCCCAGTGTGGCCAGACCGTGGTGTGGGTGGGATTACAGCGAGGGCTCATCAGAAGCCAGGCACGAGGCCCCGCTCTGTCCATTGGCGGGATCGGTTAGTTGCCAGAGTCACAGAAAGCTGCCACGAGGACTTTGTAAATCAGATGGAATTTATTCTTTCAGCGCAGCCACCCCACCAGGCTTGCTTCCATCCCCATCACCTGTGAGCGGCCCTCCCCCATCAAAACAGCACAAAGAGGGTGCACGCACATGGGGCCACACTCTTAGGAGAGATCCCCCACTTCCCCGAGATTCATCTGGGCCTCATCCTTCAGCTACAATCATTTAGTTTTCCCAGTATATGCATTACTCTAAAGTGAAAAAATGTAAGTCAAACAGCATCCAAAAGTCTTGAATCCTGAGGCCCCCCTCCTGTAAAAGAAAAAAGAATCAGTGGATAATTTAGCTAATGCTGGCAAGAAGATGGGGGTGAAGGGGTATGTTAAACCTTCAAACCTGGGTCCCACAACCAGATAAAACGAAGATACTCTCCAAGCTGTTAGAGGGAGTGAAACGGAACATCTGAATTGCAAAATGCTTGAAGATCAGCATGTTGTTACCCACGGAAAGTGACTGCTTATTTTTATCCCTCCGTAGAAAAGGTGATACTGTAGTCAGCAAACACTTGGGAAGGCATTTATAGACTTCTGTAATCATTAACATTACTTTTACAAGCATTGCCCTCAAGGTGACTCGTGGATAAAACAAGACAGAAAACAAAAAAGTATACCATTGTATTTCTTTTACTCTTTTTTAAAATAATGACAATAATTGCTAACATTTATGGAGCACTAGATTACAGGCCTAGCACTTGGCCTAGCACTTTATTATATGATTATCTCCTTTCATTTCTAGAAATAATGAGCATTAAAGGGAATTTCTTTAGTGACTATGAGTCAGATCTACTAAATTGTAAGTCCCTTTAGGGCAAGCACCAAACTTCATTCATCCTAGCTCAGTGCTAGGGGCAGAGTGAGCTTTTAAAAAATGTTTTTAAAATCATTTTTATAAAACGTCAAGCAGGATTTGATAGCTGTGAGCTCGTTGGAAATATTTGCCTACATTGTTTGAGGCAATGCCTGTGGAACTTGTTTTAAAGAATTGCATAGTAAGTGAATCATTTCCTTTTATTTATTTTATATATTTTTTATTGTGTTTTAGGTTTTGGGGCACATGTGAAGAACATGCAGGATTGTTGCATAGGTACATACATGGCAGTGTGGTTTGCTGCCTTCATCCCCAACACCTAAATCTGGCATTTCTCCCCATGTTATCCCTTCCCAACTCCCCACATCATTTCCTTTTATAAGGTACTGAGGACTGCTGCAAAAGTCAAAATATTTCATGGTATTCATCTAGCAAAACATTGTCCACTCCTAGCATTTCAATGTCTCAAAGTGAGTGTTTTCTGCAAATAGGAGACAGTGTCTCAAATATAAAAATGCTAAAATTTCCCATCGGTTTTGTTTGTTAGACAATTACAGTACCATAAAAAGGACTTCTTTAGCCTATGACTTATCTATGCAAAGTCTTCCAAAACCACTTACTCAACCTGACAGGTACAGTAATTAGAACAAATTATGGAAAGATTTGCCTAAATTAGGGCAAAGGTTGAACTATACGATACGTCAGTTTAAAAAGTGTATACAATTTGAGAGTTGAGAAGACATCTACAAATATTGCCAGTCCAGTTGCAATCCAAAAATAACATGTGTAAATTCTTGTTAGTAGTTTAGAACATGTTTTCCAACGACAGTGAAGTTATACGTGACAATTAGTGTTAATCGTGTGATGAGATGGAATGATATTTGACCAAATCCTAGCCCTTATCCAGACATGCACCTGGATCAGCTTCAGGTTCTCCCTCTCTGGAGTGGAAGGCAAGGAAGATAGCAAGGACAGATGCTCCCTGTCTGTTACTCACAGGCCCCACCCCTGAGCTGGCTGATGGAGAAGGGAACAACACGTGGGCCACAGAGTCTCTACCTCATGAGCTGATTTATTTCTGTCCCTTTCCTCTTGCCCCATGCACCGATCCTGGTCTTTGGTGGAGCAGGGAGGGTGGATGGTGCTTGTATTTGTCTGCTCAGGCCATCACGACAGTGTCCGAAGGCCTGGGGTGCTTAAACAGACATTTGTAGTCCCACAGTTCCGTAGTCAAGAAGTCTAGAATCAAGGTGTCAGGAAAAGTGGGTTCTCCTGGGGCCTTCCTCATCATCTTCTAGGTGGCTTCCTCCATGCTGGGTCTCCACACGGCCTTTCCTCTGTGTGACCACCCCTGGTATCACTGTGTGCGTCCAAATTTTCTTTTCTTATGAAGACACCAGTCAGATAGGAGTAGCACCCAACACGCTGCCCCAATATTAACCAAATAGCCTCTTAAAGGCCTTATCTCCAAATAAGGCCGAATTTTGCGGTATTGGGGATTGGGACTCCAGCATACAAGTTTGGATGAGAGACATGAGGGGATGCAATTCAGCCCCTAGCAGGGCTCATTTCTCTTCAGAATAGAGAAGCAAAGGGAAGATACACATTGATTTGTTCCCAAGACCTACAGCAGAGCTGGAGGGAGCTCCCTTACAAGGAAGGTGTCCCAGGCGTATCCGTCACCATAGCCCATCATTTCACACCATGTGGGAAAACCATACATCTCCATAATGTAGTTTGGATGCTTGTCCCCTCCAAATCTCTAGTTGAAATGTGATCCCAGTGTTGGAATGTTGGAGGTGGGTCCTGCTGGAAGGCGTTTGGGTCACGGGTGGGTCCCCCATGAGTGGCTTGGTGGAGTCCCCACAGAAAGGAGTGAGTTCTTGCTCTGTTTGCTCCCATAAGTGGTGGTTGTTTAAAAGAGCCTGAGAACTCCCTTGCTCCTTCTCTCACCATGTGACACACCTGCTCCTCTTTTACCTTCTATCATAAGTGGAAGCTTCCTGAGGCCTCCCCAAAAGCAGATGCTGGCGCCATGCTTGTACAGCCTGCAGACCATGAGACAAATAAACCTCTTCTCTTTATAAATTACCCAGCCTCAGGTGTTTCTTTATGCAGATAGACTAATGCACAATGAAAGGGCCAAGAGCTGAAAAAGCATAAACCCTGCTCTCACCCGCCACTCCCTGAAAGAGGGTGATGTGAATGAGCGTAGTCATGAGGACCCAAGAGCCCCTAACCACTTTCCCTTCCCACCGGCACCCCCAGCCAAGAGATTCCTTGGTCCTGACAGAGGACATTTCGGGGAGGGAGAGAGTAGGCGGATGCCAGGTAGGGGAAGGACACTGGGGGGTGGAGCTCCCTCAAGAGGCTGGAGTGAATGACAGAGTCATTTTCTTAGGCTACATAGCAAAAGATTATTTAATCCAGAAAGTAAGTAGATTGTTTCATTAAGAGTTCTGGGTCCCAAGAAGAGGGACTCACCATTAGAAAGTGGGACCAAGAGGAGAAACAGTGTCTCCTCCTTCCATGCACTGCTCAGGGCGGGCCTTTGTGAGCTTTGGAAAAGAGGTGAACTTGAGTTTGCCCTTTCTAAAGCCCTCTCTCATGGCGTTGCTCACTTTTGTTGAGACCCTCAAATGTTCCCACTTTCAAAATGAGTAAGTCTGCTCTCTTCTCAGTCAAAATCCCTAATGCCTCCATGCCACCCTATCATAATCCCCACGCCTCCGTGCCACCCTGTCATAATCCCCATGCCTCCGTGCCACCCTGTCATAATCCCCACGCCTCCATGCCACCCTGTTATAATCCCCACGCCTCC
>NW_022437054.1:3876258-3945960 GCF_009761245.1 Sapajus apella
GTGCCACCTTGTTTAATCCCCATGCCTCCATGCAACTAACAAAGGAGTCCGACTGAGCCAAGACACCTCGTGATACGCCTGCAAACTACTCAGAAGTATTTCCATTGTCAAGAATATCTGAAAATGCCCATGAACCTACACAGGAGGAAATGAAGAAGGGACCACGAAATACTCACCTGTGCATTCCTGGAAGCAAACAGGCCTGGAATGCAAAGAACACCTGTTGGTCTGAACTGAGCAAGGTCCACAGAGCACATTCCTGCAGGAGGCTCCCCCAAGCACTCCCTGCCTTGGGCAGCCTTCTCCTTTCTCCCTGGATGAAAG
This sequence comes from Sapajus apella, assembly GCF_009761245.1. Lineage (NCBI taxonomy): Eukaryota > Metazoa > Chordata > Mammalia > Primates > Cebidae > Sapajus > Sapajus apella. The sequence goes on from NW_022437054.1 coordinate 3,876,583, forward strand.
TAAAGATTATCGCAAAGCTCCAAGCAGCCCCTCCAGTGGCAGCAGGTGGAGACAGGAGGACAGGCAGGAATAGAGGTATTCCATGTAAACCATGAATTGGCACATTTGACCTCTGTTCAAGCACCAAGCAGGTCCTAGGAGCTTTATGAATGCCAGCCCATTTAATCCCCATGAGAATCCTACAAAGTAAGAAGCAGAGGCACAGAGAGTTTCAGTCAGTCTTCCAAAGGCAGAGGTATAATTCCAACCCAGACCACGGGTTCCTGCCTCTTAGCCCCACACTTCTATGCCTTTGGTTTACAATCAAGGTTGAAAATTTACAACCAACTATATAGCTAGAAATACAATTGTATCTCTGTCAGTTTCATAAGACCAAAGTAAGCAATAATGAATTGATCAATAAATGATTACTGAAAAGTTGCCGCAAGGAAGACAATTGTCCCTGCACAGCATGTATTCGCAGTCTCCTTGTGGGTTTCCCAGCCTCTGGGTACAAACAGAGTCAAAGTCACTGCTCCTGTGGAAGCCACTTCTAGTCCATGTGCAGTTAGAATAAGGCAGCTCCTTCGGTGACTGCAGCCGGACCTAGCCAAAGCTTCACAAGCAGATAGCAGGGTGGATTTTGAGCCCATCACCCCATAGCCAGGTACCTTGTGCCTTTCACAGCTAGACAGTCATGTCCCACAGCCTGCTTCCACCCACCCCGGACCCACAAAGCCTCACCTGGTTCTTCCTGTGAGGCTGGAGGGTGCTTCTGTAAAATTCGTCTTCACTACCTAGTATTCTCCATACTCTCCTTGGACATCCTTTGTTCATGAATGCTGTCCCAGGACTCCTCAAGGGCCCTCATGGCCTGGGTCCAGGACTCAACATGATAGTTGAGAAGTGTGTGACTTGGGTAGAGTGTTCTGGGACTCTCAAAGTATATGTCCTTCAGGTGATGCTTATCCCTCTAAATTCCTCAAGTGTCCTTCCCTCTTTCCTTTCCTCCCTCTCTCCTTCCCAATAAGTGCATAGTCATTGAGTACCTACTGTGCGCATTGCATGCAAGAAAGCCATGCTCTGCCCCATGCAGAAACTAGAATGGTCCTTTCCTTAACTGGTCATGTTTGGCTGCCCCAGAAGGCTTCTTGTGCCCCTAAGACTCCCAGACTTTTGATCCTTCGCTTGTGTCTGAAGCCTCACTCTCCAGTGAGAGGCTCAGACTCACATTCCTGGTGCAGGGCCAAGGGACCCGTCTCCAGGACAAACATCAATGGCTGAGCTCACCACTTCATGCTCCTTTTTTCTTAAATAAAGACCATGCAAATCTACACTGACTCTGAGCTTGCCTCAGTGAGTTCATCAGATGCCCAGACACATCTGTAAGCCCAGCTTCTGCTCAGTCTGAAGCCTCTACTACACATGAAATGGTAAATAATGAGATAAGCAATAAATACTAGGTCTTTACGCCGGTAGAGAAGATGCCCCAGGCAGTACAGCATGGAAACGAATTTCAAGGTTGCATGATATCTTTGTGCCCAGGTTCCTGATCTGTTCATTCCCTCCGTGAGGTGTAAGAGGTAACGGGAACAAAAAGACCAGCCCACAAGCCTAGAGAATGGCTTTGGACAGCAGAAGAATCTTTCCACTGTTGCATTTCTGATTACAAAGGCTGGTTAGGCAAGAAAATACCTGGGAATGTGATTCCATCAGGGGAACTGTGATTCCATAACTTCCACATATACTTTATTTTGCAAAGGAGTGGAAAACCAACGTGACAATCTAAAGGAGGCTCAAACGGTATTCAATCAGGACCATGGTGCTCCCCCACCTCAGACCTTCAGAACATGCTGTGGGGGGTGGTACTGTGGGTGGCCCTTCAGGTGACAAGGAAGTAGAGCGGTGACCAGCAGGGAACAAAGCAAAGTTCAAAAGAGGATGGCAGCCCCAGGACCCAGGAGCCGGTTAAGAAAGAGACCAGAAGGACAGAGCCCCAGAGACTACTGAGGGGACATGGGGAGTAGTGACTGCTTTGTTGTACCCCATTAAAGGGCCTCTCTCAGAGCAAACAGGGAAAGGAACCTAACCCACTAACCCAGAGGCAGCACAGGAGGGGAGTCACAAGGGGCTGTGCTCCAAGGTTGGCTGTGTGATGTGTTAGCCGTGTGGTGGTGGGCAAATTGCTTTAGACTCTTGAAGCCTCAGTCTTTTCAGCTATAAAATGGGGATTCTCGCTTGAGCCTGGGAAACAGAGGTTGCAGTGAGCCAAGATCGCGCCACTGCACTCCAGTCTGGGCGAGAGAGTAAGGCCTTGTCTCAAAAAAATAAAATAGGGATTCTCCTCGTTGTGTTGAAGATTAATGAGAATAACATAGACAAAGTTCTTAGTACAACCTGTGGTCCACGCTAGCTGTTGTTACCACAAGCTATCATTTACATTCACCTTCATACTGGATGGAAGGTGTTTTTAAAAAATTTTCCCCATTTAGTTCGCTGTTCCAACAGTTCATCTTTCTTTGTTTAAAAACGAGTCATAATAATCAAATAGTCACCAAGAGAATACAAACGCGTCCCGCCCAGGTTTACAGCTTTATTATAGACTTGTAGTCTTTACTGCAGAGGTTGTCAAAGCTGAGGCTTCGGACACCTTCCCAGAAGGAGATCTCACAGCTCCCAGTTCTGGAGGGTTAAGGCTGCTGCAGCAGGAAAACCTTTCTCCCACACTTGCTTTGACAGAAGCGTCTCCTCCCATTGCTGAGCCCATGAATCCCCAGCAGTCCACTGCAGCTGGGCAAGAGCCTGTGACCAGCCTGGTTTAGAAAAAAAAATCTTCCAAGGAAAACTTCTGGGAGAGATTTTTCTCTCTGATTAAAAACTGAGACACACATGAGTAGAGTGCGCGTTGCCAGCCCTCCCTCCTGCCTTTCAACATTGTCCTGTGAGGGAAAGACGTTCAAAAACCACCCCTAGGGTCACAAGGACAGCCACCTAGGCATTGCCAAACAACAGAACAAACCCTGGAAAACGCTCCTCTGTGGCCGTCTTGTTAAGGGAGAAAAGTCATCCCCAGGTGTGTAAGTCGCTTCAGCTGGATATGCTCTTTTTTTTCTTTTTCTTTTCTTTTTTTTTTTTTTTTTTTTAAGATGGGGTTTCACTATGGTGGCCAGGCTGGTCTTGAACTCCTGACCTCAGGTGACCCACCCACCCCGGCCTCCCAAAGTGCTAGGATTACAGGCGTGAGCCACCGTGCCTGGCCTGGTTGGATGTGCTCTTACCTGCTCCCTTGGACATTCTCTCACTGTTTACACACCAGATACAATGTTTCTTGAGACTCTGTCTTTGCTGGTAAAACTGTGGTGTGGCTTGCTGTTTTCTGGCTATGTGACCTTGGAAGCTCTACTCAATCACTCTGACCCCTAGTTTATTTTTCTATTAAATGAGGATTGTAATAGGACCTACCTGGATAGATTGTAAAAATAGAAGTGCAAACACAGAGACATCCCTAAGCACACACTCCCCAGCTCAAACATCTGTAGTTTGTAAACCGTTTGCACTTGACTCATGAGTGCTTCCAAGTGTTTGCACTGGAAACATCCTCTCTGAAGTCTTGTTTATACTGCTATTTTGCTTAACAAACCCTTTCATCACAGACTATGCAAATGGATATTATCTATTCCAGGCCAATGGGAAGACCGTACCGCAGAGCAAGGGAGATGTAACATTCTTTGATTTTAAATACACTATGTAAAATCTCATGGGATAGTTGCAAGGGTAGAGCTGGAAGACAATGCTGATCAGCCATCTAATAGGCAGTGGGGACTGGACAGCCCCAGACTGGGGACTGTGTCCTTATGACCTAGGCCACCGAGGACTGATGAAGTCAGCTTCCTTTGCAGTTCCTGGGTTCCAAGCAGCAGCTTTTCCCTCTTCTCAGATAACAGCAGTCTGTCCACATAGATGGGCTAGCCACTGGCTAAACTATAAACAGGGTGGCTTTGATCTTCACTTTTGTATTATCCATTAATATTCACTGAACTCTAACAAGTAGCCTTGGGTTACACAATCTTATTGTCCTCTAAAACACAACAAAAAGCATACTTTAAAAGAACTCAGAATACTTTGAAATCATCTTTAAACAAATCCATCAGATTTCCCTGGAAAGTTAATAAGCACTTAAGGTAAGGAATGCACTAAAAGGAACAATGAATACATTTTAACCTAAATAAACAACCCAGCACTGGAGTCAAGACCAGGGCCGGGGAATCTCCACCAAACAGTAAAAGCCCAGTTCTCCCCTTCACCCACCAGAGGCTCCAGGAGTGGGCCTTTCAAACACAGAGAGAAAGAAATTCTGCTTTTCCTTCCCCTCCCTCATCTTCACGGCCTGGACTTCATCTCCAGGGCCTCAGAGATGAGGTAAGGACAACTTACCTGAGTCAGTCCCAGCTGGAGAAGCAAGGTAACCCTGGAGAGGACCTCCCTTGAGTACTGGACTGTGCCCCCCACCCCAAGCAGGCTGCTTTCAGTGTCCTTCCTCCTTTATAGCGCTGACACACACGTGTCACATCCCACACAGGGTAGACAAGATGGTCAGCACTTGTGACTCTGTGTAAGTTCACCCAATTGCACATATTCTCTGTGTCGGGCACTGCAGTCTCTGTGCACATAATCACATTCGGTCCTTACAGAATGTCTGACTGGGTGGGGATGGTTGTTGCCATTTTACACGTGGAAAATGAAGATCTGTGAAGGATAAAGAACATGCTAAAGTCAGACAATTCAGTCCAGGGCTGCTCCCATCCGGTTTCATTACAAGAAGTCCCCGCAAGGAAAGCAACGCTCTTAACCCTCATCTGCCTTCAGAACTAGTCCCCCCTCCCTCAGGAAGAAGCCGATTTGACCTCTTCTGAGATCCTCATCGTGTGGAAAGCATCCCTATGGCGCTGGCTCCATGGAGGCCGAGGCCCATTTGCAGCTGTGTGGGAGGGTAGCTGCCTCCAGAGGCCCCAAGGACTTCTGCATGCCGTGCCCTGGTCACAGGCAGCCCTGCGTTTCTGCTTCACTCCCAGAAAACATGGACAGAAGCCCAGTCACAGCGTGTTTTCTTCTTCCACTGCCTCCCATATGCTTTGAACATACCCACTTTTGTTGTGTGTTAGAGGAAAATAAGATTGTGTAACCCAAGGCTACTTGTTAGAGTCTCCCAGACCTCTTCCAAGCCAACCCTGGTGAAGGGAAGTGACAAGATACCAAGCAAATAATTTTACTTCAAGTCCTAAGGGAAGAGGGGATTCTCCACAGTCTTCCCTTAGTGAATTATCAAGTTCATCACCAGCAGCACTGTTCATCTGGAAAATCAGCAAAATTGCTGTAAATTTATTTTAAAATACTCAAAACATCTTTCTAAGCAAGAAAATATTCATGCTGTTGTTGAGAAGTAAATATGCAGGTATTTTAATAGAAATAATTAAGATTTGGCCTGGCGTGGTGGCTCACGCCTGTAATCCCAGCACTTTGGGAGGCCAAGGTAGGTGGATCATGATGTCAGGAGATGGAGACCATCCTGGCCAACATGGCGAAACCCTGTCTCTACTAAAAATACAAAAATTAGCTGGGTGTGGTGGCACATGCCTATAGTCCCATTTACTTGGGAGGCTGAGGCAGGAGAATTGCTTGAACCCAGGAGGTGGAGGTTGCGGTGAGCCGAGATCGCGCCATTGCACTCCAGCCTGGCGCCTGGCAACAGAGCGAGACTCTGTCTCCAAAAAAGAAAAAAAAAGAAAGAAAGAATTAAGATTTACACATAGGCAGTAACTAGACCTCATATTTGGGTATTACTGTTTTCCTACTTCTCTTTTATCCTAGATATTAGGATTATAGATTTAATTTATTTCATTATACACAAAATAATTCTTCCAAGAGGAAATGTTCATTGAGGATTTAAAGGCCTTCATATGCTTTTCTACTGTTCAGCTGATTGATCTGAGGCCACATCTTTCTATTTCAGAAAGAAGGAATAAAAAACCATTTGCCCTCTAAGATATTTAAGATCATTTGAATTGTATTAGTTCTAGAAAGGGGACTTTTACTCTGTTTCCAATGACGGAGTGAGTGCAGAGAATGCATCCACTGAATGAGATCACATGGAAAGAAGAGACAGGATCCTATTACAATCTTGGGTTGGCCTGGAGTCATCAGTTCAATGCATATAATAGCTTTGGGACTTGGGACAGGTCACGTGTCATCTCAGGGGCTCATTTTTCCTTATTTTATTCATTAAACAAATATTTATGGAGTGCCTACTAAACAAAACAAAGAGGTTTTTCCAGATGACCCTCAAAGTCTCTTCCAAATGTAAAGCTTTGTGAACCTCTTCAGTGAGTTAGGATAACCTACAGTCTATACCAATGCTGGCACAAGCATCCCTTGACTCAATTGTCGCTCAGTTCTTTGCTACATAGTAAGCTGTGAGCGCTCACTACTGTGCTAAGTCAAGCAGGAGACGTTTTTTAAGATAAGAGCCTCAGCGTCTCTTATTATCCTGTTGGGAAAATAATATATTCTGAAAATAAACAGTAATTTCCAGTGTTGTGGGAGTTCAATAAAGGGAGACGACAGCCAGAAAGGGAGTAATAAGGGAAAATTCCCCAAAGGAGGTGACACAGAAGTCAAACGATGGGTGAAAAGAACTGTGGAAGAGGGAAGGAAAGGCATCCCGGAGAGGTTGAAGGAGCACAGCACCCCAGCTGAACAGAGAGCAAGTCAGTCCCGTGAAACAGAAGCCCTGCGGGAAGGCCATTTTCACCTACAGTGCAATTCTCCTACCAACCGCCTGGAGTTGGGTCCAACTTCATAGCCCTGGACAAGACTGCCTTCAATTCAGATGCCAGCCTCAGGCTCCAGGGTGCCCAGGCCACCTTCGCGTCTGACAAACTAGCTACAAATTCAGGGCTTAGCTTGATCCCCTCAGGTTTGATAATTGACTAGAATGACTCAAATAATTCAAGAAAGCGCTGTTCTTATGACAACAGTCGTTAGAAAGGATGCAACTCAGACCAGACCAATGAAGAGACACACCGGGAGGTCTGCGAGCATCACAAATCTCAGGGTGCATTGCTCTGCTGGTACATCAATGTGAATCATCAACTGGGAAAGCTCACTTGAGCTTCAGGTGTCCAGAGTTTTTACTGGGGCTTCATTTCATGAAGGATTGATTGAGGCACTGGCCATATGATTGAACTCAATCTCCAGCCTCTCTCCCTCCCCAGAGGTCAAGGTATCAGGCTGAAATCACATGGCTCAAAACCCCAGCCCTCTAATCACACTGTTGGTCTTTAGAGCATGCCAGTCCCCATCCTGAAGCTGTCCAGTGATGCTCCATGAGTCACCTCGTTGGCATAAACTCAGGCATGGTCTGAGGGCCCCACCATGAATAACAAGGACACTCCCATCGCTGAGGAAATTCCCAAGGTTTAGAGGTTTCCTCCCAGAAACCAGGGAAAATGACCAGCCAAATTCTTTCTTATAAAGCAGTAGTGGATTGGAAGTTAGCAGTAGTTAGAGGGCTCAAGAAACTAAGGACTCAGTAGAAACATTAAGAACATCTGTAATCTAGAAAAAAAAGTGTATCTAAATACATAGAGCACTTTAGCCAAACATAGGAGAAGAAAATTAAAATTCTCTAAGAATATTATATTGTAATCCATAAAAATAATTACAATTAAAATTATGAGATTTTTAAGGTCTACATGAAAAAAAAAAGCAAAGCCTTAAAATATTGTTGTTGTTTTTTTTTTAAAAGATAGGGATTTAGAAAAAGATGGGAACTGGAAATAAAAGGTATACTAAATGAAAGGAACTCAAAATATGTGATAGAAACTAGATAATCTATTTTAAGTCACAGTTTCACAGCTTCAAAGGGACAGGTGAGGCCCAGGGTCTGAGGGCAGGAAGCAGGAAGGATGTGTGACTAGGATGTACGCTCTGCACAGGAAGACTCCACTCCTGTGTTCAGAGCTCCCCTCCATGCCTGTAATTATCAATTTCACTTGGGAAAGTGTCATAGAAAATTGTCTTAAGAACTAGAGAATCCGTTTTGTCTTCCAAGTGATGATCATCTTCCCTCCCCCTTCTACAGACCCCAGCCACAGCGATGTGGCTATGGGAGGAGACAGGGCAGGCAGGGGAGGGGACCCAGAATGTTTAGGAAGCACGGATCAGGGGACACCACCTGAGAAAGAAGAAAACTAAATGTGGCGTGGCTTTGGTTCCTGGCTTAGCTGACTTTGTGGGCAAATAATGATTCCATTAACCAAGATGAAAAAATGTTAAGAAGAGGAGCAAATATCAAGGTCAACCTTAGAACAGGATTTTCAGACATCGACATGGAGATGGACAGGAAGCAATCAGAAAGACAAATCTGAGGGCCAGGGGTCCACATTGTCATCTGTTTTTAATTACTTACATGGAAACTCTTCAGATTTAAAACAGGCGCTTTTAGCTGGAAGAAAAGTTGCTATCCCAAGTTTAATTATTTGTATTTATATGTATTTGTGTCTGTGTGAGGTGGGGGGTGGATGGATGGATGGATAGATGGATGTTGGATAGATAGGTGGATAGATTACTGTAGTAGCTAACATCAGAATTTTCTGATGTAGTCTTTTGTTTTGTTTTGTTTTATTGGGTTTTTTTGTTCGTTTGTTTTGTTTTTTGAGACAGAGCCTTGCTCTGTCACCAGGTGCCAGGCTGGAGTGCAGTGACGTGATCTCAGCTCACTGCAACCTCCACCTCCCGGGTTCAAGTAATACTCCTGCCTCAGCCTCCCCAGTAGCTGGGACTACTGGCACACACCACCACACCCAGATAATTTTTGCATTTTTAATACAGATGGGGTTTCACCATGTTGGCCAGGATAGTCTCGATCTCTTGACCTCGTGATCCACCCACCTCAGCCTCCCAAAGTGCTGGGATTACAGGCGTAAGCCACCGCACCCGGCCGTCATCAGAATTTTTATTAGCCAACTTAACACAAATTCTTTCTTCCTGGGTTTCTGTCTGTAGAAAAACATTTGCATTACTTCCAAATTTATCAAACAGCAAAGAAAACTGATAACTAGAAGGAAAGTAATCTTCATGAAATTCCACTTCTGTCTGAAAATCGGCCTATACACTTAATTTTCTCATGTAAGGAAAACCAAAGTCTGGAGGGTTCTGCTCCAAGTCCCATGACCAATGAGTGTCAGAAGCAACGCTAAAATCCAGCAGACAAGGGATGGTCGGGAAGAGGAGTGTCAGATAGGTAGGGAGTCCTTGCAGCCTTTCCAGTCCAATAGGAGTTTTGAGATTGAGGTGAGTGATATGGTATTTGGATGTGATAAAAATAACAGAGAACAGAAGGAAGGGATGCCAAGGTAGATTTAGGAAGGCTGTCGAAAGAGCACCGAGGTGAGCTCGAAAGGAGACAAGGCTGTCTGCATGGGCAGCGGTGGGGGAGGAAAGAGCAGACAGAGATCATTAGAATATTAAACAGATACCCTGTTACTAGCTCCCCATCTGCCTGTCTTCTTCACCACATGCTACTGTCTCCCAATGGCTCCCACCTCCAATGCATTGATTCCCAGTCCTCCCATGGCCATCCTACCATAGTCAGGCCTTGTTTGCAATTTTCTAGAAGGTCACCATCACCTTCATAGAAAGTCTGAGGCCTTAGCATAGCATCGAGGCCCCTGGGACCTCCGATTCCCCTGGCTCCTCCATTTCCTGCTGCCACTGCCAAGCACACTGCACTCTGATGGCTGGTCCCGACATGCCTGGCTTTCTCAGTTCTCCGTGTCTCTGCACGTGTTCCCTTAGCCCCAAATGTCACCACCTGCTTTTCATGTCAGTGCCCTCTTTCCATTGAAATTTCAGCTCAAAAAACTAAAATGTGGCTTTCTATGAAAATATCTCACTTGGCAAGTCCAGCCCTCACAGACAAACACAGGTACATGCACACACATATGGACATGCCTCTGAGTTTACCTCTTGATAAACTCATTGCATCAAGTTTTTGTCATGCTGAGTTTTTACAGTTGGACGGGAACTATAGTTTCTCCTGCTTGTGCCTAAAGTGTGTAACGTGCTATGTATTCAATACATATTTGAGGAAGACGGCAGGGGCAGAAGATGGAAATGAGGGAAGGAAAGAGAAAATAACTCCCAGCTCCAGGTAGAAGCCTCACCTGGCCCCCATCCACCCTAAGGGCATGCCTTATGTCCTCAATCACTAGATGCCAATCTAAAATTCTTTAATTTTTCGTGTATTTCTTTTTACAATATAATTGTAAACACTGTAAAATTGTATCATATTGCAAGTTTTCCATTACAATATGAGTCAAAATATGAGTTAGAGGGGTTTTGTAGCCTCATCTAGGCATCCAACCTTCATGGTAACAATTACTAAATTATGGTAAAAAAAAATCATAAATATATAGTGAGAAATTATAAAGAATCATAAAATAAATGACTCCTGAGTTGCCACTAGCAAACTAAAAATTTACTCCAAGCAGGTGAATTAGAAGCAGCAGAGTCTCCGGCCTTGGAGAAGCTCCTCCATTTCCTGTGACTTCACTCACTCATCCACAAAGCCAAAGGAGTGACGGCTCGCCATTGGAAGGGCTTTGGGAAGCTGGATGTTTCTGCTTCCATTTTTTATTTTATTGTATTTATCTATTTATTAATTTATTTTTTGAGATGAGATCTTGCTCTGTTGCCTGGGCTGGAGTATGGAGCCATGATTACTGCTGACTACACCTCCTAGGCTCAAGCGATCTTCCCACCTCAGCATCCAGAGTACCTGGGACCACAGACACACAACACCGCGACCAGCTGATTTTGTATTTTTTGTAGAGATGGGGTTTTGGATGTTGTCCAGGGTGGTCTCGAACTCCTGGATTTAAACCATCTGCTCACCTCAGCCTCCCAAAGCGCTGGGATTATAGACACGAGCCACTGTTCCCAGCCTGCTTCCATTTTATAACCCCTCATCATGAAGCCATCTGGATCCCGTAAATCTTCCTGTCCCCTGACAAGAGTGAGACCCTCAGAGTTCCTGGGTGCTGACACGTCACAGCCCGCAGAAGGACTGGCGATGGTAGGCACAGCACAGGGGCCCAGGGAGCTGCGGTCCAGTTGGTTCAGGTTATTCCAGGGCAGGAGAAATGGCTCCCCCAAGACTGGAGTGGGGAGGTGGGGCTGGTGGAAGGGCTCAGAAGTGCCTGGTCCTGAGAAGCCCCAGGCACACAGCCGGAGCCCACGGAGCCTCTCCCTCCTGGCTGGATGGAGCCTGGCTGGGCAGCGGCTGTCCTGAGTTCTTCTTCCCAGTTACCTTGTCTCACTCTACTCTCTCTCACCTGACCCAGGGAAGGAAACAACAGAATCTCCCAGAGGAAGTGAAATAAAAGGACTTTGTTGGAGGCTGAGGACAGAGGAAGCCATTCCAGGGATAAACAGGGTCACGGAGAAAGGGATGGTAAAGAAACGAGATCACGTCAGTGTGAAGACTTGATTCTCACACCTCTGCTACCGTGATCTGGGCTCTAGGGGGAACACACAAACGTTCCTAAGCCTTTTCCACCAAACACACACACATGTGAGATGGTTCAAGTACAAGGAAACGTCATTCAAGTTCAGTGACGGCTGACGTATAAAACACGTCCGGCACTTGCTATGTCCCTGCTCTGATGAAAACTCTCGTCATATTTGCTCACGGGGAAAACACAAAGAAGGCTCCAAATTATTTACTTTCCTGTCTTTTTGTTTGCCAGGCAGTGGGCTGAATATGACATTACATATATTGTGTTGTTCTGGAGCAACAGTATTTACTGCCTTTCTTTTGATGAGGAAATGGAAATTCAAAAGCATTAAGTAACTTTTCCCAAACAACACAACTTGTCAATAGTAGGGGGTGGATACACACAAGGGCCTCTTTCTCCCCAGGGCCTTCCAGATTGACATGCACCATGGCTTACAGCAGTGCTGAGACACATGGGCCAGTACAACGTGGAGTGTCATATGAGTAAACATTCATTATATGTTCATGCTTTAACTCATTATGGCAAATGAGACTACTTTTCCATTTCCACTATGATATCAGGTTTCCTTTAAAAAGAAACCTTTATTTAATTTTTTTGCAGTTCAAGAAAAACATCAAGAAGTTATACAAATGACTGATGTTGGACAGCGCTCCGCCACGTCACATGCCCTGGTCCTAATATCAAGCGCAGGCTTTGGTGTTTCAGCGGACGTTTCTCACTCCAGCTTCTGAGTATTTGCAGCATCGTGTAGCATGGTGCTTCTCAGTAACCCCCATCACCCTGAATGACAACCTGTAGTTCCTACACACAGCCAGCCAGCCAAGCTACCTTGGAAAAAGCTCCACATGCCCACTATGAATTATGCTGATTCGGGCCGCCCAAGGCTGGGAAACCTCAGAGTTATCCAGAACCAATGCTTTACTGTGTGAATGGAAAGCAAAGGAGGCTGGGCCAGAAGCATGGGGCCCATAGCCAGCACCTTCTCCACACGCAGGTGACACTCAGAACCACACTGGGGTGGTCTGGGCCCCAGAGGGGCTCCCAACGGCTAACTGGGCAGCTGGGTCCGCGAATCCTGACCCTCTCAATAAGTCACAGCTGAGTTAATGGATCAGTCAGAATTCGCTGATGAGTCACCCAACAATTTCCATTTGTCGCTTACCATAAGGCCAGCATTAAGCTTAGTGCTTAGGAAATATGTAAAGAATAATCATGGTTCCTGATTTCAAGGGGCTTTCACCCACGTCGAAGAATAATAGTTAACAAAGTGAGTAAGAGAAATGTGCTAGAAAAATAAGAAGGAATAAGAGAAAGAACAGGAGGAGGAGGAAGAAAGGTCTGTGGAAGAACTGGCCGGGAGAGGAGAGAGGTCACTTCCAGCTACAGCTCTCCAGGAGGGTCTAAGGGAGGGGTGAATCTGAGCTGAGTCTTCAAGGATGGCGCAATTTACACAGGTGGAGGCGGACTGGAGGGTGAACTGCATCTGGGCTTGCTACAGGCTTGCAGTTGAAGTCTGGACCTACATTAAAAGCCTCCAAACCAGGGGCATGAGAGTCCAAAAAAGCCGATACCTGGATAAGTCATGTATTTTAAGTGTCTTAAGCAACCAAGCTTTCCTGGTACCCTTGGGGAAATAACTCTTAAGTCCTACTCGTATATTTATATTTTCAGTCAGCGAAAGTAACCACCTTTAGCCAAAAGTGACCCTGAGATTCAAGAACAGAAAAACATCTCTTGGTTTGCTGAACGGTTTTTGTTTTGTCTTGTTTGTTTGTTTGTTTGGTTTTTGAGATGAAGTCTCGCTTTGTCACCCAGGTTGGAGTGCAGAGGCGTGATCTTGGCTCATTGCAGCCTTTACTATCCAGGTTCAAGCAATTCTCCTGCCTCAGCCTCCTGAGTAGCTGGGATTACTGGTGCGCACCACCACACCTGGCTAATTTTTTTTGTATTTTTAGTAGAGAGGGTTTTCACCATGTTGGCCGGGGTGGTCTCAAACTCCTGACCTCAAGTGATCCACCCGCCTCAGCCTCCCAAAGTGCTGGGGTTACAAGTTTGAGCCACCGTGCCCAGCCGTGCTATACATTTTTGTTAGCTAAAACCACCACACAGACCCACACACAAGAACCTCATAACTAAACCACTGAGAGCAAATTCCACTCAGCAGTCAGTCACACCTTCTATTGAGATGCGTCAGCACTCAACAGTCACCAAGCGGGATCCTCCCGAGTCTGCCAGGGCAGGCGAAAAGTCCCAGGGCCAGGGAGGGCATGGCTTCGAAAAGTTCTGTTGGAAGCAGTTCACACGGAGGTGCCAGCGCAGGGACTGAGCATGGCATTATCATCATTTAATCAAAATAAAATGTGTCCATCAAATGTCTCCCTCAGAGGCAAACAGACTGACGTTAATGCACTATCTGATGTTTTCTCAGAATCAATAACATCTCTGCTTCTAGGTCTTTGTTACTGTCAATCTTGACAAGGTTTTGTCAAATGATCTTCAGAAGGCCAGAGCCAAGACTGACCGCCGCCCGATGATTTGGAGGGACGTGCCTCGGGCTGACCACTAGGTCTCACTGACTGGCCAAGCCTGTCCCCATGGCAACTGAGTGGTGAGAAACTGACTCGAGTTGATGAGCTGGCCACCTCCAGGGACTTATGAGAGCAGGAACGTAGGTACACGGAGGGAAATCCTGCTGGGAAGCCAAAAACACTGTGTTCTCTGAGGACAGCGAAGATGGGAAGAGAGGGCCTTTGCTGTCCCTCAGGAGGAGACACCCCATGCCACAGGCCCCAGAGCGGCCCTGCAGCAAGGTGGAAACAGCACAGCTCACACGCCATATGAATATGACCTGGAGCAGCCTCAGCAAAGCAGGTGACACAGCAACCTGCCTCCTAAAAGCTCAGGCGAGGAAGCTTAGGTGGTCCACATGGTGGCAGTGGAAGTCTCCAGGGTTAGCGGGAAGGGTAGGGCCGGCTGTCCATGCTGCCCCACTGCCCAGTGTGCCCCAGAGCCAAGACAAGCTCCCCCTCATCTGTGTCTCCCTGCACTCATTTCTCTCTGGCCCACCAGCGGTCAGGGAGCTCCTGGGCTCCTGCCCTACCTCACCCACATCAGGCAGGCATGTCTGAGCTTCCCTTTTCCATATCCCACAACCCTCTACAGCCCCCTTCCTACCACCGCCCTGCTTCAGACTCCCCTTCTGTCCCCTAGTGCCCCACAGGCACTTCCCATCCTCTCCGTGGCTCTGATCTCCAAGATCTCTCAAAACCCTGCCATCCACACTGCAGCCAGCGTGGTCCCTCCACAGGGCAAACCTCCCTCCCCCACAGCCCTCTGGGGGCACCGCATTGTCTGCCCTGAAAAGTCGATGCTTCACTGTGGCGAGAAATGGGGCTTGTCAGGCACAGCAGTACATTCGGTTCAGAGGCTCAGCAGGTGTGTGAGTCATTCAGCGATCCTGTTCATTAACACAGCAGACACCTCACACAGCCTGAGCCATCCCATTGGGTTTGTGGGGAGAAGAAAACACCCAATAACGTGTACCAATCACCTCGACCACCCTGGGTGGTTCTGCCATTCCTTAATCAGAAACAAGTTTGCAGAACAAATAGTGACTCCACCAAGCGTTTGTTCCATGAAAATTTGCCTTGTACTGTAATGAATAATTTGTCCCTTTTTACCCCCAAAATATCAACCATTGATCCTCAAAGCATAATCCTGGGTCTATCCTCATTGGAATCACGTGAGGCTTGCAGAGACGTAGGTTCCTGGGTTCCCTTCAGCCTTTTGATCCAGCATCACCAGGCACCAGGCCCAGGAATCTCCATATTAACAAGTCCCAGTTTTTAGTACATACTAAAGTTTGGTATCACGGATGTCTACTCTCTAAAGTATAATGTGGGCTTACCCATTTGTATTTCTGCCTACGTGCTTTTTTTTTTTTTTCTTTTTCTGTTTTTTTTTTTTTTTTTTTTTTTTTTTGAGATGGAGTTTCTCTTTTGTTACCCAGG
Organism: Sapajus apella; assembly: GCF_009761245.1. NCBI lineage: Eukaryota > Metazoa > Chordata > Mammalia > Primates > Cebidae > Sapajus > Sapajus apella. The sequence continues at coordinate 3,892,148 of NW_022437054.1, forward strand.
CTGGAGTGCAATGGCGCAATCTCGGCTCACCGCAACCTCCGCCTCCTGGGTTCAGGCAATTCTCCTGCCTCAGCCTCCTCTGCCTACGTGTTTTGAAGTGGAAAGTGCTGAGAAGCTTTGAAGTGCGCTGGCCAGCCGCAGATCAGAGTCCTGCTGTGCTCAGGCACAAGCCCACAGTCCCCAGACTCCTTTCTCCTTTATTACAATATGTGGGGTCCCTCCTCGGAGGATAGCGTGAGCAGGACCCAGCCGACTACCTGCATGCACCGTTTCAAGAGACCCAAGCTACATTTTGTGAAAGGGCATCATGAATTGTGTCAGGCGTATAGAGTGATCTATTGCAGCATTTTAACATTGACAATCTCAGAACACACCTGGGGCTCACTGAAGGCACTGTAGTGAGAAGCCTTCACGTTCAAAGACTATGAGACCGCCAATGAGATTCCAAAAAGAAGAAAAAGGCACACTATCAAACGTGCATAGGTTGTCCTGCCAGGGTCTGCTTTTCCTTGCTTTTCAGCTCATCCACGTGGCTTGCCCAGCTCCACTCTGTATTTGCTGTGGAAATCTTGCTTTGGGGATCAAACTTCTATGTTTTTGTTTTGTCTTGTTTGTTTTTAGAGACAGGGTCTTGGTCTGTTGCACAGGCTGGAATTCAGTGGCACCATCCTGGCTCACTGCTGCCTAAACTGCCTGGACTTACACGATCCTCCTGCCTGAGCCTCCCACAGAGCCAGGGCTACAGGCGTGAGCCACGGGCCCCAGCTAATTTATTTTTTATTTTTAGAGACAGGGTCTCCCTATGTTGTGGAGGCTGGTCTCAAACTCCTGGCCTTGAGTGATTTTCTGGCCTCAGCCTCCCAAAGTGCTGGGAATACAGGCATAGCCACCTTGCCCAGACAAGGGTTTTTAATAATTTCCCCAAAACTGAAATATCAGACTCTTGCCTTCTTTGGCAAGGGGTAGGAAAATGGAGTAGGGAGGTGTATTGAGTGATTGTGGAGGATGCAAACAGGGACACTGGTCCCAGGGCCGAGGCAGGAAGAGAAAGACACGTGTTTGAGCCAGCGCAAGGCCAAACACGCTCACAGTGTGATTTCCCTCCCACCACTCCATGTCGCTGTCACCACAACCATGTTGTGATGTGCGACGGACAGCGTCTAACATAACAGACTTGTCTTTATGTCCTGGGAGGAGACAGCTGGCTTCCACGCAAGGGCTTGGCCTGGGGTCTCACGGTGGTGGGGCCGAAGTTCTGGTACCTCGATTTCACCAGCGTGATCAGCCATGGGAGAGGGGGTGATTCACTGGCCACAGGTTTGCGGACACTCGGGTTTCATCGGCTGCCGTTCCTGGGAGTCTTGGACGTCTGTTTTCCTGAATCTTTGTTTTTTGCGTGTCTCCCTAGACATTCTCCATACCCCTCTGAAAGAAACAGAGCAGAAAGGGCTTCCAGGTGCAAGCACGTGCCCTGGGCTCCTGAGAGAGCAGCAAGAAGCAGGGAATTATTTTCTTCCATTAAGCCCTGCCCTGAACAGAAAGAAATCATCTCTAAGCTCTTGTCTTGGGTGACATGTTCCCTGACACAGGGTTGCTTTTCCTCACCTGTCTAAACTAAGTAAAGAGGATTCGATATCCACTCAGCGCTGATCTTTTCAGCAGATACTCAAAGGATAAAGCAAGGATAATTTATTCTTCTTCTGTTTAATCCCACAGAGTGGATTGTGAACTTCCAAACACAGAGACACTCTTTGGAGGAGAGAGCCCCATTATCAGATTGGCCCTGTCCAAAATAACCATGACTCCACATTGTCTTTGCCTGCAGGATGTATTTGTCCTCTGTCAATAACTGTCAGGATTGCATTTGCTTCTGCAGAAGGGAACTGTGGAAAACAGGAGAGCCCCGGCCCCTAAATGCACGTAGGTTACAATCCACTTTCCACTTTAACTACGCTCCCAGTATAACCCTAAGAGCGGAGGGGAAGGGGGCCGTCCTTCCTTTCACTTGGCTCAGCTTGGGTGAGAAGCTGTTAAGCAAAAACACACACATGCCAAGTTTATTTCCTGAAGAAGCTATTTCTTTTGTAAGGCATAATATTTAGGTGGGTTTTGCATTCTTCATGAACAGCACGTTTAAGTTGCTCTGAAATTGAATTTTAAGCACAATTTTTAGATCCAACCACAGATTATTTGTTTGTTTGTTCAAGCTAAAATTAAAGCTGGCCGTCTACGTAAACCGTCCAGGGAGGGATGACGATTCACACCCTGCCTCCTGCCTAAGAGTTCCACCGGAGACCAGATACCAAGGCAAACCAGCAATTTGGTGTGGCTGTGCGTTCATTTCCCTGCCTGAGTACTCTGAGGTCATGAAGGGGTGCAGCGTTCTTTAGAAAGACGTTCTCATTAAGTGAATGGTGTCGAACCACAGTTTCATAGCAGCCTTGGCATACGCGTCCATCACACACACACAAATACACTCACAAACACATACACACACAAACACACAATGATTATTATATTTACTTATACAAGTTATATGTAAACTATACCTAAATGCAGTATATATGTTGCAAACTATGCCCCACGAGAGCCCAAGGAGGTTGTCTTTCTCATCTTTAAATTCCTAGAAGTGGGTATTCAGTTAAAAATTACCAGCATATTTGAATCCAGTTACATAATCTTTGTTTTCTGAATTTATTCATTCAGACATATCTACTGAGCACCTGTTGTGTTCCAAACAATCTACAAGGCATGTGGATACCAAGACAGTCTCCTCAAGGAATATTTCACCTACCAAACTGAATATTTTGATCTCACAAATGAATCCATAAGGGATTATGGACATTAAAGAAGGGTAAAAGATCAGTAGAAAAGTCCAAGTACTTTTTGCTTTGAACATAACCCCCTAACTTTATACTGTTTGCTCAGGGGGAAAAAAAAAAAGTAATAATAATGGCCTCTAAGTCCTTCCCGTCTTGTCCATTTGTTTTCTAACTCTTCACTGGAATGTGAAATCCTTGAGGGCAGAAACTCGGGCTCAGTGGCTTCTGCATCTCCAACTCCTGGCACGGGCAGGCACTCGCTGCTGACAACCTGACCGACTTACTGAATAAATCATTATCAACATTTTCAGAAGATACCAGGACACAAGCTTCTAAAAGTGTTCGGCATTCAAAACGTCAGCCGTCAGGGAGCTCCTGGGCTCCTGAATAGGAGTTCCAATGCGCCAAAGAAACAAATCAGCCTTGCCTATCCCCAGCCCTCCCCTGAGAGAGATGTGCCGTGGGAAAGAAGAGCTTCCAATACTGGGAAAGGGTGTTCCACTCACCCTGGCACCAAAACACAGGAATTCTAGGAATTCCTTCATTTCATGAACACTCTGAATTTTTTTTTTTTTGGAAAATTATCAATTTTTTTTATATTTTAAGTTCTGGGATACACGTGCAGAATGTGCAGATTTGTTACATAGGCATACATGAGCCATGATGGTTTGCTGCACCCATCAACCCGTCATCTACATTAGGTATTTCTCCTAATGCTATCCCTCCCCATGCTCCCCACCCCCTGACAGGCCCCGATATGTGAAGTTCCCCTCACTGTGTCCATGTGTTCTCATTGTTCAACTCCCATGTATGAGTGAGAACATGCAGTGTTTGGTTTTCTGTTCCTGTGTTACTTTGGTGAGAATGATGGCTTCAAGCTTCATTAAAATAAATAATGTGAATGATGACAACACAAGCCATACATACTGGCACTCACATGCCAGTCCCAGGCAGGGCTGCATGGCAGAGCTGTGGGCCAATTGGAAATATGAACGACTGCACTTATGTTGTGTTTTTTAGGCTGCTAATTTTTACAGCCAAGAGATTTGCTATTATAAGTTCACTTCAATGTGGCTGAAAGGAATGGAGATGAATTGGCAGATGTTATAGTTTTCTTTACCTTTGATCTATATTCATAACTCTGCCCTGGACTGAGACCCCTTTAAGATACTACATTGATCCAAGGTAAAAAGTAATATACTCCAGGTCCTCAAATAACATCATGTCATTCAATGTCATTTCATTATAATATTGATGAGAAAGAAAAATTGATTCCAGCTGGGGCCACTGTCAGTGTGGTGTGTGTGTGTGCAGTTCTTCTGTGTGGGTTTTCTCCACATACTCCCGTTTCCTCCCACATCCCAAAGCTGTGCACGTTAGGTTCATTGTCCCCAGCGTGAGTGAGTGTGGGTGGGTGTGAGTGTGTGTGCCCTGCATTGGGATGGCATCCTAGCCAGGGCTCATTTCCCCCTTGTACCTTAACCCTGAGCTTGAAAAAGTATGTTGGAAAATGAATGAATGAATGACACAAATTCTTGTAAAAAAAAAAAAAAATGCATCAGGTCTGCAATAACCACACAGATGCACGATAGTAAGCAATGAGGCCTGAAAGAGCTCAGCAAGACCCTCATATTCATGATGGCTTGTTCTGGGGCTGCAAAAAGGTGCTCCTTACAATTTTTGCTTTGCAAATATTTCCTCCTTAGTTCAACCAACTATGACCATGACCACCATCACTCACTGTGGCAGCAAAACTCGGGGATATTGTCTTACTTGTTTTTATTAATTTCTCTTAAATGTATAGCTCACGTTTATTTCAACGTTAAATATTTGAAGTGTTTTGGGTCTTTATTTAGAAGTTCGGTGATGTTTCCGTAACCAGAAATATGTCCTAGGAATTTAACTCTTGTTTATATCAACTGGCCTGTGGTGAGGTTGGATCTATTGTACGCCATTTTGCTTAAAGTCGCAGTTTCCAAGAATCTATTGGTGACGTTAAGTGAGGACTTATTATATGTGAAACTATTGGTTTGTAAACCTTCAGTGATGATGGAGAAACAGAGCCCTTAAGAAGGGCGGCCGGAGGCTGCACCACTGGGAACCACCCTTTGTATCCATATCAGTGAGTGTATAGTGCCCAATGGAATAATAATTAATGGCAAGTAGCTCAGACCTAACTAGTTGTCTTCACATTTTGAATACAGGGCGGATGAAATTGTTGAGTCCTTCTTTTACAGGTAGGATGAAAAGATGCCACATAGCCCATGAGTTGTGATGAATAGTGACGGAAGTGCTTAATCAACAGTGGAAGATCCTCCACTGCTCCATTTTCTTTCTATGGGACTTCAACATTGGACTTGGCCGCTGTGTCATCATCCAGGGTCCCTGAGAAATGGCAGTGAGCAGAGCATCATGCATATGTGAGACAGGTACACAGTGTGGATGAGAAACACAGAGATTCTGTGAAGCTGCTGAGACTGGGGGCTCTTTGGTGGTAGTAACTGCAGCGTAATCCGGCTGACTCTGCCTGAGACGCTAGGTTGCTTGCAGAGCAGAAGTGGTTAGGGTCAAAGGAGGCTAAGTCCCAGTGCCGCCAAGCCCCTCCCTTCTCTGCTTCCTGGGAGAGCTGCTCCATCATTAGCATGGTGCAGTGTGCCCATCAGAAACCTGGACACTTACGTTGCAGAGCTGTTGCCAGAATAATGTAAGTATGGCTCCTATGGACTCTATATGGTTTCCTGAACGTAGTGAATGCTCAGGAAATTGTAGCAGTTATTACATTAACTTTTAGTTACAAGATGTTTGGGGCATAATATGAGTCTAGATAGGAAGAGACGATAGCCCTAGACCTGCATTCAACATCAGCAAGTATTCATTTGAAAGTCTATAATGAGCCAGTCGCTATCCAGGAGTCCTTTCCTGAGCAAAGCTGAACCAGCGAGAAGAGGAGTCAGAAGCACACAGTACAGCCTAGTGGAAGTGGCCTCTGGTCGAGAAAGTCCAGGTTGTTCTGTGAGTACTTGGGCGTCTGTGAAGGCTCCCTGGAGGAGGTGATTTGTGGCAGCTGGGATCTGTGAGATGAGTCGGGACAGTCAGGTACAAAGAGGGGAAAAGGAGCTCAAAGAGGAAGAACAGTCTGTGTAGACGTGGGGGTAATGAGGGGCGGTGCACGCAGAGAAATGCGGTGGCCATTTGGAGGGTACAGTGACTCCACCTGGAGGCTGATCCATCATGCTGGCTTCTGATTAACCTCTGTTCCAGGCACACCTCTAAGATTTCCAGTCTGTCCATTGTTCCTTGTATGAGAGCAAGTACTTACTGTAAATCCTGCCCTTAGGTCAGTCACCCTTGATGTTATTACACTTCAGTTGTCCTGCACCTTCCTTCTGAACCAATCCTCCCTGTGATCTGCAAACCCTGGGTCTGGGCGTCATGGAGCGGGGACCCACCATCTTGTCTTACCGCCACCTGAGGTGCCAACGGGGCTCCTGCTTGTAAGTCCTTTCTGAGAAACTGGATATGTCAACCTCTTTCTTCAGCCTCTTGGCTTCCTGGGACTTTGGGAGTAGGTTTGCATAGACCTGCCCATTGTGGAACAGGCCAGAAAAGGGAATGTGAGGGGCAGGTGATGAGAAACCGGGCTGCAGCTGCAAAAGGAAATCCAGCCACACCCAAAGCATGCCTAGATCGTCTTCCTACAACAGCAAGCAGAACTCTCAAGCTAAATTTCTTCTCTTTGTTCACAAGGAGAAATCTGAAATGAAGTCCTGCTGGGCACGGAAGACAAAAAGTTCTGCTAGCTGTCCCAACATCTGTGCCTAATCATTCAGTAACTTGCCTCAAAGTTAGCTTACGGAGCCGGGGCTGGGTCCTGTGGCAATACGGTGTTCTCCCATTCCAGAGCGACATTCTTATCTCCCCCCGTCCCATCTGCCATCAGCTTTATGGAACCCAAATTCTCAGGCTGCAAGGCTTCCAAAAGATGTCTGAGAGGAAACTCTGACTTGGCAGCCGATGCCTCTGAATTGCTGAGCACTGAATGGAATTTCTGCCTCTCACCCCACCCACTTTGTAGGACTCTGGAACCCAGGAAACACGTGATACTGCTTGAACGGGTAATGTGAGCAGGAGAGAAACCCATCCCTTCCTTGCCCCACCCCGCGCACGAGGACATCCAAGGATATACAAGACTCCCCTCTATGCCTTTAGATTGGCCCTCTCTCCATGCCCAGGAGGAGAATTCAGCTCGCCTTATCCTGCCAGCTCCAAATTATTTCTGGCTGGCTCATCCATCCCCCTGAAAGACCCAGAGGATTAAGAGACATGGCAAGGCCTCATGATGGACATTGAACTCACTGACTCGGCACGCACCGTAGCAAAGGTTTGCACAGAAACTTTACACCCAGAGCCAATAAAGTCTGTGCCATCAAAAGCAAGTCAAAACACAATGGCATCCAGCAAAGCAGCCAGCAGATTGTCAGCCTGTCCTTTTAAGCAAAACTTCTGCAGGAGAGCCAGCAGAGAAGCTTGAGAAAGAGCCAGGAAGAGAGTGAGTTCCACATGCCCCACGCCGCTTCTGCCACCGCCACTGCGGCTGCTGCTGGAAAAACACATTCCAGCATCTGGCATTGAAGCCCTGCAGCTGGGGGGCCCCCCCGCCTGTGTGGCCAGGAGTGCCCTCTGAAATGCACAGCCAAGAGAGGACAGGGCAGGTACAAATGGGGGCGCCAGCCCCACGAGGCCGTGCCAACTCCGCCTTGCCATCCAATGCCAGCCGATTGCCTTGTGCCATAACGGCCAGGTTTAAGAAATGTCAAACTTGTGCTTTGAGAACAATAAATGCTCTGAAATAAAGAGGAGTCTTTTCCAGCCACGCCCCAATCTGCTCATGAGAAGCAAGGGCTGGGGAACCAATCTCTAAGAGGAAGAATAACTTCAGAGAAGGGATGAAGAGAGGCCAGCAGCTGGCGGGACCTTCTCCAGCAAACACGTAAAAAGGGCCTAAAATCAGCACACAGCTTCCAACCAACACTCCAGCACTCTCTCCGACCCCAGGCCACCAAGGGACCTTTGCTTCCCTGCTGTTTTCTCACCAGCAGAGCATTTTCACATTCACAGCCTGCCTTTTTTGTTTGTTTGTTTGTTTTGTTTTGTTTTGAAACGGAGTCTTGCTCTGTCACCAGGCTGGAGTGCAGTGGTGCAATCTCGGCTCACTGCAACCTCCACCTTCTAGGTTCAAGCGATTCTTCCACCTCAGCCTCCCAAGTAGCTGGGACCACAGGCACGTGCCACCACGCCCGGCTAATTTTTATGTATTTTTAGTAGAGATGGGGTTTCGCCCTGTTAGCCAGGATGGTCTCGATCTCTTGACCTCATGATCCACCCACCTCGGCCTCTCAAAGCGCTGCTATTACAGGCATGAGCCACCGCACCCGGCCACTGCCCTGCTTCTTTAACAGAAAGCCAGGCCGGTGCTCTGCTGCTGCCGCCTGTCGCCTCATCTCTGTTAGGAGCGGGGCAGTCCTCTTGCCCATCAACGACCACACACCGCACCCACAGAGGAGCCAGCGGAGGGAGCCCTGAGCAGAGGCAGATGAACTCTGGGTGACTATTTCCAGTGAATGCCTCCCCAGCATTGTGTGTTAACTGGAAGAAAGGGAATATTCGTAGCAAGAAGAGCAGCAGGAAAGATGTTTCAGTCGTGATAGATGTTTCTTAACCACTCTTCCTTAAGCTCAGTTTAAGCCAAAACATGACCGAAAAATTGTCATCATGCATGAGCAAATATAGAAATTCCATGTCCCTTAAGATTCTTTATAAAAAAAGTAAAACTAGGTGATCACTCCAAATGAAAGCATCTTCAGAAAATATGAAAGGCATTGACTGTCTGTGGCCCTGTGCGAACTGCTCCGTACCCGAAGGAGTGGCCAGCTTCCCATCTCAAAGTTCTGCTGCATTAAACAGACGGCAGGCCGGGCCCAGACATCCCAGCAACTAGGCCACTGCATACATTTCAGAAATGAGAGGTGGGCCAATAACAGGTCCACAGGAAACAGTTCAGGCACAGGCCAAAGGGGACAGATAACCTCAAAGGTCCTTTGAGTGGACACAGAGGCCAGTTGGGGCACTTGCCACAGCTTCGGGGTGCACCTTGTGTCAAGACCTTGGCATGCTGAAGAAGCCAGCTAAAATAGAGCCAGTCACGAGTTATGATTATCCTCGTTGAGCTAGGATGGAGAATCCCATACAGAGCGCGTGATCACTTTCCTTTCTGGACGTCCTATATTTAATTGATGAAGTCACTTGAGCATCCTCTGTTTAAGCTAAGGTCCCTGAATTTGGCAGGAGAGGGAGGATAGGAGTTCCTGGGGAAGTGGGAAAGGAGATTGATCTCAACTCCATTAAGCGTTCTGAGAGGGTGTAAAATTTGTCCGGCCTGTTGCTTTTTTTCAAACTCCAGGCTAGTGGGTGGGATACAGTGCAGCGCCGAAAAACAGAAGCAGGTCTCAGAGGAGGGTCCAGCATTGGCAGGAAGGATGACAACGGTTGGGACCATCAGAGAGAAAGCACTGAGCCCTACCTGAGCCTTGGGAGCGCCTAGGGTGAGCTCCCTGCAGTCCCAACAGACCCCTGGCCAAAGGTGCTTTGAGACTGGGAACCACAGCAGCTTCCGCAGCAAACACCATGCTCAGGTCACCGGGGCGTGTCGCAGGCCTGTCCTTGAAGCTCCCTCCTATAAGCAGATTGAAATGCTGCTTTCCCAGGTCTGTGTTCTGCACTGTCAGTCTGCACTGCAGAGGATGCTTCAGTGGAAGGATCAATTCTGTACTCTCTCCAAAGAGCTCCGGAGCTGGGGGTGTGCCTGGAGATGCCAGCGCTTTCCTAAGTCTGAGCCTCACTTTTTAAAAATTAGAATGACTCAGGACAAAAGGAGAAAAAAACTTGTATATTCATGCAAGATAAAGATTTAGAATCCACACAGGGAAGTTATGATCCACAAAACGACCATAATTTAACCACATTACATGCCGGAATTAAGCTCTAAATTTAATGGCATGTATTTACAAAGTAATGAAAGTCTACATCTCATGTTTTCAAAAATAATCCTGCAAGTGTGAAGGCAGGTTGATTTGACTGCTGGGTATTCCTCCGAATATTTTTCTACCTGCGAAATAAAACTCTCATCCTCACTGGAGCATTGATGTGGAGGCGTTTTATGGACACACCACAGAAAATACGTGGAACAGGTGAGGAAATGTGGGTGGGGCCTGATGCCATCATCTCTGAAGAGACCACATTTTCAGTGAGTTGAATGGGCTGACGAATCGTGCCTGCTGCATTCTGTCACAGTGGAGAGCCCTCCTAACATCACACGGGGGGAGGAGGCCTGCAACTCCACACCAGACCAAAATGCACTCAAGGCAGGACAGTCAGGGTTCACTCTGGAAGGCCTGATTCTAGTCTGCTGAGCTTCTCAAAATATGCAATGCCAACTTTACTTTCTTTTTTTTTTTTAGTGGGGGAAGGAACAAAATCTATCTTCTTAATGTCTTCCCATAGATATTATTTATAGGTCCCTTTGTGGAATCAAATGTCTTGTGGCCCTAAAAAATAAAAGGATAAACCCTTTTCAAGCTCCTTTTCTATTTGTTTTAAGGTGTTAGTAGGTGCTTACAGTACAGGGCTATATGAATATGGGAAAACAAATTGATTTGACAAAAGTTCTAGAAGCTTGTAATGCCATTTCATTAGGCCATTTGTACAGCCTGAATCAGCACAAAGACAGGAGGTCATTGCAAGGAGGGTGGACAGAAGCTCCAGCTGCGTCTTCTGCCACATCAGGTCTGCAAAGGCTGGGCCTGACCAGGGGAGGGTTCTAGATGCTCCCTGGGGAATCCACACGATCCAAAGAACTGGGACTTAATTTGGATCACAGCTGATTTTTGCAAGCCTCTCAGAATCCTTACAATGGGAATGATGGCACCTGGATACCTCCTGTATGGTAGACACCCCCACAGACAGCAGAGGGTCCCAGACTGTCCAGCAACTAGGCTGGTACACACATTTCTTTCTTTCCTGAGATTTTCAAAAGGTAGAGAACCAACAGCTTGGATCTTCTCAATCAAAAGAGAGTCCTACTAGAAATAACCACTAGTAGATTGTAAGCCTCTCATGGAAAAGGATTCGCACCCACCGCTAACCAACAAGGGCATGTTGAAGGTGCAGGAGAATGAAGGAACGTGCAAGTGGGCTGGCGGGGAGATCTTTTGCAGAGGAAACAATTTGTCTAAAGTAAAGGATGAAAACCCTAGAAATGGAAAGAGGCGGGGGTGGAAGGTGGCTGGGGGGAAGGACGCCATCAGTGGGCAGGGACAAGCGGAGCGTGTCCTTGGATTCTTCTCTGCCAACAAAGGCTGCCAGCAGCTGCCCCCATGGGTTCCTGCTAAGTCCTCATACAAGCATTTCTGCCTCAGTTGCAGTTAAATAAAGTGCTGGAGGAAGAGATGGGATTTAGCAAAAATGACTAGTGCTGAGTGCACAGAGGCACTGAATAAATGAAATTTGATTAAAAGGGTGAATCTGAGCCAGGGAAAAAAACGGAGCCAAGTGTTGACAGCGGAAAAGCATCCTCAGAGGCTCAAGTGCTGAGGCCTCTCTGCCTCTTCCCTCAGAGCCCTGGGGTCATCTGGCTGTGCGTGTGCCTCTGTCCTGCGTCCCAGTCCCTTCTCCTGGCAGATAAAGAAGAGTCAACAGAACGATGCTGCCTATTGCTCAGGCAAAGGCCCCTTGGAGTACCTTGGGGTCCCCAATAATTCTTTCCATAAGCGTTTGTGAAGCGCCTACTAGATGTCAAAGAGAAATCAAACCCCAGCCACAGTGAGAGCCTCGAGTGTTTCTGTTGAGGAACTCACAGTGTTAGCGGGTGCACTCAAGGAGATGATTTATTTTAGATTTTGGCTCTTACTCCAGCTGCCCCACAGGAGAATGACATTTACATCGGAATGCCACGTTATCCGTTTACAATAGAAGATATATATTTGCAGTGACCATAGTATTTCAGAACCTGGCCACTTGAAGGGTGGTCCGCGAATCCACAGTGTTGGCAGCACCTGGAAACTTGTTAGAAAAGCAGAGATTCAAGCCCTAGCCCAGATCTGCAGAAAGAAAACTGCATTTTAACAAGATCCCCAGGGGATCCAAATAGAATTTGAGAAACAATGGTCTAGGATCGTGGTTCTCAAACAGGAATGTGCATCAGAGGGAGGGCTGGTTAAAACCAGGGTGTGGGGGTCCCACTCCAGCATTTCTGCTTCGGGGGGTCTGGAATAAGGCCCGAGAGCATGCAACATCTCCCACATTTCCAGGGCCCACACTTTGGGGACCACTGATCCAAACATCTGGATAACCCCCGATGACACCACAGGGCCTGACTTGATGCCGTGGCTTACGTTGCAAGATTAAACCAAAGCCCTCGTCATCCACGCATCTGAGCTGTATCCACCTCACAAAAAGGGTGTGTGTATAAAACAGACTGCTGGGCCCCATCCCCGAATTCCGTGAGTGCCACATTGAATAAGAACACACTTACACCTTGTCACATCATTGTCAAATTTAAGACTATCAAAGACAAAAAGGATATTTTGGTTTTTTCAAAAAAAAAAAGAACTGATTGGCCGGGCGCAGTGGCTCACGCCTATAATCCCAGCCCTTTGGGAGGCCAAGGAGGATAGATCACGAGGTCAAGAGATCGAGACCATCCTGGTCAACATGGTGAAACCCCGTCTCTACTAAAAATACAAAAATTAGCTGGGCATGGTGGCGCGCGCCTGTAATCCCAGCTACTCGGGAGGCTGAGTCAGGAGAATTGCCTGAACCCAGGAGGCAGAGGTTGTGGTGAGCTGAGATCACGGCATTGCACTCCAGCCTGGGTAACAGGAGCGAAACTCCGTCTCAAAAAATAAAGAACTGATTCAATTTCTTAAAGTTCCTTAAAACTTAGAAGGCAAGAAGTTAGCTGTTTAGTAACAATTTCAAAGATTCAAGTCAGCTGTGTTGAACTGTGCAGGGGTTTTTTTGAACAGTGCTAGAGTGCTTTGGATAGAAAAGTAAGCACATTTGTTTATTTCCACTTTTCCTCAGCAGCCTTGATATGATGAAAGCCATCACATCGTCATGCTGCTATCATTCCTGTACATCTGCATGGCAATAATAATTACTGATCACAGACATAGCAAAATCCTCGATTTTTCTTCTTGGTGTCCTGGACCTTTGGCCTTGCCTGCTGCCTCCACAAATGTTCTTGACTCATCAGCCCCACCCCTCATCAAAGTGCAGACAGACGCTGGACTCACCAGGCCCCTCCACTCCAGGCTTTGAATAAAGACGTGGGGAGAAAAGTGGCATGGTGGTTTTTAAAAATAACATTTTTAATGTTTTTAAAAATAACATGAATGGGGGCGGAGACTTTCAGAATCAAAAAAATAAAATGTCAGTGAAAGTAAAGGAAGGGCTAGTCCCTTCCTTGAAACAATATTCTGCAGCTTAAAGAATAGCTTGTGAACAGGGCGTGGTAAGGGAGAGCTTAATCCCGAAAAGGCAGAAGCAAGGCAGGAAATATCTTTTCCCTCCCACAGATTGGAGCGGAGTGGATGGTGTGGCTGTGGATAGGTGGCAGGAGAGACCCTGGCTTCGGGAACACTGTTTGGTGTGCACTGAGAAGATGTCCCTATTTAGACTGTGCCTTTCACATGGCCATTCTTCTCTAAAGTTATTTTTATCTACAGTGCCTCACCTGTACGTAATGTTATAGGTACACGTGCAGTCGGTGCTTAAAATAGCACCTCAATTCTATCATGATAGCTAAAAATAATCCTGGGGTTCCTTTGGAGCTCACCTGGTGGCTGTCTTCGGCACACAGGCATGGATCTTTGTCAGGCTGTCTTCCCACCAGATCCTCAAAAGACTTTCCCACCCCCTACCCCACCCCACCCCCATCGATTCCTGGAACTCATTTCTTCTTATTGCTTTGTGACGCAAGCTTCTCGAAAAACTTGAACAATCACAAACTCACACAAAGAAGAGGCATTCCTAACCCCTGTTCTGCTCATCAGCAAACGTGATAATGAGCAATTGCTTCCTCTTTCTCCCCGTTTCCCTCCTTCACTTTACAGTCTATTGGGACAGGTGTTTATTGAGTCTTCCCTTCCACCTGGGAAGAATTTGTTAACAGGCAAACACAAAACAGAGTTCGTTCGGGACATGCAACAAATTGCTGACTTCTCTCCTCAGCCACTAAGTCTTGGGGGACTAGCTATGTTTTCCTGTGTCCCCAGTTATAGAGGATTAGCGGCAGAATTCCACCTGTCCTTCCTAGGTTGGCCATTCCCTCTTATCATCAAGTATCTCTGACATAGAAGTGCGATCATTACATATTGCCAGATTCCAACAGAGCACATAAACCCAAGCTTCAATAGGTTCCATCAGTTCTTCAGATTTTCATTCTAGAAACTTCGAAAGATAGAAACTTACTCCTGAAGAACCATCATTTGTTCAACATCAGGTCCCACTAGCCTGCAGCCCTGGAAATGATCAGATCATGTCATGTGAAACCCAGTTTGGGGTTTTGATTTTCCTTCAAGTTTTAACTTCTCAGAAAGCCCCTGGGCACTTTGGCCAGCATCACCCGGGGCTTCAGGGTGGCCCCAGCACAGCCACCCTGTGACAAAGGACACACGGTGAATACTGGAGAGAAATTCCTAATGGCCCCCTCGCCTAGCCCAGCTTACTCTCATTCAGTCTGCATGCTCTGTCCCGCGAAAACAGATAAATGGCATAAGTGACCATGATTCCAAGCTGCTTTTAACAGCAAAGTATCCAATTATAGACACCGTTTTGTGTTGCAGGGGCTCAATTATGTCTGCTCAGAGCACAGCTCCGTGCATCCCCTCCTGGAGTGCTGCAGCCCGTCACCTCCACGCTGCACATAGCTCTGAAACTTCCTCATAATCGCATGCACTGGCACAAAGCCTCAGCAATTAGTCTCAAACAGCCCCATAAATGAGCACCTGGCTAGGTGTCATAGACCTAATGAAAGTCAAGTGCGTCAACGAGATGCTCGTTATATGGTGCCTCTCCCTTCTTTGTTAACGTTGTTTGGACTTCATGGAAACCCGCATGCATAGGAAAATACAGGCAGCTGTTGAGGTCCCCTCAGCTTAAACCAATGTTCCTCTCAAGCTAGATGAAACAGTGAGCCGTCTTCCATTTCTGGAGCCCTCCGGAAACATTCCCGGAATTCCAGAATTCATATTGACTGAAATGCTGGGAGAGAAATAGACCCCTCAGGACAAAGGACCTCCAAGCACTGCCACCAGCAATACAGGGCTTTTCTCTTGTTTTGATTTGGTGAAACATGTTAGGCCACAGTGACCCGGAGGATTTGATGATTAAAAAGAAAAAATAAAATTTAGAGAAAAAAGAAGAGAAAGGAAAAACAGCACTCTGGGTATGAGAACAGCAGGGGACGAGAGCAGAAACAGTTTCCTAATGAGGAAGGTTTAAGCATTTGAGCCCCAGCCATGGATAAGGAGCACTTTTTGTTTTGTACTCAATGCCAGGGCTCCCCAGGCGCTGAGTGTTCTGCGGGGTATACATCAGGCCCTAAATCCCCAGCCTCCCCACAGCCCACCCTGCTAAGTCCAAAAGGAGAGACCAGGGCATGAGGAAAGAATCCTGACTGGCAAGGCGGCTCTCACCTGTAATTCCAAGCAGGCGAATCACCTGAGGTCTTCTCACCTCAAGACCAGCCTGACCAACAAGGCGAAACCCTCTCTCTACTAAAAATATAAAATTAGCTGAGCATGGTGGCGTGCACCTGTAATCCCAGCTACTTGAGAGGCTGATGCAGGAAAATTGCTTGAACCCGGGAGGGGGAGGTTGCAGTGAGCCGAGATCATGCCACTGCATCCATCCCAGCCTGGGTGACAGAGCGAGACTGCAACTCAAAAAAAAAAAAAAAAAAGAATCCGAATGGCCACCATCGCTTGGTTTTCACTTTTGTCAGGGTCATGCCCTCCCCGTTGTCCCGTTCTTGAAGCAATGCAGCACAGGGGAGCCGAGGACCCCACACAGACGCAGCGGCAGCAGTGCTGGGTCCCAGGCCTGCCACAGGGAGTCACAGGTCACTCTCCAGTCCTCTTAGCAGCAAAGCAGTCCCAACTCCACAACTCCTGAGCCCGAACAGCATCTGTATCAGGGAATCTGCATCTCAATTGCTTCCTTCCAATGGGGATTTCCCCAGAAGCCCCATCTCTCCTGTTGCCTGCCCCACCCACAAGACCCCCACTGGCCCAACCAGGACCTCTCCATTAGCTTCTGCCTGCACAAGCCCAGATGCTGTATGTCCCCTCAGCACAACACATTTGGGAATCCCTGGCCTTTTGCATTTTTAAATCCCCTATTTTAAGATGTTCTGCAGTCAGTGAATCCTGCAGAGGGAGGGATGTTTCCTGGACTCCTGTGAAAGGCAGCCAGCTCCTCCCCACATTTAACAGCCTGTTCCCTCTGTTGTTCCACGTTACCTTTGCTTTGCCCAGACATGTGGCCAGATTGCTGTTGAGGGAGACAGGACACTCAGCACCAGGGAGGCTGATGAGGAAGGAGCAAGGGGGAGCAGGGCACCTCTGACCCCAGCCCAGCCACGCCAGAGCCCTGCTGCTTCCAGAAGCCTGAAGGTGGCCGCTCCCACTGATTTCCTGATTTTCCTGTTTTTAGATGGTTCTGGATCTAAAGCTCCAAGAGGTTAGGCTGTACGCAGGCAGACGGCCTGCACACCACCACCAATTAGCAAGCAAGGTTTCGCATGGATGCAGGTATCCTAAAGACGCTTGGACTGAATCACACTGCAAGGGAGAAATGTTAGTGGGGATGAAATGTTGTCACCATGAGCCGAGGGCAGGAATGGAGCCAGTGGCTATGAGACAGAGAGGAGAGCTTTGTCTGGGCTCCCCTGCCGCAGTCCCTCCTTCCACTCATCCTTCCCTCGCTCTCTCACCCTCTCTGTAACCCAGCTCCCTTTTCCCTTCAGGCTGATACAGGAGCAGGTGCCCTGTGGTTCTCAATCTCCTCTGGAGACAGCCACCTGTACAGGATCTGGACTCCCCAGATCCCGGAGCCCGCGGCACGGCACGAGGCAGGTCAAGTCAGTGCCTGCTCCTCATCCTACCAGCAGACCCCGAGGATGGGAGGGCAACGGAGGAGCCCATGGTGAGCCGAGGGGGAAGCAAAAAGTCAGGAAAAGTTTCCATGACAAGCTGTTTTCTAGGAAACTCTAACAATGGGGAAATAATATCATCCAAACACAGAAAAGAGAAGGCAGGACTAGAAAAAGAAGGAAACAATGATAAATGTGTAGCTAGTATCATTCCGGGCTTAAAAAGCAAAAGAAACAGAAAAGGGGAGAGGGCAGCCGCTGGTAGCTGAGAACACGGCCTGACTCTAGGAGGTCATGCCCTTAATTGGATACAGGAGTTTGTTCAGGGTTGCCCCCGTTCCTGCACCTTCCATGGTGGCAAACATTTGGGTTTTACCATCACCAGAAGTTTCTCTATCCATCAAAAATCACAAGAGAGTCCATAGTGTCCTATAGGCTGCCCACCCTAGCCTGGACCAGGATAGTCCTGAAGCTGTTACCGTAAACAAGAACCAGAACACTCCAGGACAGTCTGCAAACAACATCACTAAAAAAGAGGCTAGTGCCACAGACGGTGTGTTATATGACAGTAAGGCAAGGGTGTGTGCATGTGTATCCGTATGTGTGTGTCTGTGTGCATGCACCTGCGGGTATATCTGTGTATTGTCAATGTGTGTTATGTGTATAGGTGTGCATACATGTGTATGTGCATGTGTTGTGAGTGTATGCATGTGGGGGGCGTGTCCATGTGTATGCATATGTGTTGTGTTTGCATGTGTGTATGTTTGTGTGTGCGGATGTATGCAGGAGTTTTGTACATATGCATGCATGTGTGTGTATGTAGGTGGTCGTGCATATGTGTGTGGGGGGATGTGGGTATATGTGTACATGTGTGCTCTGTATGTGCAGGTGTGTATGTGCATGTGTGGAGGTGTACATATGTATAGATGTGCATGTGTGTATGTGTGTGGGTGTTGTGTATATGTGTGTGTAGGTGTACCTGTGTTATGCATGCATTTATGTTCCGTATGCATGTGTGTTCTGTGTGCAGTGTACATGTGGCTGTGTGTGGATGTATGTTCTGTATGCATGTGTGTATGTCTTCTAGGTGTGTGTGTGCATGTGTGTTATGTGTGCATGTGTGTGCAAGTGTGTATGCATGTGTGTTCTGTATGCAGTACATATGGATGCATATGGATGTCTGTTCTGTGTGCATGTGTTTATGTCTGGATGTGTGTTCTGTGTGCATGTGTGCATATATGTATGCATGTGGGTTCTGCATCCATGTGTGTATGTATGCATGTGTGTTCTGTATGCATGTGTGTATGTATGCATGTGTGTATGTATGCATATGTGTTCTGTGTGCAGTGTATATATGGATGTGTATGGATGTGTGTTCTATGTACATGTGTGTATGTATGCATATGTGTTCTGTGTGCAGTGTATATATGGATGCATATGCATGTGTGTTCTGCATGCATGCGTGTATGTGTGCATGTGTTTGCTGTGTGCAGTGTATATATAGATGTGCATGAATGTGTGTTCTGTATGGATGTGTGTATGTGGATGTGTGCCTGAGTGTGCATGTTTGCTGTGTATGCATATGTGTGTGTGTGGGTGTATATATTTGTGTGTCTACATATGAGTGGGAGGATTGTGTATAAGTGTTTATAGGTGTGTATTATGCATGTGTGTTCCATATGCAGTGTGTATGTATATGTTGGTGTGTGCATGTTTAGATGTGGGTGTGTATGTGTGCCTTGTGTACACGTAGAGTAAATGTTCCTTCCTACATACACGCACACACACACACATTTACATGTTCCAGTATGGTCCTTATCAAAGCCCATAGGCACCTGCAAGGGACACAGCGTTTCCCAAGCCACAAACCAAGCCACACGGCTCAGAGACAAGTATTTATGGTAAAGTCATCTGTTCCAGACAGCCTGTGTCTTTAATGGAAATGCCAAAAGTGCCTTGAGTTGGGCAACCTGGGGTGTGTCCTAGTCAGGAAATCTCATCAGATTGCTTCAAGATTGCCTCAGCCTTCACTCCAAAATACTAACTGCAATGCGACCATATGAAAATCAAATCCACAAAGTAGATGGGTCTGTTTTGAATTTTTATGTAATTGGAAAAATGAAATAAATTCTTTAGAATTTGCTTCTTATTTGCCCTCGCCTTTTATGGATTTTGTAGCTAATCGACCAAGATAGCACTTATTTTATTCTCCCCTTAAATCTGGGCTATATATATGTATCCTTTATTTGTGAATAAAGATGATTGATAGATATTAGTATTTTCAGGGATTGCTGCTACTTAAATTTAAGTTATTTATGTACTTTTTATCAAATAGGAAAGAGAAGAAATATAAGCTATTTAACTGGCTGTCTAAAACATACTGGAAAATGATCTGGAAATTTATGCAGTGATTTAAAAAGTAATTACAGTTTTTTACTTTTATTTGTCTAGAACATGATGGATTTTTTTTTGGTTCATTTCAAGAGCTGTAAAAGCCAAAAATTAAGAAGAAAGAAAATGCTTTTCTGAAGGCAAACCCACTTAACATGACAGCTGCTGCTATGGATTCATTTATACGAGCAAAAGAATAGGTCTTTAACACAGGAAAGCAAAGAATGAAATAACTCTTTAATCCTTGCTAAAACATAAATGAAAGTAAATGTGACTTGAAGACATCACTACCATGGTTAGATCTTCCAGCCATTTTTAAGCCACAAAGTGTGGTTATACACTCACGAATAATATTTGAGCAGAAAAGCTGAGTCAAAATAAATGATATAGGTTCCAAATCTATCAGAGCAGAACTAAATCGTACTCATTGTTTTTTCTTTTTTAACATGAGGCACAACGCTTGGTTTAAAGCCGGAGGCTGAGGTCGACATTCCCACAATTTAACGCCCTTTTCATCCAAAGCTATGTCACGCTCTAGGTGGTCCGCTGTTTTCCTTGATCCAACTCTTTCCACAGCATGCTCCTAGCTCCTGGGACTTTTTTCAGCCTTTAGGACAAAACTAGAAATTTTAGTAAGAAAACGTAAGGCCATCGGTGTGCAAACCCAAGCCTGAATTTCACAAGCTCAACAATACACAGCAACAGATTTCTTTTTGCCTCTTTCAGACAACTCAATTTCCATTTGTAACAAATAATTTATAGTTAGAACTTAATGCCTGCTAGACCGTGGTCATTGAAAACATATGTCGATCCTGTTGAGGCTTCAGAAACAATCAGAAGTCATTTTATTTCCCATTTCAAAGACCAAAACAGTAGCTTACATTTTTAATACATGACCAATTGTTTCAAAACATCTGGAGAGCTATACCTTTCTGCATTTATAGACAGATTCTTTCTTTAAGGCAAGTAGGAAAATCTTATGAGGTCTCTTTCCTCTGAATCCAATACTCTCCACTTCACTGGTAGAATTCTTTTGCCCTTGTTACTCATTGTTTCCATATTATCCAGACTCGGAGATACATCAGGAGTTTAATGTTACTGTAAATAAAAATAATTCTTCCCAGCACTTTGGGAGGTCAAGGCAAGAGATCGAGCCCATCCTGGCCAACACGGTGAAACCCCGTCTCTACTAAAAATACAAAAATTAGCTGGGTGTGGTGGCGTGCACCTGTAGTTCCAGCTACTCAGGAGGCTGAGGCAGGAGAATCACTTGAACCTGGGAGGCGGAGGTTGCAGTGAGCCGAGATCACGCCACTGCACTCCAGCCTGGCGACAGAGCGAGACTCCGTCTCAAAAAAAAAAAAATAAAATGAAAATAATTCTGCCTTGGATTGCTTATGAAATATGAAGCTTTTCTTGACTTTACCATGAAGCCTCATCAGAACGTACATACACACACACACACACACACACACGCACACAGACTCAATGGCAAAGAGCATTAAGAAAGTGGACAGCAGCCCCAAGGGACCCTCCATCAACCCACACCATTCGCCC
Organism: Sapajus apella; assembly: GCF_009761245.1. Lineage (NCBI taxonomy): Eukaryota > Metazoa > Chordata > Mammalia > Primates > Cebidae > Sapajus > Sapajus apella. The sequence continues at coordinate 3,913,130 of NW_022437054.1, forward strand.
ATAAACATGTTGAAAACACTGCTCTATTGGAGAGAGTGCTTCACAGAGAGGGGAGAAGTCTGCAGGGCTTTGAGTGCCATACATTATCAGATGCAAGGGTGTGTGTGTGTGTGTGTGTGTGTGTGTGTGTGTGTGTCTGTGTGTGTGTGTCTGTGTGTGTGTCTCTGTGTGTGTGTGTGTCTGTGTGTCTGTGTATGTGTGTCTGTGTGTGTGTGTGAAAAAGGAAATTCTCCCATAGATTTGTAGCTGTTCTCCCATGTCTCAACTTTGTACAACCAAGTCTTCCTTCAGACAACAAAAGAAATGTGTACCAATTCCAAGCTAACTCTCAGTGACTTTCTTCTTTCATATGACATTAAGGCTTTCCCAACTTAAGTGCAAAAAGCAACCTATCATCAGCGTTGTGCAATCACAGTTGAGGATTTAATGACAGAGAAAATTCTCTGGATTCCTGTTTTGAAAAGTTGTTTTTCCAATGTGCTTTGTACAGCCTTGATTCAGGAAGCCAGCACCATAGGCAGACTTTGTCCATTTCCGCTAATATCTCTCAACATGTTAATCTTACTCTCCAATTGAGAGAAGTTTCTCCATCACCCACAGGTGTAACATAATATTCCTAGGTTTTCCTTTCGCAGGCTGAACCACCACCACCATCACCCATCACTGGAAGAATATTCTAAGCTATCGTGTATGTAAATGTATTTGTTTTCAAAACACTTCTGTTCAGCAGTGCAGTAATTACCGTTAAGATTCCAGCATTCATCTCCAAAAAATGGTAGCTTCATAGGAAGATACAGCTGAGAAGACCGACCAACAAGCCAAGACTCCTGCCCACATGTCCTGCCAGCCAGCACTATCCTTTGGGTTAAGACTGGAAATGCATCTTGGAAACTACATGCCGTTCACAACTTGACCCTTCCGGGTTGAGCTCTTTCCAGGATGGTGTTCAACCTCCTATGCGGCAACAGTCGTGCTTTGCTGAATTTACCTTCCGCCTGTTATCACTTTGTTCATCATTTTTCTTTTATTTAGTAATAACCAGCTAAAAACCAATTAGGAGAAAAGTTTAGAAACAGCCTCGATTGCAGAATAACACACCAGCCTTGAAATAAATGTGAGAAGACATAGCCTAGCTCTCACTTTATGACACTAAAATGACTGACTCCTTTCTTCTCTTCTTTCTAATGCTTGAAGCTGCTGAGAATGACAGAGAACGGTGCTATTTCTCCTCATGGTCGCTTTAACTGTGGGTTCCCTTCCTGACAATCTACACACCCAAGTGCATTGCTGGACAGTTACCGGGGGCCTGAGGTCTTTCTCTACACTCACTTAACATGACGCTCCAGGTTACCTCTGAGTGGCCCGAATGGTGGGTGCTCACAAAGGGATCTTTCTAGAATCTAGAGAGACATGAGGGAGTCAAAGTCTATGACAATTAAGGAAAGTGGACAACACTTATTCAGCTCCACATTCCTGGCCCCAATTCCTTCCTCCAACTCCCAGTAAGATGTAAGCATACTTGCCAGTGTCTCTGAACCCTTAGACAGCTAACTGTTGCCTGGACGGGCCACTTCGATAATAGGCGTCTCAATCCTAGTGTGTCCCAAACTGAACACAGGCACAGTCCCTTGCTTCCTGTCACTGTCTCTACCTCAGAAACATCCATGCACGTATTTCAGTGTCCAGGCCAGAAGCCCTGGGGTCACCCGTATCAATTCTCCTCCTCACACTCGGGACCAACCCACCCATGGCTTCTGTCTTCACATTACATCCTATGCATGTCCTGAATCTGACTGCGTCTCACCGTCCCCACTTCTGCCACCCGACACGACTGTCATCTCTCTCCCCTGACAATTGCGACAGCTTCCTCACAGAGTTCTCAGCTTTACCTTTTTCAGACCCTCCAATGGCTTCCCCTCCCATCCAGGGAAATAAGCCAGGATGCTCACTGTGGTCTGCCCACCTCCTGCCGCCTCTGAATCTCCTCCCACCAGCTCTCCCTGCTTCCCAGGTATCACAGTCCTTGAAGCTTTTCAGAAGGACCAAGTCAGCTACCACCTCAGGGTCCTCGAACGTGTCACATCGCTGCTTGGAATGCCACCCTCAGAGCTCGGCCCAGCTGCCTGCCTCCTTGCCTGACCAGAAGTGCCTGCCCTGAGTACCCCACGTACAGAAGCACTGCACACCCCTTTTCCAACACTCCTTATTTATTCCTTTACCCTTTTTTTTCTTTTTGGAGACAAAGTTTCAGTCTTGTTGCCCAGGTTGGAGTGCAATGGCGGGATCTTGGCTCACTATAACCTCCGCCCTCTGGGTTCAAGCGATTCTCCTGCCTCAGCCTCTGGGGTAGCTGGGATTACCGTCATGCACCACCACACCCGGCTAATTTTGTATTTTCAGTAGAGACGGGGTTTCTCTGTGTTGGTCAGGCTGGTCTCGAACTCCCGACCTCGGGTGATCTGCCCCCTTCAGCTTCCCAAAGTGCTGGGATTACAGGTGTGAGCCAACTCACTCGGCCCCCTCTGCCCTTCTTAACCTCTCCCTCCAGTGAGGACTGTGCTCTGCCATATTGCATATTTATCTGTTTATTCTATCTCTCTCTGTGCTAGAAGGCAAATCCATGATGGCAAGGACTTTGCTTGGCTCATAGAACCTGGTACCTGCCAGGTGCTCAGTCAGTATCTGTTGAGTGATTTCACTCACGAATGGCGCAGTCACAAGGAGCTGAGCTCAAGCAAAACTGTCCGAATAAAGCACTGGTGCTAACAAATCCACAACTCACCTCCATGCGGCTATTCTTCCTCCTGCCTGTCCACTCCACGGACTACCCAGCGTGTGCACAAGTAGCGAGGATGGTAGTAGGTGCTGAAACTTCTCGAGTGCCACGGAGTCATGCCATCTAGTGATGGGCTCTTCTAGAAAACAAGCTACCAGGCAAATTCAGAACAAAAGCTGGGAGGACTCTAGAGCCACGGACTTCCTCTTGTAAGGGCCTTGCAGCACCCCTTCCACTCTGATTTCTATTTTATAGATGAGGAAACCAAAGCTGCTAAAGGTTAATCTCCCCGACCAAGGTCACAGAACCAGGATTCAAAGCCAGGGATTGCTCTGACACCCAAACTTTGGCCCATGCCCCATCTTCCAGGTGAGGCATGCTGGCCACCCAAGCTGTTGGCTCCCTGGGGCTTCCTTCCTCCTGTTCTCAGCAGCTTGTGCTAACCACGATCAAACATCTGTCACCACACAGAGACTTAGGAGCAGCCACTGAGTGTATAGACAGATTCGAGGCAGCCTCCAGTGTAACTTGGGAGGAAGGAATGCTCTCTTCAAATGTCAACAGCTTGAAATTGTCGTAAACAATTACTTACCGAAACAGCCAGTCACGTGTCAATATATTTGCCCATGTGCATTTAATCCCTGTCTACTCCAGTTTGAGACCAAAGAGAGTTGGATAGTTCTCAATCGTGTCCTAAACCTCCCCCCTCCTGTTTGTCCTGTAGAAATTCCATTGTGAATTAATGTGCAGTCTGGAGGTGACCCAGCCCATGAAGGGCCAAGAACATCCTCCTGATGGGAAAATGAAAACAGGGAGCGATGATTTAGAATTCCAAGTGCGCAGTCCACTCTCAGATCCTCTCTTCTGCCTGAGCTTACTTTCCAAGTCAGATCTGGATATAAACTGTATTCGGTGATTATAAACAATAATTAACACGGCCCGATGAAGAATGCATTCTGGGTTCCCCAGGAAGCTTCTTTCAATAACATCAACAAGGAGCAAGAACTTGGGCTGGGAGGGGCAGGAGTGAAGGGCTGTGCCCAGAGCTGCTTGTTTACCATAAAGGCCCAATGCAAAAACACCATCTGCTCCCCCGTCTCAGGCCCTCACATCTGATTTTATAGCTGCCCCGTCTGAGAACCAAGGACTGAAACCAGTTTGTTTGATGTCAGAGTTTCAGTGCTCTGCACCTCTGCAGGCTCAAAACCTCTGGCACTAATCAGCAGATAAAAGATTGATTTAGAGTCCATCTGGATTTATCAAGTCCCACATAACCAGGTGAATTTGCACATCATTTTCTTCTGTTCCCATCAAAAATACACCATTTTTTCATTCACTTTCTGGTCTTTCCAAAAGACTTCTAGAAGTTCCATCTGTACAGACTGGGCTAGGTAAACCTTTCTGATTCCAAGCCACCAAAAGTAACCCCTGAGGACTAATTCTTCCTTCTTTTCCCTGTCCCAGAAAATGACAAATTGTCCTATAAATCTGTGCCGTTCTGATTCTGAGCCTAACAGAGCTAAATAAGTAAACACACACTACACACACATACACACACACATGGACACATACACACTGGCAGGCCAGAATCAGAAACTGACACTTCACTGAGTAATCAGAAAAGTATAGTCAACGATCTCCAACAGCACTTTGAGTCAGGCTGGAGGAAATGGGTGATGGGGAGTCGTCCACAGAATGTGATCAGTTTTCTTACCAAGCTTTAAATGGATTATCTCACTGGGATGTGTTGATTAGTTACACATGTCCTCTGTTTTCCATGAGGATAGAAGAAGCAGGTTCCATTTCTTAATAATATAATACATAAGACATCATAGCTCTATGTAGGGTATAAGCATTCAGCATATTTTACTTTATACAATAGCGATGATTATTTTTCTGAAATATTAAAATCTGAAAGTGGCTGCGATTGTACAGAGTGTTTCAAGGATTTCATTGGCCCAACTGATCGTTTTCAGTTCACAAATCTCAACTGCACCTCTTCTCTTTTTCCCTTGCCCAGAAACACGTCTGCTCTTTTTATTCCTGATTTACAAGGCAAATTTGGCATGCAGTTCACTTACATATGCTGATCTGGGCTTATTGAAGGCAGGTGCACTCTTTAATATATGTGGGCATAGGGACCCCCTTCCATCCCGTAAAAGAATACTGGGCATGTTCTCAGGTGGAATATCTGCTCTCTTTTATTCATAAACCTGAAAATCTGAAGCATCTGTATTGCTTTTACATATTACTATGAACAAATTAGAATAGGAGAAATAATGTTCCAACCCCGCAATGGTACCATATTAAAAGTGTCTGAACCAAATTCTGTCTTCTATTCACCGGCTGAAAGGGATCCCAGAACTGAGTCTCCTCCCCACTTAGTGCTTTTGTATTAACATTGCATAAACACAGTCATACTACACCATAGGGACAGGTAAATGTAATACCGTATTTCCATCAAACCAGGACGTGCATATGGCCCTTCAGTGGTCCAGGAAAATGAAGCAGCTCCAACAGATGCATTGTTGTGCGTACTACACTGAGCTATGAACAAGTGGTTAATGTGAGAAGACCTCACTGAGTGACCTCAGCAGTGCCTGCGTCATCCTGGTGATTGATCCGAGATGTCAGTAGATGTGGCTCGCAGGTGTAAGATGAGCACAGCTGCAGGTGACGGTATCTGATAGTCACAGGTCAGCGTAGTAAACACCTCCTAAGTAGGTCTGCTCTGTCCCTGGTAGAGCACAATGAAAGGCGAGAAGATAAGGGCGGAGTTGAGTGTCCTTTTTTGTGTTCCTGTAACAATCTGCTTAGGCTTCTAATATAGAGCCGTACATAGCAGGAAAGTTGTTTGTTTGCTTGCTAATATCCCAGTTAAGCAAAAATGGGCTTACCCATCTCTGTACAGAGTATCTAGCCTGTGTAGTGCACATAGTAGATACTCAAAAATGCGTCTTGACTGAATGAATGAATTGAAGAAAGAACCCATGCTCAAATGAATCACTGTTAAATATAGAATGAAATGGTAGATCCTCAGAGGATTTTAAGAAACCAAAGAGAATCAAAGCCTTCATCTTGCAAAGGAACAGTCCAAAGTCCCCAGATGTTAAATGACGCACCCTAAGAAGCACAGATGAGTGGTGTGGAACGGAACCTGGATTATCTTTCTCATACCTTTGTGTTTTATATTGCTTGAAGTCAACAAATTTATGACAGCAGAATTCATTAGTTAACATGTCTTTAATACTCTCCATCTGTATCATACCTGGACAGAGCCATGCAAAATGAGGGTCGGAATGCAGCCTTGAAACCACGTGAGCAAGGCTGCAGCATCACTGAGGGAGAGGAGGCAGGCCTGTGTGAGCTGTGGTTCTCAGGCAGCATCACATCAGCATAAATGGGAGTCCTTATTTACAGAACCGACAAGTCCCATTTCCAAGACTTTGTTTTTTGTCTTAACCTTTGACTTCTATGCCTCAAGAAGAATCTACCTGGATGTCCCAAATTCAACACGGACAGAATTGAACCCGTTACTCCTTCCGAAGCCAAACTCCATGGTTTTCCCTACTGGGGGAGACACCCTCGTCCAATCCCTAAGAGGACCAGCAATTTACCTTTGTTTCTTCTCATGCTCCCCTGAATAGAATCACCTAACCCTGCAGGGAATTGATACACTAGTTACTTTTATGGAAGGATGTTGAAATGTTGAGACTCCTCCTGGGTTATCTCATTTAACCCTACAGGTGCGTACTATTACCGTCTCCATTTTATAGATGAGGAAACTGACTTGAACATTGATCCACAATTAAACCTTAATAAGCCAGGACTTAACGTCAAGTCTGTCTGTGTAGGAAGTTTAGTCCAGTGTTTAAAGTCCGGGAGAAGACAAAGCAGTACCATATCAACTAAACCACAGATCAGGGGTTGTTCCCCAAATTCCTTCTTAAAATGCCCTGGTTAGCATTTAGCAAGTTTACATCATTCAAGTATGCAGAAATTGACTTACTCCTTCCATATTTTTCTCCTGACCAACGTCGTAGCAGCCTGGGGCCCCACTCACCCACCCTTTACCTCTAATCCATTCCCTTTTTCTGTCTTCCTGGCATTCCATTTTCCCCAGTAGAGATAAAAGTCCTACCATATCTAGAGAAGTTGTTTAAATCCTTCTGTCAGCTTCTTCAAAAATCGTCCTCATTTCACAACTACAACATGATGCCACAACTTTGGCAAAAGTGGTCCACAAACTACAACTCAAAGTAAAATGAACACATCATAAAACAAATTGAGAGCTCCTATCATGGAGCATGCAACCAGGTACGGTACAGCACAGAAACTTCCTTGGGTGCAGTCCCAGGACATCCAATGATCTTTTTGCACGGACACAAATTTGGGTGCCCTTTCATAGTGCTCCTGAGATGATAACGCTCTCACACTCCCCAGGCATGTGCACTGAAGTGACTCCGATTCAGCCAGGTTGTGTCCTCTCCAGAGCTACAATCCATCCTTTCATGCATAGTCCCTTATCTGTAGGATCTAAAATTCAGCTTTGTTCATCAATAGGTGGTGAGCGTGGTATCATCATCATTCTTTTGTTAAGATGTGTCACTTCACATCACTTCATTTTCATGAGAAAGACTGAATATTAAATTCCCTTGCAAAGGACTAAGCACCCCCAGGAACCAGCCCAGCACAAAGCCACTGCTCAGACTTGCCTCTGTTTCCTTCACATGAGGGTTTTGATGGAAAAGAAAAAGACTGGCTGGAAAATCTAGCAGGCAATGGAACTGCCTAGAACACCTCTTGACAGATCCTTCACATGTGCAGTCTCTCATGAGTCACATGAGAGTCATGGAGTTTCAAGTCATGTAGCCTAACAAAGTTTAGGTAAAGAGGCACCAACATGCGCATCAAAATAGGTAGCGTTATCTTCAGAAACATAAGATTTCCACAATTAGGATATGTTTCCAAGGCTGCTGATGTGTCAGTGATAAGGCATTTTCAGATGAGGATTTTCCCTCATTAGGTTTCCTTTAAGTTGATGAGACTTGGAAGTTCGTTCCTAAAATCCATTGGAAATCATGGCAATAAGCAATATTGAGAGTAGGTCAGCTGAACCACGGTGCACTGTGATTAACTGAGACAGAGCTGGGGGCCTGGAACAGGGAAAACTGTTCAGAAAAACAAACAGAACGTATTTATGAAGGGCTATTTAAAGAGCACACCTGAGAAATGAAATTCCCTTTTGGGCCACTTGAAGATATTATATTGGCCTTTACAGGATGGGCAGAGTTCATTTCACACACCCTGAGAGCAGGAAAAAGATGAAATAAACAAGAGAGTGATGGATGGACCAGGTAGGCGGATGCTTTGATCTCTGATCTCCAATCTTCCCTGGTGCTGGTGCGGTACTCAATATACTTGCAAGGAGAAGGAGCAATGTGTGACAAGGAGAGGAGCATGTCGGTTTCCTTTAAAACACAGAACATTATAAACAAATAGCGGGAATTTGTAAAGCGGTAAAGATCAAGGCTGCTCAAAGGATCTAGGTTACCGAGCCAATAACAAGGATCCTCACACACTTGCACATCCTCAGCATCAGGAGCCATTCCCGTTCACATGTGACGGGCTGCCCCTTCCAAGCTGAGAGGAGGAGGCACATGGGCGGAAGCACAGCCTCCCTGAACTCACAGTGGCCAATCACTGCAGCTCAGCAGCCGTCTTGAAAACCTCAGGAGCTGCTGCAGCGCCTTCCAAGGAGATAGGAATCCCCGGGAATGCCAGACACTGGGAGAAAAGGGAGTTCAAGTGGAGCATTTTGTCTTACAGACGCCAGGACCAGGAATGTGAATGAGGCTGGCAACCCCATCCAGGGTTCCAGGTTTCAGGCAGGTTTCCAGGTTTCCAGGTTCCAGGTTTCAGAATTTTAGGCAAATTCCCTAACTGAACAAGCTTGATTCTATGGGGGCTATTTTTTCTGATAACAATCTTCCATGAATGAAGTTTGTATGACACCAGTCATTATAGTATGATGATACGCTTTATCATTCACACACAGACAAATTAAATAAGGTGTTTTGGTTGCCATGACAAACAGTAGGGCCATTGTGGTGACTCCACAATAAGAAACAAGATGCCTTGACCTGCTTCTATGCCATGCCCACCAGAAGGAGCTCAGCTCTCAGCACTGGGCCAAACATCACAAGTATTCAGAACCAACACCGGACGTTGGAGGGCCTGGGCCCTGTGCAGATGGGACAGGCAGGCACAACATGAGCACACGAACACAGGCCTCGTTCCGTGTTGAACCGCAGTATTCACCAGAGTGCATCCAAAGCTGGGTGCAAACAGCAGGCGTCTCCTAGCGACAGGTCAACGTCAGAGGGCCTGCCACTGGATGCTGACCCTGGCACCGGGCTGCAGGTGGCCCGCTGACCTTGTCCACATGCTTTTCCAGGAGGAAAGGAGCACTCAACTTTCTGGAACTTTTGGCCCCGATTGCATCATTTTTCATTTATGTAAGAGATTATGTATCAAATTCCAAATTTATTTTTTTCTCCCCATCAGATTCCCACTCCACCCCTTGTGAGCCAGGTGGGTTCAGGAGTGAAGCAGGATCCACTGCACAGAGCAACCGAGGAGCATAGGGAGAAGAGCGTGCAGCCACCTGTGCAGGTAACAAGAGCATGAGGACTTAGACACTGTATTACGCACCAGCAGCCACACCACACAGCTCAGGAAGACACCCACCACACTACTAGTGGCTCAAAGAGTAAGACACGACGCTGACACCCTGGGGTTAGCTTCGTGCAAACCTCATCCACCCCCCAAAACGAGTGTTTTATAAAAGTTTCCAAGCACCTGAAACATCGCGATGAGGCCGTGTCTGTTGCCTTTGACAGCAGGTGGGGCTTGCCAGTGCACCTCACGAGAGCTCGCTCACCTGCATCAGTGCAGCCAAGAGCTCCTTCAGGGTGGAGAGATGAGAGCCAAGCCCATGATTACTAGATCTGAGGTGGTTTGCACAATTTTAAAAGCATCCCACTCTTTTCTACACACAGTAGTTTTTCCCCCTTTGCCCAGTGAGGATCCTGTGTGTCAGGAGGACAACTTTTTCATCCTGAGAAACAGCCTCGTGGAGTGCACACACTCCCTGCACACAATATCTTCTCTTTCTGGACTGGGAAATGACTGCGTTGAGAATTTCATTTTAAAGGAACTTGTCGGGCTTTTAAACGTGGGAGAGGCAATGAGGTCTAAGGGATAATAATTGTTGCCATTTATTGAGCAGTTGATATTTGCCAGTCGGCTACATACTTAAGATTTATTATCTCATTTAATTCCCACATCAACACGTGGGCAGGTAATATGATTATCCTCACTTTTATGGATGATAAAATTGAGGCACAGAGAATTTCAGCAACTTGGTCAAGCTCACACAGGCAGTAAGGGGTGAAGGTGGGGATTCAGACTCCAGCCCATCTGAATTCAAAATATGAATCTGGGCTCACAAAACCTGGATTCCATCCTCTACTCTGCCCCTGGGTCCTGTGTATCCTTAAGCAAATCACTTCCCTTTTTCTGTATCACACTGTTATTTAATTCCAACTAAGACCCACATCTGCTCTCACTACGAGATGCCGCTACTTGTCCAGTTAAAGCATTTGTATGTGCGGAGAATGTTCATCACTGCTCCCCCAACTGAAATATTGAACCAGCAAGCGGGGTTCTGATCGTTGCTCCCATAGCATCGCTACTGAATGCGATCACACATCTCGTAGCGTCATTACTAAATGCTAGCACCATGCTACCACAAATTAGAGCTATCATTTCAGCTTATGAGTTAAGATCCCCGATTTTATTGAGGACATCAAAAGCTGAGTATGTCGAGAATTGTACCGAGCACCGCTCAGCTTGCAAATGGTGGACATGGAATGAAACCCAACTCTGGGACTCAAAAGTTGCCTTTGCTGAGCACAGTGGTTCACGGCTGTAATCTCGGCACTTTGGGAGGACAAGGTAGGAGGATCCCTTGAGGCCAGGAGTTTAAGACCAGCTTGGGCAACATAGCAAGACCCCATCTCTACCAAAAGTAAAAAAAGAAAGCTAAGCGTGCTGGTGCAAGCCTGTAGTCCCAACTACTCAGGTGGGACGATCACTTGCCCAAGAATTCCAGGCTGCAGTGAGCTATGATTGTGCCATTGCACTCCAGCCTTGGCAACAGAGTGACACCCTGTCTCAAGAAATAACTGTAGGCTGGGCACAGTGACTCACGCCTGTAATCCCAGCACTTTGGGAGGCCGAGATGGGTGGATCACCTGAGGTCCTGAGTTCGAGACCAACCTGACTAACATGGTGAAACCCCATCTCTACTAAAAATACAAAAATTAGCCAGATGTAATGGCAGGCACCTGTAATCCCAGCTAGTCAGGTGGCTGAGGCAGGAGAATCTCTTGAACCTGGGAGGTGAAGGTTGCAGTGAGCTGAGTCACACCATTGCACTCCAGCCTGGGTGTTAGAGCAAGACTCCATCTCAAAAAATAATAATAATAGTAAATAAATAAAGTTGACGGGAGCACTGTGCTTTGCTGCCATTCATGATCTCAATGGCTACTTTCTAAGAAGAGTACTACAAATGTTTCATTGAATTATTATACCACTATTTCAAAAAAAAGTTATTCAGGCTGGGCACGGTGGCTTATGCCTGTAATTCCAGCACTTTGGGAGGCCAAGGTGGGCAGATCGCCTGAGGTCAGGAGTTCAACACCAGCCTGACCAACGTGGTGAAACTCCATCTCTACTAAAAATGCAAAATTAGCCAGGTATGGTGGCACATGCCTATAATCCCAGCTACTTGGGAGGCTGAGGCAGGAGAATTGCTTGAACCTGGGAGGCGGAGGTTGCAGTGAGCCAAGATCATGCCATTCCACTCCAGCCTGGGCAAGAGTGAAACTCTGTTTTTTTTGTTTTTTTGTTTTTAAAAAAAGATATTCAAAGGGGAAATATTCCTTCTATTTCTGGGCCATCTTCCTCTATCCCTGGAGTCTGGAGTTGCAGAGCCAGCTCTCCTTCACCAGAGTCAAAAATCACGGTCATCAGACATGTCCCTTTCTCAACCCAGGGTCAACACAGAGCTGACCACAAACCACGTGCTCAGTGAATGACGAATGACCGCAGAAAACAAAGAAATAAGTAGACGGGCAATAATTCATAATCTAAGGGACTAGAAGGAGTGAGATTTTCCTGTGAGTTTCAGAAGAGTCCAGCAAGGGTCGTGGAATATCATTGCAGAAGAATCATTGTCAAATCATCCCCCAGGAAAACCCAGCAGCCTCGGAGAGGCTCCTGCATGCCGAGCTCCTGTACAATGGGGCTGTGCTCTTCCTTGCAGGAGAAGGGCCTGGCCAGCCCTCAGCCACTGTCCTCCTTACAGCAGGCTTCAGCCTGGGCTCAGCCTGCACCCCTTCCCATCTGCAGCCCTGAAGGGAATCAACCACCAGTTCAAAGAATCATTGTCCAGTTTTTTTCTAGACTCCAGGACGCAAAACTTAGACACTCACAGAAAATGACCAAGGATAAGTTGCAACTTGTACAGAAGAGTCATCTTAAATCCTGGCACTGTGTTCAAGGGGAGTTTGAGCAAGGAATGCTGCTACGACAGTGCTAGAATGGGTCTGGGAAACACGAGCTCAGAATACTGGTAGGTGTCAGGGGACGAAAAAGGAGACATTTTACTACTCTATTAATAGTAGCAAAACTTCATCTAGCAGAACAACGAAGTAAGCACAAATATAATGAACCAAATAAGCCTGGACTTTGGAAATGCAAGGAATTACTCATTTGAGATCAAAGCAATTAAAGATAAACACACTATAGGGAAAGAGTCGGTCATGGGATGAGGAGGAGGCTGAAATGGAGCTTCTATTTGTTTCTTCCAGCCGTCCTTCCTGGGGAGAATTCTTGTGTTTCATACCACAGTAATCAGTAAAACTCCTTCTTGGGAGGGAGGAGTGGGGGAGGCTGGCTGCATAAAAGTGGTCTCTGTTCTGTTTCTCCTTCTATTATGGCTATCATTTGCTGAATACCTATCACGTGCCAGGTACAACACTAACTGTGTGCATATCCTTCAATAACCCTACAGCCCCAACTTGACTTAAAAAACCAAGCAGTGAGCGCCGGAGAGGCTTGCCCAAAACCTTACAGCTAGCCACCCGGAGAACGGGGATCAAAAAGAGTTTGGCTGATCCTACAACCCACACTCAGAACTATGTTTGCAGACAACTCATCACCAATTACTTAAGTTTCTGCAAGGTACTAGTGAATGTTCGATAGTGACATCAAATACACCAAATTAGCAGTTTTCAACGTGTGATCTCAGGGCCCTTCAAATCCTGGAAACCCTGTCAGGGCATCTAGGCCTCCAAAACTATCCTTGCTTGCTTCTTCTACTCTTAGTCTGCCACGAACATCCAGTGGCATTTCCCAGCGGCCACATGGCAGGTGCTGCCACGTTCTTTCCAGTGGTCGTGACATGTGTGCTTATAGATATTCTTGTGGTTTAAATTTTTCTCAGCTTCAATTTCTAAAACATTAAGGGTTGATAGATAGAACTCAGATAAACAAAGGCTCTTTCGGATCCTCAATGATTTTTTTCCTCGGTAATGTTTAAAAGCATAAAGAAATCCTGAGACCAGAAAGTGTGAGAACTGCCCATTTCAATCAACCGGATCAGACCCTGATAGAGAGATTGCTAAGAGTTTTTCAGTGTCCACCTTCTGTTGTTCACTGACCACACTAAAATGTGGAGATCCTATTTAATCTGAGGTAGGTGTGGTACTATTTATAAAATGGGTAAGTCCTGCAGTTTTCATAAGGAGGTTTATACTGCGTATTTGAAATCTGGAGGTTTTTCAGGAATGTATCATAAAACCACCTTCCATAAACTGTCTCTCAGGAAACGGTAATGATAACACAGCCAGTCAACTCTCATTTTTAAGCAGGTTATTGCAAACTTACAAAATTTCTGGACTCATCGTTTTTATTATTATTCTTAAGTGAGGCAGAAAAGGCTTCCAGCACTTTTGAAGACTTATCAGCTGAGTTTTCAGAGGTATTTACTTTCTTCAATTTTCCCATCGCTAATAATTTACTACAATTTTCACCAATTATGATTTTGTACTGTTAATGTTATAACACAGGCCCACGCAGGGAGTGGTGTTTGATGGGAACAGACTTTTATCTAGCAGGGTTTTAGCCGCTTGTCTTAGCTCATGTTAAAATTCTACTTCAATAAGTTATCTACTTACCAAAATAAATAGAAAAGTAAAAATTTGCTCTTTGATTCATAATCAGGAGACACATAGATCCAAATGAATATGAAACTTAAGCAAAATTAAGAGTTATCTTGAATTCAACAATATCAAAGTTATAAAAATATCTTTGTGTATATTATACAACTTAGGAAGATGGACCTGGATGATAATGACTTTTAAAATAAATTAACACGCTTGGAAGAACACACTCTGCTGTCAGCAGCATGTGTCAAAGCCTGGAGAATTCCGGAAACACTTGGAAAAGTACAAAATGAACACTTATTTAAAATTTTCCTAAAATGCAAGCTTCTCCAAGAAGAGACTTTCAAGAGTGGAGACTCTAACTCTGATAAATCTGAACTAGAACATAGAGTACTCAAAAACAAAATATACAAAAAGACATTGTATCAACTGGGAAATATTTTAATATTCACTCTGACATCATTGCAAAGTTAAATTATTTTCTCTGTGTTGTATTTTCTCTGGAGAGGTTTGCCCTCGACTCCTTCTTATCCCCCGGTTTCAGTTCTACAACAAAACCTAAACACTGTTTCCAACCTATCACGACGGCAGGCTGAAAAATGAGTGAGGAGTCACTGAGGCTTCCCGAGTTTGAAAATTCCACAAGACTTGAGAGCAAAAGTTTTGTTGAAACTAAAGTCAAGATGAAGTCAGCAGACTCTGAAACCTCAGGTGCTGAAAACTCAAGGTCCAAACCTCGATTCTGAGGTTGGGACACGTTTTGCTTGCAGCACCACGCAGCTTTGGATAAACTGCACCCGAATGAATCCTGGCCCTGCTGTCACGTGGGCAGCCGCTGCGCTGCTTCCCCCGGAGGCTGTGGATGGGAGTCCCCATGCTGGGAGGTCTGGAGTGAGGTCTGTGCCATCCGCCTTGCCCAATCCTGTACCACTGCCTGTGTTTCAAAATCTCAAAATAAAAGTGATGATTCTTACAACACATTAAGTGAGCTAAATGAATACAAAAAAGGCTTGGACTGTAATCCCAGCACTTTGGGAGGCCAAGGTGGGAGGATCATGAGGCCAGGAGCTCGAGACCAGCCTGTCCAATATAGTAAAACCCTGTTTCTACTAAAACATACAAAAATTAGCTGGATGTGGTGGCACATGCCTGTAGTCCCAGTTACTTGGGAGGCTGAGGCAGGAGAATCACTTGAACCTGGGAGGTGGAGATTGTAGTGAGCCAAGATCATGCCACTGCACTCCAGCCTGGGCAACAGAGTGAGACTCTGTCTCAAAAAAAAAAAAAAAAAAAAAAAAAAAGCCTGGGATTATTGCTGCACATACCATTACGAGATGAAATGGGAGGGAAAAAACAAGTTTTAAAAATACATTTAAGGCACTCAATATTTGCTCTGAATTAAATAGAACATTTTATTATAAAATGGGGCTGTGTGCATGTTCTAAAGCTACAATCTCACTCACCTATGGGAGAGGTAAGGAACATTGGGCATTGACATATAATGTTTTTATAAATTCATTTTCAAATTCCTTCAACAATGAGAGAGTAGGAAAAACCTGGAAGCTGACAGCAGGTAGATGGTTTCTGTACTGTAGTGGTGGTCTTCACGATCACCTTACCAGGGGCAGATGTGTATCTGTCCTCTCCATTTCTCTCACGAGATTGGCTTTACTCAGTCCATCAACATATGCCATTCTACCATGCACAGGACACAGGAATTACACAGGGCCTCACTCAGAGAGTGGAAGAGACACACAAACAAATGTTGAAACTCAAAATTGGATGAGCAATATGGGGAGTATTAATTGCTAGGAGAAACATCTGCCGCAACACACACATACTTTTCTGGAGTCTCCATGAGGAGGAACCTCCATTAGACTAACACTCCCTGCTTTCCTCCACCCCTCCCTCCCCTGGGGAGAAGGAGTCACACCATCCCACAGGCCAGCACCTGGCCTGTTCCTGCCGCCTCTCACCCGGACTCACCTCTTGCACAGAGCTCATGCCCTGCCTGGTCCCCATGCTGGAACAGGGCTTTGCTCTGGTTTTGACTACACTGAGGAGGAGCAGGGTATGTGTAATTTGGCATGAAATATTAACAAGCCTCCTTATCCACGGAGCTATATTGCATCTTCTACTCTGAGATTTTTCGGTTTTTGGTTTTTGGTTTCCTTTCCCTCTCAATTGATCCAAACTCAGGTGAGGAAGAGAAGCATATTTATTGACTCCCTAAATTCTCAATATCTGGTGCGCAGACTGGAAACCTTAAGAAATGGACAAAGACTGACCCTTGGAGAACAAAATAACATGCAGAGGAGAGAGACAGCCACCACAAAGGCAGGCAGCTTTCTGGCTTAAGCCATGGTGACTGTTGGTCACGTGGGATTCTGACTTTTGCAGGTCTTTGTAGCTCCTGGTATTTCATAACAGGCTGGAATTTGGCAAATGCTGGCCACTT
Source organism: Sapajus apella (assembly GCF_009761245.1). Lineage (NCBI taxonomy): Eukaryota > Metazoa > Chordata > Mammalia > Primates > Cebidae > Sapajus > Sapajus apella. Next base: position 3,929,658 of record NW_022437054.1, read on the forward strand.
GGGGCATTAACAAGGAGGAGGATAAACTGGAGTCTTAGAAAGCAGGCTGGCTGCTTGGGGGCGTTGGCACAGGCCTTAGCAAGCCAGGTCAGCTGAAGTAAGGATACGGTTTGCTGCCTGTGCTGTTTCTCAGCCACATTGATAGGCTGGGACACCGGGACTTCCAACCACATACATTTGAACCTTTGTGTGCTACAGAGCTCTGGGTGATGTTCAGCTTTAACTTAGTTTCAACAGATGTGCTTCCCAAATCCCATTACCTGAATTCAGGACCAAACAAGGACTCTGAGAGGGACTGGGCTCTTGTGCTGCTCAACCAATGAATATTACAAGTCACTTCCAGACACACTGAGATCTCACCTACACAGCTTAGATAAGTTCTATTAGGTTCTGACTTTTGGCTTCAGAGATGTAAACTGTGACTTCATAGGATTAACATATTTTATTAACAATGACAGACAAAAACAATTGTTTTGTTCACTGGTATATTCCAAGTGTGTAGAAAAGTGCCTCATCTTCAGTAGGTACTAACATTTAATAAATGCCTGATCAGGGTATTTATTAGAAGGAAAAAAAGGCCACTATCTTGAGTTAAAGTAAAGAGACAACTCATTAAAATAACGGCAAATTCAAAAGCTAAGAAAGCATTTTCTTTTTTTTTTGAGACGGACTTTAGCTGTTGTTGTCCAGGCTGGAGTACAATGACACAGTCCTGGCTCACCGCAACCTCTGCCTCCCAGGTTCAAGCAATTCTCCTGCCCTACCCTCCCGAATAGCTGAGATTACAGGCATGCAAAATCATGCCTGGCTAATTTGGGTTTTTTTGGTTTTGTGTTGTGTTGTTTGTTTGTTAGTAGAGACAGGTTTTCTCCATGTTGGTCAGGCTGGCCTTGAACTCTCAACCTCAGATGATCCACCTGCCTTGGCCTCCCAAAGTGCTGGGATTACAAGCATGAGCTACTGCGCCCAGCCAAGAATTTATTTTTAAAGGTCTATACCTAGAATTCTCTATGTCTAGGAATTCAATTTGCTTGGATAATCAAAGAGAAACTAGATGGGCTTGAAAAGCACACTTCAGTCTTATTATCAGATTGGGAGTCTTTCTTTTTACAATGAAATCAAAATAAAGGAAGATGAGAGGTATCTTTAAAAGAGATGAGAGATCTTAGAAGCTGATTAGAGACTAAAGAAATATGAAGTGGAAGTCACATCTTAATGGCATATCACAAACCAAAAAAAAGACATACTTGGGTTCATCGTTTGAAAAGAGGATATTGGAAGAGAGGGCGGGATTTTAGTTGTTACAGTTCAAAAGATAAATGGGGCCCAAAACACTCAATTAGCAACATGAGAAGCTCTCAGTAAGCATCCTGAAGTGGTTTACCCAGTAAAGCCTGGGTCCCAGAAACTCCTGGGAATCCCATCTTAAAGCCATAGATGAGCCAGAAATCTTCAGGGGGATTCACCCTCTGGAAATAGTATAAAAAGGCTTTACACTTCATGTTTCAGAAGAACCCAGATAACCTGTAACCTGACAATTATTTCACTGTAAGTACCTAGAGATGGTAGGTTTCAAAGTAACCAGAAAATCCATTATATGACAGCTGAGCTTGCAAGAAAGAAAGAGAAAACTCAAGAAAACAAACATAAGAGACAAATGAAATTGCACGTGTGGATTCATGTGTGCCCTGAGAGGTTATCAGGGAGTTTTCATCCCACATATAGCAATAGGTAATAAGGCTGTGGTGCTATTCTTGGTGGGGAGTTCAAACCAAAATGGCTCCATAGAGCCAGATCCCTCAGAGGACAGTAGCTTCAGGATTCTCTCACCGGGACTGGGGTTCTCACCTGCCTGGGCTGGGGCTGTGGGAAGAAAAACAAAACAAAACAAAAACCCAAGATTGCAAAACCCCAGACTACAAGTAACTTGTGCTTGGAGCTGGAATTAATCAACCAACATAGGCTAAGAATCCCACAAGCTGATAAATAACGTACAGATTAGTCTCAGGCCAGCCCCAGGACATCACACAAAAGCAATCAAAGGCCAGTGTTGTGGGGATGAACCTTCAACCCCAATCCCAACAGGATTCCAAAGGCCAAAGCTCTGCTAACGATGAGCTCACAATCCCAAACTACAAAACCCAAGAAGAAATAATCCAACAATAGCAATAGGCAGCACAATCAGCAAATCAAAGCATTGATTCTCAAGAACTAGAGAATGCAACAATTTCTATTGATAGTAAAATGGGCAATAAAAATGGATAATACAGGCATTTTAAGTTGACTTAAAACATAGAAGAATGTCTTACAACCATTATAAAAGAATAGGCAATACTTACAAAACCCAACTAGGCCTCCCAGAAGTAAAATCCAGGCACAGTGGTTCACATGCAATCCCAGCACTTTGGGAGGCCAAGGCAGAAGAACGGCTTGAGGCCAGCAGTTCAGTGTACAGTGAGCTAAGCACGGTGAGCTATGATCACATCACTGCACTCCAGCCTGGGCAACAGAGTGAGACCCTGTCTCTCAAAAAATTAATAAATCACATATTATTTAATATTTTTTAAATAATATATGATATTTATAAATATACATTATATATAAATATATAATCTACAATTATGTATATATACATATATATAATTCAATAGGTCCAACTGCAGATTATTCACAGGTTAATTAAAAAGTTATTAAATTGGAAGATCTGAGGAAATTACCAATGTGATTTATATACACAGATATAAGAGATGGAAAATGTGAAAGAAGGATTAATAAACACAATACAATGGATACATTTGATTTACACTAGAAGCTTCAAACCCTTTAATATCAATCATTTCCCCCTTTTTATTATTGCCTGGCATTTCAATTTCACTTTGTTTTTATTCCCAAATTAGTCATAATGATTAATAGTCTTCTAGTGAACTCTCATTTAGATTTATTCACATTTGCCAGTTTTGTTGTTCAAAAGCACATTTTATATCTCCTTCCTTTTCTCTGGATTCACTATCCTTCATTCCAAAGTACTTCTTTTATCTTTTCTTTGAGCAAGGATCTAAGTCCCAGGGAGAACCTGAAATGGATTAAAGTCCTAAATGTGAAAAGCAAATCTATAAAAATCCATAGGAGATACTCTTTATGTTATTGCAGCATGGAAGAATATATTTAACAAAACACACAAAAAAGGAAAAGATGTATAAATTTGATAGTATTAAAACTAAAACTTCAATATGACACAGGATACTAGAAACAAAGTGAAGAGCCAATCCATGAATGTTTGCTGCAGTGTTATTAGTAATACTGAAACAATCTAACTGTCTCTCAGAGGCGAAATGGTTAAATAAAATGCTATTTAAGCTGGGCAGTGACTCATGCCTGTAATCTCAAATCTGAGAGGCCCAGAGTTTGAGACCAGCCTGGGCAACATAGTAAGACCCTAACTCTATTAAAATACTATATATATATTACTATATAGTAATATATATACATATACATATAAATATATATATATATATATATATTTGTCAGGCCTGGTGGTGCCTGCCTATAATCTCAGCTACTCAGGAGGCTGAAGCTGAAAGATTACTTGAGCCCAGGAGTTCGAGATTACAGTGAGTTACGATTGTGCCACTGAACTCCAGCCTGAGTGACAGAGTGACACCCTGTCTCTAAAAAAGAATAAGTTTTTTAAAATTATTTATTTGTCACCACAGCTGATGCTTTCTTGAAAGCACCACCTCCTGGCTGGAGGTCAACCAACTCAAACCATTTTAGCAACTCATCAAACAATGGCCCCACTCCAAGAGAGGCGAAAACAACAGCTAATTCCACGGCTTGTAACATCCTGGCTAACCAGAGGTTCTGAGTCTGTCCACATGACAACTTCACTGCTAGCACAATCCGCATTCAAGAAAACCAGTACACTAAACAAAACTACAACCAAAGACCCTCACAGAGTCCACCTCACTCCCCTGCTACTTCTACCATATCAGGTGCTGGTATCCATGGTTGAGGGACCCGAAGACAGATCACATCACAGGACTCTTTGCAGATTGTTCCCAGCAACAGCCCAGAGCCCATTAGCCCACTGGGTGGCTAGATTCAGAAGGTCAGTAACAATCACTGCAGTCCAGCTTTCGGGAAGTCCAATCCCTAGGGGAAGGCGGAAAGCACCACATGGAACAAAAAATTCTGAACAGCAGCCCTCGAGTCCCAGAGTCCCAGATATTTCTTGTGATATGGTCTACCCAAATGAGAAGAAACCAGAACAACAATTCTGGTAATATGACAAACCAATGCTTTTTAACGCCCTCAAAAGACCACACTAGCTCACCAGCAATGGGTATAAACCAAAACAAAACCTCTGAATTGGGAGGCGTTGGTGGTATAGTGGTGAACATAGCTGCCTTCCAAAACCTCTGAATTGCCAAAAGAAGAATTCAGAAGGTCAATTATTAAGCTACTCAAGGAGGCACCAGAGAAAAGTGAACTCCAAAGAAATCAAAAACATGATATAGGATATGAAAGGAAAATTCTTCAGTGAAACAGATAGCATAAATAGAAAACAATCACAACTTCCGGAAATCAAGGACACACTTAGAGAAATGCAAAATGTGCTGGAATGCCTCAGCAATAGAATCAAATAAGTAGAAAAAAGAACTTCAGCACTCGAAGACAAGGCTTTTGAATTAACCTAATCCGTCAACGACAAAGAAAAAAGAATTTTGAAAAATGAGCAAAGCCTCCAAGAAGTTTGGGACTATGTTAAGTGTCCAAACCTAAGAATAATTTGTGTTCCTGAGGAAGAAGAGAAATTTAAAAGTCTGGAAAACATATCTGAGGGAATATTCGAGGAAAACGTCCCCAGCCTTGCTAGAGATCTAGACACCCAAATACAAGAAGCTCAAATAACACCTGGAAAATTCATTGCACCAAGGTCATTGCCTAGGCACATAATCATCAGGCTATCTAAAGTCAAGTCGAAGGAAAGAATCTTAAGAGCTATGAGGCAAAAGCATCAGGTAACCTATAAAGAAAAACCCATCAGAATAACAGCAGATTTCCCCACAGAAACTCTACAATCTAGAAGGGATTGGGGTCCTATTTTTAGCCTCCTTGAAAAAAAAACAATAATCAGCTAAGAATTCTATATCCAGCAAAACTACACTTCATAAATCAAAGAAAGACACAGTCTTTTCCAGACAAATAAATGCTAGAAGACTTCACCACTGTCAAGCCGGCACTACAAGAACTGCTAAAAGGAACTCTAAATCTTGGAACAAATCCTCAAAATACACCAAAATAGAACCTCCTTAAAGCATAATTCTTACAGGATCTATATAAAAATAACACAATGAAAACAAAAAAAACAAGGTATTCAGGCAACGAATAGCACAATGAATAGAATAGTAACTCACATCTCAATACTAACATTGTCATGAATGTAAATGGCCTAAATGCTCCACTTGAAAGATACAGAATGGCAGACTGGATAAGAATTCATCATCAGTATTTTCTATCTTCAAGAGACTCACCTAACACAAAAGGATTCACATAAACTTAACATAAAGTGAAGGGAAAAGCTGTTCCATACAAATGGACACCAAAAGGAAGCAGGAGTAGCTAGTTTTACATCAGACAAGACAAACTTTAAAGCAACAGCAGTTGAAAAAGACAAAGAAGGATTTGATATAATGATAAAAGGATTAATTCAACAGGAAAATATCACAATCCTAAATATATATGCACCTAATTCTGGAACTCCAAAATTTATAAAACAATTGCTACTACACCTAAGAAATGAGGTAGACAGCAACACAATAACAGTAGGGGGACCTTAATACTCCACTGACAGCACTAGACAGATCACCAAGACAGAAAGTCAACAAACAAACAATGGACTTAAACTATACCCTAGAACAAATGGACTCAACAGATATTTATAGAACATTCTACACAACAACTGCAGAATATAATTTATTCATCAGCACATGGAACATTCTCCAAGACAGACCATATGACAGGCCACAAGACAAGTTTCAGGTGCAGATTCAAGATGGCCAAATAGGAACAGCTCTGAAGTGCAGTTCTCAGCAAGAACAATGCAGAGGGTGAGTGATAACTGCATTTCCAAACAAATTATTACTGCCCACAGACCAGGTAATTCCCAGGCTAAAAAGCACCATGAGTTTCCAGCATGGCTGTTTCAGCCAGTGGAGCGGATCTCTGAACAAAAACTCACACAAATCTGGGAAGCTGTTTCAACTGGCACCTGGAATGCCTGGGAGACAGAACCGCTCATTCAACTGAAAAAAAGGGGCTGGAACAAGGAGCCAGGTGATCTGGCTTGGCAGATCCACCCCCACAAAGACCAGCAATCTGAAATGCCCTGGATTGAGCATTTCACAGCAAGTGCAGCTGGACCCAGGATGGTCCAGCACCATGGGGGGAAGGGCATCCACCACTACTGAGGCAGTCCACCATTACAGAGGCAGACCTCCTTTACCAAGGCAGTTCTAACTATACCTCTATAAACAAAACCACAAGCAAGTTCACACAGCAGCTCGGAAGAGCCCACGGCAGCTCAGCAACGCCTCTGCTGACAGACTGTGACTAGGCTACCTCCTCACTGTGCAGGGCATCTCCGAAAAAAGACAGCAGCACATCAGGAACTTATAAATAAAGCGACACCTTCCCAGGACAGAGCACCTCAGAAAAAAGGCAGCTGTGAGTTCCACTGAAGCAGAATTAAATGTACCGGCCCAGTAGCTCTGAATGGAACAACAGAGCTCACAGCTCAGCACTTGAGCTCCTATAAGGGTCAGACTGTCTCCTCAAGCAGCTCCCTGACCCTGTATACCCAAAGAGACACCTCATAAAGGAGAGCTCAGGCTGACATCTGGCAGGTATCCTTCTGGGAGGAAGATAACAGAAGAAACTGGCAGCAACCCTTACTGTTCTGCAAACACTGCAGGTGATCCCCAGGCAAGCAGGGTCTGGAGTGGACATTGAGCAGTCCTACAGCAGAGGGACCTGACTGTTAGAGGGAAAACTAAAAAAACAGAAAGAAATAACTTCATCATCAACAAAAAGGAGGGCCACTCAGAGACCCTGCCTGAAAGTCACCAACTACAAAGACCACAGGTAGATAAATCTGCAAAGATGCGAAGAAACCAGTACAAAAAGGATGAAAACACCCAAAACCAGAATGCCTGTCCTCCTCAAAGGGATCACAACTCATCACCAGCAAGGGAAGAAAGCTGGATGAAGAATGATTCTGATGAATTGACAGAAACAGGTTTCAGAAGGTGGGTAATAATGAACTACTCTGAGCTAAAAGAACACGTTCTAACCCAATGCAAAGAAACTAAGAACCTTGAAAAAAAAAGGTTTGATGAAATGCTAATGAGAATAAACAGCTTAGAGAAGAATATAAATGACCTGATGGAGCTGGAAACACAACACGAGAACGTCGTGAAGCATACACAAGTTTCAATACCGAATCCACCAAACAGAAGAAAGAATATCAGAGATTTAAGATCAACTTAATGAAATAAAATGAGAAGGCAAGATTAAACAAAAAAGAGTAAAAAGCAATGAACAAAGCCTCCAAGAAGCATGGGATTATGTGAAAAGACCTAATCTACATTTGACAGGTGTACCTGAATGTGACAGAAAGAATGAATCCAAGCTGGAAAACACTCTTAAGGATATTATCTGGGAGAACTTCCCCAACTTAGCAAGGCAGGCCAATATTCAAATCCAGGAAATACGGAGAACACCACAAAGATATTCCTCAAGAAGAACAAACCCAAGGCACATAATCGTCAGATTCACCAGGGTTGAAATGAAGGAAAAAATGCTAAGGCAGCCAGAAAGAAAGTTAGGGTTACCCACAAAGGGAAGCCCATCAGACTAACAGCAGATCTCTCAGCAGAATAAGCCAGAAGAGAGTGGGGGCCAATATTCAACATCCTTAAAGAAAAGAACTTTCAACCTATAATTTCATATCCAGCCAAACTAAGCTTCATAAGCAAAGGAGAAATAAAATCCTTTGTGAACAAGCAATTGTTGAGAGATTTCATCACCACCAGGCCTGCCTCACAAGAGCTCCTGAAAGAAACACTAAACATCAAAAGGAACAACCAGTACCAAACACTCCAAAAATATACCAAATGGTAAAGAGCATCAACAAAATGAAGAAACTGCACCAACTAATGGGCAAAACAACCAGCTAGCATCAAAATGGCAGGATCGAATTCACACATAACAATATTAACCTTAAATGAAAATGGGCTAAATGCCCCAATCAAAAGGCATGGACTGGCAAATTAGATAAAAAGTCAAAACCCATCAGTGTGCTGTATCCAGGAAACCCAACTCACATGCAAGGGCACACATAGGCTCAAAATAAAGGGATAGAGGAAGATTTACCAAGCAAATGGAGAGCAAAAAAAAAAGGCGGAGTTGCAATTCTCATCTCTGATAAAAACAGACTTTAAATCAACAAAGATCAAAAAAAGAGACAAAGAAGGCCATTACATAATGGTAAAAGGATCAATGCAACAAGAAGAGCTAACAATCCTAAATATATATGCACCCAATACAGGAGCACCCAGATACATAAAGCAAGTTCTTAATGACTTACAAAGAGACTTAGACTCCCACACAATAATAGTGGGAGACTTTAGCACTCGACTGTCAATATTAGACAAATCAACGAGACAGAAAATTAACAAGGATATCCAGGACTTGAACTCAAATCTGGACCAAGCGGACCTAATAGACATCTACAGAACTCTCCACCCCAAATCCACAAAATATACATTCTTCTCAGCACCACATCACACCTACTCTAAAATTGACCACATAATTGGAAGTAAATCACTTCTCAGCAAATGCAAAAGAACAGAAATCATAACAGTCTCTCAGACCACAGTGCAATCAAATTAGAACTCAGGATTAAGAAACTAACTCAGAACTGCACAACTTCATGGAAACTGAATAACTGGCTCTTGAATGGTGACTGGGTAAACAATGAAATGAAGGCAGAAATAAAGATGTTTTTTGAAACCAATGAGAATGAAGACACAATGTACCAGAATCTCTGGGACATATTTAAAGCAGCGTCTAGAGGAAAATTTATAGTAATAAATGCCCACATGAGAAGAATGAAGATATCTGAAATCAATACCTTATCATCAAAATTGAAAGAGCTAGAGGAGCGGGATTAAAAAAATTCAAAAGCTAGCAGAAGACAAGAAATAACTAAGATCAGAGCAGAACTGAAGGAGACAGAGACACACAAAAAAAACCCTTCAGAAAAATCAATAAATCCAGGAGCTGGTTTTTTGAAAAGATCAACAAAATAGACCACTAGCCAGACTAATAAAAAAGAAAAGAGAGATAGATGCAATAAAAAACGATAAAGGGGATATCACCACTGATTCCACAGAAATGCAAACTACCATCAGAGATTACTACAAACAATTCTATGAATATAAACCAGTAAACCTGGAAGAAATGGATAAATTCCTGGACACTTGCATCCTCCCAACTCTAAACCAGGAAGAAGTCAAAACCCTGAATAGACCAATAATAAGGGCTGAAGATGAGGCAGCAATTAATAGCCTACCAACAAAAAAAAAAGCCCACGTTCAGATGTGTTCACAGTGAATTCTACCAGACATACAAAAAGGAGCTGGTACCACTCCTTCTGAAGCTATTCCAAACAATCCAAAAACAGGGAATCCTTCCCAAATCATTTGATGAGACCAACATCATCCTAATACCAAAACCCAGCAGAGACTCAACAAAAAAAGAAAACTTCAGGGCAATATCCATGATGAACATAGATGCAAAAATCTTCAATAAAATACTGGCAAACTGATTTCAACAGCACATCCAAAAGCTTATCCATCACGATCAAGTAGGCTTCATCCCAGGGATGCAAGTTTGGTTCAACATTTACAAGTCTGTAAACATAATCCACCACATAAACAGAACCAAAGACAAAAACTACATGATCATCTCAATAGATTCAGAGAAGGCCTTCAGCAAAATTCAGCAGCACTTTATGCTAAAAACTCTCAATAAACTAGGTATCGACAGAATGTATCTCAAACTAATAAAAGTTATTTACGACAAACCCACAGCCAATATCGTACTGAATGGGCAAAAACTAGAAACATTCCCTTTGAAATCTAGCACTAGACAAGGATGCCCTCTCTCACCACATCTATTTAGTATAGTGTTGGAAGTTCTAGCCAGAGCAATCAGACAAGAAAAAGAAAAAAAAGATATTCAATTAGGAAAGGAGGAAGTCAAATTGTCTCTATTTGAAGATGACATGATTGTATATTTAGAAGACCCCATCATCTCAGCCCAAAAGCTCCTTAAACTGATAAGTAACTTCAGCAAAGTCTCAGGATACAAAATCAATGTGTAGAAATCACAAGCATTTCTATACACCAATAGCAGACTTAAAGAGAGCCAAATCAAGAATGAATTGCCATTCACAATTGCTACAAAGAAAATAAAATACCTAGGACTACAACTAACAAAGAATGTAAAGGACCTCTTCAAGGAGAACTACAAACCACTGCTCAAGGAAATAAGAGAGGACACAAACAGATGGAAAAACATTCAATGCTCATGATTAGGAAGAATCAATATTGTGAAGATGGCCATACTGCCCAAAGAAATTTATAGATTCAATGCTATTCCCATCAAGCTACCAATGACCTTCTTCACAGAACTGGAAAAAACCACCTTAAACTTCATATGGAACCAAATGAGAGCACGCATAGCCAAGACAATCCTAAGCAAAATGACCAAAGCTGGAAGCATCACGCCACCTGACTTCAAACTATACTACAAGGCTATAGTAATCAAAACAGCATGGTACTGGTATCAAAACAGAGATATAGACCAATGGAACAGAACAGAGGTCTCGAAGGCAACACAACATATCTACAACCATCTGATCTTTGACAAACCTGACAAAAACAAGCAATGGGGAAAGGATTTCCTGTTTAATAAATGGTGTTGGGAAAACTGGCTAGCCATGTGCAGAAAGCAGAAACTGGACCCCTTCCTGACACCTTACACTAAAATTAACTCCGGATGAGTTAAAGACATAAACATAAGACCTAACACCATAAAAACCCTAGAAGAAAACCTAGGCAAAACCATTCAGGACATAGGCATAGGCAAGAACTTCATGACTAAACCCAAAATTATTGGCAACAAAAGCCAAAATAGACAAATGGGATCTAGTTAAACTCCAGAGCTTCTGCACAGCAAAAGAAACAATCATTAGAGTGAATCAACAACCAACAGAATGGGAAAAAATTTTTGCAATCTACCCATCTGACAAAGAATCTACAAAGAACTAAAACAGATTCACACACACACACACACACACACACACACACACACACAAATCCATTCAAAAGTGGGCTAAGGAGATGAACAGACACTTTTCAAAAGAAGACATTTATGAGGCCAAAAAACATATGAAAAAATGTTCATCATCACTGATCATTAGAGAAATGCAAATCAAAAACCACCTTGACATACCATCTACCAGTTAGAATGGTGATCATTAAAAAATCTGGAGGCAACAGATGCTGGAGAGGATGTGGAGAAATAGGAACACTTTTACATTGTTGGTGGGAGTGTAAATTAGTTCAACCATTGTAGAAGACAGTGTGGCGATTCCTCAAGGACCTAGAAATAGAAATTCCATTTCACCCAGCAATCCCATTACTGGGTATATATCCAAATGATTATAAATCATTCTATTATAAAGACACATGCACATGCATGTTCATTGCGGCACTGTTTACAATAGCAAAGACCTGGAACCAACCCAAATGCTCATCGATGATAGACTGGACACGGAAAATGTGGATCATATACACCATGGAATACTATGTAGCCATAAAAAACAATGACTTTGTGTTCTTTGTAGGGAGTTGGATGAATCTGGAAACCATCGTTCGCAGCAAACTGACACAAGAACAGAAAATCAAACACCACATGTTCTCACTCATAGGCAAGTGTTGAAACATTGATAACACATGGGCACATGGACACAGGGAGGGGAGCATCACACACTGGGGTCTGTTGGGGGGGAATAAGGGAGGGACGGGCAGGGTAGAGAGGTTGGGGAGGGATAACATGGGGAGAAATGCTAGATATAGGTGACAGGGAGATGGAGGCAGCAAACCACATTGCCATGAAGGCACCTATGCAACAATCCTGCATGTTCTGCACATGTACCCCAGAAGCTAAAGTTCAATAAAATATATATATATGTGTATATATATATATATATACACATATATATATATATGTGTGTGTGTGTGTGTGTGTATGTGTGTGTGTATATATACATATAAATGAAATATATATTTTTATGGGAAGAACATATATATATATGCATATATATACATGTGCAGAACATATATGTGCATACATATACATGTGCAGAACCTAAAGTGCAATAAAATATGTATATATGTGTATATGTATATATATACACACATATATGTGTATATATATATACATTATTTATGTATGTGTATTTATATACACACATATATGTGTGTATATATATGTATATATATATAATGTATATACATATATATATGAAAGAAAAATTATGCAGCTTGTCTAGAATATGGCTGCTAGCAAATATTTTACAGGAACTCAGATCTGCCTGTTCCCAGAGCCTGAGGTCTTAATCTATTCTGCTGACTTAAATTCTGTATCATGAGTTTTACAGCCTGAAGCTTAGGAACTCCTGTGGAGCCCTGGCGTGATGTTTAAAGAATACTTCAGTGAGCTGTACATGCTACAACTCCCATATTGTCTTGTAGTTTTTAAAAAATAGTTTGTTTAAAAAAAATGCAAGGGGATCTCTGAACAATATGTTCCGGTCTCCAAACTGGCTGAATTCACCACGGACTATTTTTCTAGCATTTAGATTTTAACAGAGATTGATGTTGGGAAGACCACACCCTTCCTTGGACTCAAGGACTTTAAAAATGTTCTGGCTGCTCAGAAGTTGGAGAGCTCTGCATTTCAGCATTGGTGGTGTGCATTGTCTGAATGAAATGGGTTAGGGGTAGTGGGAAGATAAGAGGATTTATAGCCTAAAGAAGGTCAAGGAATCCCAGTGGCTCACTTGCCTTAAAGTCTCATTTTCTCAACTTTAAACGAAAATGATATCATTACCTATATAATCTAAGTGTTGTTAAATGCATTAAATTAGACAATACATGTGGGAAAAAAAAGTCTCAGTAAATTTAAGAAAATCAAAATTGTATCAAGTAACTCTCTCAGACCACAGTGGAATAAAATTGGAAATTAACTCCAAAAGGAAACCTCAAAACCATGCAAATATATTGAAATAAAATAACCTGTTTCTGTATGATTGTTGAGTCAACAATGAAATCAAGAAGGAAATTTAAAAATTCTTTGAACTGAATGATACCAGTGACACAACCTATCAAAACCTTTGGGATACAGAAAAAGCAGTGCTAAGAGGAAAGTTCATAGCATTATAAGCCTACATCAAAAGTCTGAAAGAGCACAAACAGACAATCTAAGGTCACACCTCAAGGAACTGAAGAAACAAGAACAAACCAAACCCAAACACAGCAGAAGAAAAGAAATAATAAACATCAAAGCAGAAATAAATGAAATTGAAACAAAAAAATATGAAAGATACATGAACCAAAAAGCTGGTTCTTTGAAAAGACAAATAAAATTGATAAGCCATTAGTGAGATTAACCAAGAAGAGAAGAGAGAAGATCCAAATAAGTTCAACAGGAAATGAAACAGGAGATATTATAATTGATACTACAGAAATAAAAAAAAATCATTCAAGGCTACTATGAACACTTTTATGTGTGCAAACTAGAAAACCTACAGGAGATGGATAATTCCTGGAAATATGCAACCCTCCTAGGTTAAACCAGGAAGAAATAGAAACTCTTAACAGACCAATAGCAAGCAGAAAGATTGAAGTACTAACTTAAAAATTGCCAATAACAAAAAAAAGTCCAGGACCAGATAAATTCACAGCTGAATTCTATCAGACATTCAAAGAAGAATTGATACCAGTCCTATTGAAATTATTCCAAAAAATAGAGAAAGAGGGAATCCTCCCTAAATCATTCTATGAAGCCAGTATCACTCTAATACCAAAACCAGGAAAGGACACGCAAAAAAAGAAAACTACAGACCAATATCTCTGATGAATATAGTTGCAAAAATGCTTCACAAAATACTAGCTAACCAAATCCAACAGCACGTCAAAAAGATAATTCACCAAGATCAAACGGGTTTCACACCAGAATGCAGGGATGATTTAACGTATGTAATACACTACATATACAGAATTAAAATCAAAAATCACATGATCATCTCAATAGACACAGAAAAAGTATTTGACAAAATTCAGCATCCCTATACAATTAAAATCTTCAGCAAAACAGCATACAAGGGACCTACCTAAGATAATAAAAGTCATCTATGACAAATCCACAGCCAACATTATACTAAATGGGGAAAAGTTGAAAGCATTCCCCCTGAGAACTGGAACAAGACAAGGATGGCAACTTTCATGACTTCTATTCAACATGGTACTAGAAGTCCTAGCCAGAGAAATCAGACAACAGAAAGAAATAAAGGACATCCAAATGGGTAAAGAGGAAGTCAAACTGTCACTGTTCACCAATGATATGATTGTATGCCTAGAAAACCCTAAAGACTCATCCAAAAAGTTCCTAGGTCTCACAAGCGAATTAAATTGGTAAAGTTTCAAGACACAAAATGTACACAAAGAAGCAGAATTGCTATACACCAATAGCCCCCAAGCTGAGAACCAAATCAAGAACTCAACCTCTTTTACAATAGCTGCGAAAAAAGAAAAAAAAATACTTAGGAATATACCTAACCAAGATGAAAGACCTCTACAGTGAAAACTACAAAGCACTGATGAAATCATAGACTACACAAGCAAATGGGAACACATACCATGCTCATGGATGGGTAAAATTAATATTGTGAAAATGACCATACTGCCAAAAGCAATCTACAAATTCAGTGCAATTCCCATCAAAATACCATGATCGTTCTTCACAGAACTAGGAAAAACAATCCTAAACTTCATACGGAACCAAAAAAAGAGCCAACACAGCCAAAGCAAGACTAAGCAAAAGAACAAATCTGGAGACATCACATTATCTGACTTCAAACTATACTATAATGCTATAGTCACCTAAGTAGCATGGTACTGGTATAAAAGATGGCACATAGACCAATGGAACAGAATAGAGAACCCACTCAGAAATAAAAACAAATACTTGCAGCCAAATGATCTTTGACAAAGCAAACAAAAACATAAAGTGGGGAGAGGACACCGTATTCAACAAATGATGCTGGAATTATTGGCAAGCCACGTGTAGAAGAATGAAACTGGATCCTTATCTCTTACCATCTACAAAAATCAACTCATGATGGATTAAAGACTTAAATCTAAGACCTAAAACCATAAAAATTCTAGAAAAACTTGAAAAACCCTTCTAGACATTGGCTTAGGCAAAGACTTCATGACCAAGAACCCAAAAGCAAATGCAATAAAAACAAAAATAAATAGATGGGACTTATTAAACTACAAAACTTCTGCACAGCAAAAGAAATAATTGGCAAACAGACCACCTACAGACTGGGAGAAAATCTTCACAAACTATACTTCTGACAACAGACTAATATCCATAATCTGCAAGGAACTCAAAGAAATCAGCAAGACAAAACAATACCATCAAAAAGTGGGCTAAGCACATGAATCGACAGTTCTCAAAAGAAGGTATACAAATGGCCAACAAATATGAAAAAAATGTTCAACATCACTGATCATTGGGGAAAGGCAAATCAAAACCACAATGCAATACCTTCATAGTCCTACAAGAAAGGCCATAACTAAAAAATCAAAAAAACAATAGATGTTGGCGTGGATGCAGTGAAAAAAGAACACTTTTACACTGCTGGTATAAACTAGTACAACCACTATGGAAAACAGTATGGAGACTCCTTTAAGAACTAAAAGTAGATCTACCATTTGATCCAGCAATCCCACTACTGGGTATCTATCCAGAGGAAAAGAAGCTGTTGTACAAAAAAGATACTCGCACACACGTTTATAGCAGCACAATTCACAATTGCAAAAATACAGAACCAGTCCAAATGCCCATCAATCAAGTGGATAAATAAATTGTTATATATATATAT
>NW_022437054.1:3955960-4071660 GCF_009761245.1 Sapajus apella
ATAATTTTTTAAATAAACAATTATAGAGAAGTAGGAAGGAGGTGCTCTGTGTAAAATTCATACCAAGGAGAGGAAGTAGTCCTTGAAAGTTTGCAAAGGAGGAAGGAATACCAGTCATATCTGATTTTAAAACAAGTTTGAAGCACTTTAAAACAGATGGCCCTTTTACAATTGACTTATTGAATAAGAAAAAAAGATCAGCACTACAGAGTTTAGATATCTGTAACAGAAGATCTAAGGTGGAAGAGGCACAGGGTGACAGCTCCAAGTCATGTTAAAAGCACAGGCTCTGACAGAGCCTATCTGGATTTGAACCCAGGCTCCACTGCTACCAGCTGCCACCTGCATAAGCCAAGTGCCTCCATAAACCCCAGCTTTCTCATCTGGAAAATAAGGATCACATTGGCAGCTACTTAGTGGGGCAGTTATAAGGATTAAATAATGGAATTATGTAAAGTACTTACTTAGCACATCGAAAGAGGCCTAGTAATTACTCAATAAATGTTAGCTGTTATAATTACTACTTTTGTTAAAGAAGTTGAGCATAAACCTTAAGTCTAAGCTTTCTGCCAGCTAGATTAAGCAAAAAAGTCACTCATAGATACCACTACTTAGGATATATGGTTGAACAAACAGATGGACAGGAGGGAGGATGGAAAGGAGAAAATGAGAGAGGAAAAGAAATTCCTTACTAGTTTGAAGGTAGCTACATATTTTTCCAAGTTCTGAATTCTAAAACAGTTTTTACTTCGTTCTCCAAATAGCGGACCTGGATCCATAAAATAGATATCTGGGACAGTGTAATCAGAAACTCCAATTTTCTATCCCACTGAACTTCACTCCAAAGAAACTCAAGGCCCTGATCAATGTTGTATGCTCGTTGAGACATACACAGATGATCAGCTATGGCGGACATTTTATTAGAGGTTCTGTGAGGGCTGCATCACTTGGTACCAAATATCAGCAAGGAGACTAAACATCACGCTTTTCCTTAATGTGTTATTCATTACTAAAAGAGGATTTTCAGTGAGTGGCAAAATCACAATGGATTAAAATTTAAAAGACCACTGGCTTTCCAACCTTCTCCCCAGAAAGTATCAAATCTTGGAATTTTATTTTTCCTTGGTTTTTCCATTGGCTTAATCACTCTAGCATTGCATTCAAGAAAAAAAATTCTTTTGAACAGGTGCCCTATTTATGAAAACATTTATAGCCACTATAAAAATATAGGAAAATGATTATTCTTCCTCCCCTTCTCACTTTTTCTGCTAAAGAGGTAGAACAGTAAATTGCGTGTGAATTGCATGCCCTGGTGTAATTTACCTTGCCTAGATCTTCCCAGATGCATGAAAAACAAAGTTGAATTTTTTTCCTATATTTCTGCGGCAATTCTAATATGTTTCTCCAAGGCTGACTCTGACTTTGAATTTATAAAGAGTCTTTCAAAGAACCAATAATAATAGTGAATTGTTGTATTTGGGGAGCCTCTCTGCTTAATTTCATGCTCATAAATTAATATTGCTGATTTTAAAAGACTGTCCAAGCAGGTATTATCTTTATAGTTTAAAGTAGTATAGTCAAGATTTTAAATGCTTTCTGTTATTCTGTGGAAAGCCTGATGAGCTTACTTCTTTCATTAGCAATTATTTTCTTCACAATTATCTCTACTTTATAGAATCTAAGGACTTCCTAATATTTTTTTATTGAAGATTCTATAGGTATTAGGGAGAGGTGCATTAAAAATCCCAAGATATTCTACATGCTACAAAAAGCGAAAGGAAGTAGAAGACTTACTTGAATCATCTTAACATGAAAGCAAAATTCTTAAAATTCTATCTACCCTCTTGGCATCCCCACACAAAGATCCTGCAGAAACCGGAAACTTGTAGGAGCCATGACTAATCCTGGCAAAGCAAGTTATGAACTGCCTCTGCAAAATGACCCCTGTTCTGCCAGCGACATTTGCATTGCGTCTAGAATGTGAAATCTGGGAATCCTATATCATCACATTCCCAGCCCTTTCTTCTTGTGTCTGCATTTAGTGAAGTCTGTCAATACAGAGAACAAGGAAATCTACATTCTTCTTGGAAGAAGGTTCAGATGGAGCCAGCGTCTTGGGCCCAAGACACTCTTCAAAGAGGTTAATTAATGGTTGGAAGAAGAAAAAGGTGTGGTGTATATAATAGGGGCGAAATCTTCTGCGATCTTTTGGCTAAGAATTCCACAGAAAATGTAGGCAATCACTTTCTCCACTCTGTCCTGACCTCCCAATTCCTCTCCTTGTGTCCTCTTCCCAGGAAGACCAGTGTGTCAAAAAGGAGCCTGTATCTTGTCTAGAAAAACTCAAAGGCAGCCATCCCAAACACAAATAATGTGAAATAAATCTTATAAAAGAGATGGTGAGAAATGACACCTTGGCTTAGCCTGGGCTGAGAAGCCTAGAAAGACTATTTGGAGTGAAGCAAACACCAGCTGGGAAGTGCAGCTCAGGCTGAGGGCCTGACCCTGAGTTCAGAGATGGAGGAGCAGGGCAAAGCATGTGTTCTGTTTTGTAACCTTAATTTTTATGGCTATCTGCTGGTGGGCTGTTTCGCCTGGTTCTGGTCTATTTCAACATCCATTTATGTTCCACCGCTAGTTCTTTAATAAACACATTTTTTACTCTACCTTGCCAAGCAGGAGTCCTCCATGCTGGAGGCACCCCAATAGTCGTAGGAGGTCTCTTCTGTCTGATTTGGGGAGCGAGGTGTCTGCCGGTAGCCCTTTCATTTGCACCTCTGCAGCACCCTGTAACTCCTGGCATACTTCGAGTCCTGGTGCAGACCAAAGCCTACTCCACCTGAAAGAACCCTGACCCTGTGTCGCCCCTGAATGCACTGGATATGATCTTGTGGGGAAAGAATCCACGTTGTTTTCCAAAGCCAAAAATGAAACAAAACAATTTTACTTGCAATTCATACTCAATATTTTTCATCTCTGAGTCTGTAAACTAGAACAGAGGAATTTAAGGCATACAAGAGAAGAAAGTTGCTCAGAGGGAAATGTAAGAAAAGGCCAACGATGCCATCCAAACATCCATGCAGAGATGACAGTCATTACCCAAGGACTCCAACAAGGGAGTCTGGGAAGCAGCCTGGGGTGGAGAAGAAGGTGAATGGCTCAGGTTGCAGGCCAAGGTGGGTGTGCATCCTGGCTCTGTCACTTCCTAGCAGCATAGGAAAGCATAGTGACCAGCCTCTCCCAGCCTCAGTTTTCTCATCCATCCAACAGTGGTAGCAGTTCCTACCCCAACATTCTTGTCAGAATTCATGCTAGCATGTAACACATGGAGTGTGCTAGGACACTGGCATGGTTAGAAGCAGCTCTACAGGAATGGCTCTCATTACCCTCAAGTTATTTAGGCCACAATAGCCCAGTGTGATCAAACTTCCTTCTCTTTTGCAGACAGCCTTCCCATATCACAACCTTAAATGTGGTACAAGAAGGCATCCCGGCGTTTTAAACCACGTTTGCTATAAACGAAATTTCCATGCATTTCCACAAGAGTAGCCAGATAATATAATAAATCACCAACAGAAATGCAGGATTCTTGGTGACTCACTCAAAAATAGAAATGCTTTATGTTGTTATCTACCAATGGAATGAAATATCCATGCCTATTGTCTCAACAAACTGGTGTGCTGGAGGGAGGCTGTAGATCATACCAAATGAATTTTTCCAAATATTAATCCAAATTCATAGGCAGGATTGTTAACTAGAGATGGAATCCAGTGCCAACTTTTATTGGAGACTATATTTCACAAACTCTTCTACGTCTGACTTGGGGAGAATCTGACTTTGAGCAATCATTCAGCTCAGTGAGTGCTTCTTGAACATTACAATGGCCTAATAATAGAAAAGGGTTTCCCATAGATAGACTTAAAATCAGCACATTTATTCAAGCACACACAGTAATGAAAAGTGGAGGTGAAGTCAGAGCTTGAAAAATAAGATCTAGGGATTTTCCTCCCACACATGTTGAACTTTAAAGTTAGAACAATGATGCCTATGTGGGTATCGACAAACCCCCCAAACCTGACGCAGCCTGGCCTTCAAAACCCAGAAAATTGTTTGCAGACTTGTCTCAGTCATGAATACAAGTTTTGGCTTACACATCTAGGGTGAATAAGGGATCCAATAAATGAGAATGTTCCAGTACTTTCCCTCTGTGAACACAATCTTTATGAAAAATTCGTGTTCTAGAAAAATTCATGTTCTAGAAAACCCCAAGTGCCTAAGGGGTTTCAAGGTTTGGTGGGCACAGAGAAAGCACACTAGACACTCTAGGAATGTACCAGGAGATGCCCAGAAAGGAGGTCAAGGAGGCAGTGACAGAAACACAGAAATAGAGACAGAAATCAGAGACAGCGACTAAAAAAATAACACAAAAAAGAAAGTTACGGGAACACAGTTTGAAAGATGAAGATCAACTCACCACACAACACTGGCCCTGAACTCCCTTGACAGGATCTATTTGCAAAGTTGTACTAACGTGACACTGAAGCGCAGGAGGAGATTTGGGGGAAGCCTTGCACGTGGTAAGGAGCCATTCCCTCTACTGGCTGAGCTAATGAACTGCACCGCTCATTTCCGTGCATCACATTAAAGAACAGATTTGGGACTTAGAGATAAAGGGAGAGAGGAAGAAAGAGAGGGCACGCAGGAATACTAAAAATGCGGTTCATTTCTGGGGACTTAAGATTACTTCCCATTACCAATCTCTCTTAATTTCTTTTCTTGATTTGAACATGAAAACAAAACATGAGTTCAAGTAGACACACAATGTATCCACCAACCATCTGACTTTCCCCTCCCCCCACCACCACACTCCAATTCCTTCTCATTTATTATTTTTAGAAATTGTTCTCACCTTCTTAGTGGAGATATTTGAATGCAGTATAATTTTGAATGTTTTATTCCACATCACACAAACAGCAAACATGGTCCCCTTGCAACTTATCCAGAAATCAGATGGATTTAGACTAAAGGTTTTCAAGAAAGATGTTTCAAGAATCTGTATTTAAAACACAGTGTCGTCTCCCAAAATGTAGGGGTGCCAGCTACAGCACCGTGGGGGCTTGTCACAGCCCAAATCACCCCACTATTGAAATAATCAGGGCTGGATGTGGTGGCTCATGCCTGTAATCCCAGAACTTTGGGAGGCCGAGACAGGTGGATCATTTGCGGTCAGGAGTTTGAGACCAGACTGGCCAACACGGTGAAATCCCATCTCTACTGAAAAAACAAAAAGTTAGCTGGGCATGGTGGCACACGCCTGTGGTCCCAGCTACTCGGGAGGCTGAGGCGGAAGAATCGCTTGAACCCAGGAGGCGGAGGTTGCAGTGAGCTGAGATTGCACCACTGCACTCCAGCCTGGTGACAGAGCAAGACTCCATCTCAAAAAAAAAAAAAGAAAGAAAGAAAGAAAAGCCTGGTGTGGTGGCGCATGCCTGTAATCCCAGCTACTTTGGAGGCAGAGGCACGAGAATCCCTTGAGCCCAGGAGACGGCATTTGCAGTGAGCTGAGATCGTGCCACTGCACTTCAGCCTGGATGACAGAGTGAGACTCTTTTGCAAAAGAGAAATAATCGGCATCTTAGATGGCATCCCAGGATGGCCCAGACCTTGTCTTCCCCACTACAGGCCAAATGCTCACTGCCAAGATTTGGCAAAGGCAGGATCTAACCAAAAATAGAAAGATGCTCATCTTTCCCTCCTTTGAAGGAGTTGCAATGAATTTGTTTCTTTCTGAGTTCAGAAATACCTTCTCGGCATCACTTGAGACATGTTATTTACACTCTTACTGATAGCAAAAAAAAAAAAAGTCCCTTATCTTTATTCTACATAGTAACTTCTAGCTCTTAACATAAACTCAGGGAAATAGTGAGAAGCCGGACTGGGTGATTCTAACTGCACACAGGTGATTGTGAGCAGGGATCCTGTGAGGCTGCACCCCCGTGTCACACACCTCCATGACAACTTTGAGCTGCACGGAGGAAACTGTCTGGGATGCTATCATAGCAGCTACTTCCATTAAAGAAAATATGATCTGGCTGACATGTAAGTAAGGCTTAAATTTACTTTAATCCGAGTTTCTCCTTTGGGTTAATAAAAAGCACTCTAAGAAACTACCTGTAATCAGCATTTCAGTCAATAAAATATAAAAAAGAACCCATTTGTTAAAGGATCCATTCCACAGAAGTTAGGAATTCATCATTTGAGACACAACACTCATTGGTTATTTCAACATCTGCCCAGATTCTAGTTTGAGACAATATAAAACTTGATCTGTGACCACCCAAGGCTGTTCCAAATTATATACAAGATGTTCAGATTCTATGTTCAGTTTATATATCTGTGTTGGTCAGCACCAGACACCGCTACATCCTACAAAGTCCCAACCAAACGTAGTAAAAATATTTCATCAGCACTTGTACGTAGTCGTGCCTTCATATATTCATTCAACAAATATTCCTAGAATATTTAATCTACCAGGAGATGTAGATGGCACAGAAATGAATCTGACACAGGCCCTACCTTCAGAAGGCTGACAGTCAACGTGAAATAGTTGAACAGTTAGGTAGGAAGCAGTAATTACCTAAATAGAGGAACAATTTAGGTTCATAAGGTTTTCGTGCAGCAGATTCCATCTGCCAGGCTTTCTGCTCAGCATTATACAAACGCCACCTCATCCAGTGCTCACACTGGGGACTGCTTTTCTAATTTGACAGCTAAGGACACTCACGGTGATGTAGCCAGGTCACTGAAGCCGTGGGCAGGGAGGGCTGAGTCCCACGCCGCCCAGCAGCTCATTGGCTGCACAACCACGCCTGCCAGCAGTGCCCAGATCAGGCTCATCCCCAGAATCTCACATCACTCCAGAATTTCGTATCTAACTGGATATTCGAATAAAATCTGTTCACTTCTAGACATCTGGTCAGTTTCATTTGCTTCTGTTTTCCTTTTAGAATTTTTTACATGATCAAATTTTGGGTTTGCCATCCTCAGAGTAAGCAACAATCTGACCAAATAAACATTACCTTTTAATTGAAGTCAGTGCTTTAAAAAAATTAATTATTCTTATCTCACATATGTTTCACCATTAATTATTAAATATAGGCAAAGGTAAAAAGTAACTTTGGCTTTTTTAGGCTTATGTACTGCGAACTTCATGGGAAAAAAATTAATTCTGGAGATAAATACAGTAGAATAAGATTCAGTTCAAATAGCTTAACCAGTGACAGCAGAAACTAGAAGTTTTTGTGGTTTTTGCTTTGTTTTTGGTTTTGGTTTTGGTTTTGAGACACAGCATTGCTCTGTTGCTCAGACAGGAGTACAGTGGCACAATCATAGCTCACTGCATCCGCGAATTCCTGGCTCAAGCCATCTTCTAGCCTCAGCCTCCCAAGTAGCTAGAACTACAGGCATGCACCACCATGCTTAGCTTATTTATTTATTTATTTTGTAAAGATAGTGTTTCACTATGTTACCCAGGCTGATCTCAAATTCCTGGCCCCAAGTAATCCTCCCATTTCAGCTCCCAAAACACTGGAATAACAGGTATTAACCAATTTGCCCAGCCTAGAACTATTTTTTTTTAGACTAATAAAACGCTAAATAAAACAGATGGCTCTAGAGACTGCAATGAAACTATAAATGCATCTCTAATGAGATGGAAAGGCAAGGAGCTCTACAAGCAGTTCCACAGAGGAAAATTAGAAAGCAATCTTCAAAAGCAATGCAAGAGATGACAGTGTTTACACGAAAGCATGTGAAGAACAACACAATTTGTATGGCCAAAAGACAACAGCAATCTGATAAGGACTGACTAAAACAATAGAAGAATTTGCGTGATGATGAGATAATATTGGTAAGAGAAATTGAGATATTTTAACACAAAGCCACGATGGTCAAATTTATTTTTGCTCAAATGCTTAAAGCTTACATTTTCAAAATACTGAAATAAAGAAATAAATCTCCTCTGGCTCCATACACCAATATTCAGGAAAAAAAAAATATTTGGGAAACAGGATGGAGAGTTTTTGTTTTGTTTCCTCCACTCAAAGTCAGGATTGGATTTATGGAGTTTTTTCTCTTTTAATTTTGTTTTGTTTTGCTTTTATATTTTCATGTCTGCAAAATAAAGGACTAAACCACTGGTATAACTTGCCAGTCAGTTCGGAAACCAGAAAAGGTGCTTTGAAATACTAAACTCAGTGCCCCTTATTAAAGCTTAAAATAACTCAGTAATTGTCTCCAGTCTGTCTGCATTTTGTGCACGTAGCCATGTCTTCCACCTGCTCACAAACAGCCAAGTTTTCCCTATATACCTTTTTAAAAAATAAAGGATGTACTTACAAGTAGTTTGGTTTGCAGGATTTTTTTTTAAGCAGCTTTATTGAGATGTAATTCATGTATCACACAATTCATCCATTTAAAGTGTATGATCCAGGTCAGGCATAGTGGCTCACACCTGTAATCCCAGCACTTTGGGATGCCGAGGTGGATGGATCACCTGAGGTCAGGAGTTTGAGACCAGCCTGGCCAACATGGTAAAACCCCATCTCTACTAAAAATACAAAAAAAAAAAAACAATTGGCTGGGCGTGGTGGCAGGTGCCTGTAATCCCAGCTACTCGAGAGGCTGAGGCAGGAGAATCACTTGAACCCAGCAGGCAGAGGTTGTAGTGAGCCAAGATTGCCCCACTGCACTCCAGCTCAGGTGACAGAGTGAGACTCCATCTCCAAAAAATAAAATTAAATAAATAAATAAATAAAGTGTATGATCCAGTGGTTTTTAGTACGTTCACAGTTATGCAACCATCGGCATGATCAATTTTAGAACATTTTCATTACTCGAAAAAGAAACTCCATACCTATGACTAGTCAGAGAAATGACCCATTTCTCTACCCCAAGCACTTATCCTCTTCCTCTTCCTAAACCCGCACCCCAGGCATCACTTACATACTTTTTGTCTCTATACATTTGCCTATTCTGGACATTTTTTATTTTCTTCACTGAAGGTATATATTATTTGATTAATATCTCCCCATTCCCCTTCCCCCTAACCACCCCAGTCTCTGATAAGCGTCATTCTACTCTACATCTATGAGATCAACTTTCTTAGCTTCCACATACCTGTGAGAACATGTGATATTTATCTTTCTGTGCCTGGCTTATTCTACTTAACAGAATGTCCTCCAGGCTCCTCCATGTGGCCACAGATGACAGGATTTCATTCTTTTTTAAGGCCGAACGCTATTCCATTGTGTATATTTACTACATTTTCTTTATCCATTTCTCCACTGGCTGGAGGACACCTAGATTGATTCCATGTCTTGGCTATTGTGAATAGTGCTACAGGGAACCTGGGACTGCAGGTATGTCTCTGACACGCTGATTTCACTTCCTTCAGGCTTTCTTTGAGCAGTTGCTCAATGACCTGAGCAGAAACCAATTTCCTCATTTTTAATTTCATCCTTGGGGTATAAATACTTTAATCAAAAACTTCCTTTTGGAGACAAGCAGCTATGAAACAGCCTTCTTAAGGCACCACAGAAGCAGTATTTTTACAAAGTCAGAATGTGGCCTTCAAGACACAATGCCCTAAGCAGGTAATAATTGCTTTTCTGTCTCCCATGTACTTCTTCCAATACAATGCAAAGCTGACAGCTAGCCTTATATTATCTCTGATTTGGACGTCAGCTTGACTGCTGCAATCATCCCTCTGACACCCTAGCTTTTTCAGTTGGCCCTTCCTAGTGCTCTCACAGTTGCTGTAGAATGTCACTGCTGTGCAGTCAGAGGGTCCCCTGGGCATCTCCTGCCACCCCCTATGAGCTTTGGAAAATGGGAACCATGCTTCGTCTGCCGCATCCAGCCTTACGTGGCACCAACACCAACCAGGCACTTCGGAAGCGTTTATGGATAAAGAAGTGCCCCCATACAGGGAGCTGACCATTCCAATGCAGACAGCATAGGCTAGAAACGGTAGGGGACAGAGATGAGTTTCACAGATGTGGAAAGAAGAAGGCCTCCAGAAAAGCTCAGGACAGGAACAGTTTCTTGACTAATGCTTCCCAAATTCCTTAAAAGGAATAAACTGAGTGTTGGGCATTGCGGCCACTGCTTGCTGCTGTCGCTGTTAGGCTTGTCCGTAGGCTGGAGGTAAATGTAAACAGGCTTCTAGGTCAGAGTGTGCTTTTTTCATCATTGTCAGGCCTTGAGTTAAAGAGTGTGTTCAGGCCTTATTAAGACAGATCCCTGAAAGACAACGTTGAACATTGCCGTTCAGGGCAAAGAAAGTCACAGCACCCCAGGTAAGCATCCCTGGAAAGGTTTGCAGCTGTCATTTAGCACACTATACATGACATCACAGTGGCAACAGCATCTCACCTTCCTCGAAAGCCATGAAAAAACAACTAGAAAAGCAGGAGAGTATCTTTAGATGCAGGGAAGAGCTCTAAAATCAACACAATTAATACATCATCTAAACAAATACCACACAGCTAAAAAGAGAAAAAAGTCATTAGCATTCGAAACAAAAAGATTTTGCTTTCTCCAAATCAAGACCATCAACTCAGAAAGTTATTTTATATAACACGGTATCGTGGGGAATTCAAAAATCTCAGCTGGAGAAAGAAAAACCTCTAAAGTAGTTTTCCTCACCAAACTACCTCACAATTTGGAGCACACGCTCATACACATAAATGGTTCATGTGCCATTTTCTTCCTTGAGGAATGTCATAATTTTGGCAAAAACGAAATTCATAGCACTGGCTATTTTTGTTATGCAAACACACTGAAAAGAATTCTGGCAATTTTTCATATTGAATTAAAGTATGTTTTCCATCTTGGTATAATTTTGTAACTGAATTAACTTTTTCTTCTCAAACTTTACTAAGCTACTGAAACCTATTTTTGAATAACATGAAATTTGTTTTTAAAATTCAAGACAAGCTTAAACATTGAGTCTCTGAAATGCTGACTTTACTGTGTAGCATGTAATTCCATAAATATGTTTAAAAGCTCTATTGTGATTTAACACACTAAAATCTGTCCTAATGTGTTTCATGTTATTTTGGAAGATACTTTTCCATTAGCCTCAGATAATATTAAATTTAGAAATTGGAAACACCTTGCCATATATAGTGGAACTCATATTAACTTTCATTCTGAAATTAGATTATTGCTCAATTAATAATCAAGACATTCATTCAAGGTCACTCCTCATAATAATTTTAATTATTATGTAGCTCCTTTCAGAAAACATGGTTTCACCCATAGTACGTCCAGATTTGTGTAGTATAGCTACACTGCACCACATTAAACAATTAATTTTAAAATAATGCAGTGTTTTTCCAGATTTTCCACCAGTTTAGTCATCCATGATGAGGTGTTTCAACATGTTTCAAGCTATAACCCTATTTTTGTAATTACAGTTTTATGACTTTATGATTTTAGGCAAAAGAATGATAAGAGAATCTATTCTGAAAGAGTGAAAAGGCATGAGAATTTTAACAAACAGAGCTTGGGAAAAACCTACTTGCCTCACAAGGGGAAAAGCAGAACAAATCGTCTGCTATTCCATTGTGAAAAGAGATTCTCAGGCAAAAGACCTGTTTTTCCACATTTGTGTAATCCCTATTTGAAGATTTATTAACATTCATGGACATTTCTATACGTAAATATTATTGTATGTGAATTTCGTAAGTATTGGCATTATTCCTTGGCTTATCAACATTCTTGGGTAGAAAAATGTTATATAAATGTGAAACTCAGTATGTGCCAGGAACTACGCTGGGCTCTGCATCTGCCTGAGAGTTTACAAGACCTGCATACATGCAGAAGTGATCTCAGGGTGGTCCCTGATTCGGCGAATCTCAACTGATGTCGGCCCTTGCCATAGATTTTGTCACACTCTACATGTCAATTGCACTCTGAGCACATATGAAAAAGCAAGGCAGTGGCATCAAAACATCAGTTTGAAATAACTTAATAGTGGAATTTAAAAAATAAAATAAAAGCACTGGAGAAATAATAGAGGAAAATCAGAACTTTGTCGTTTTAGGATTTGGAAGCATTTTATTTTGATTCACACATTTCTGCCAACGGGGAATGTGTGGAAGTCTGGACATGACGGTGGTCTCTTCACTTCTTGGGGCCTGTAATTCACAAGGCCCATTTCTCGCCGTGACAGGAAGTGCTCACGATGCTAGCGTCACCCTTGTCTCGCTACATGGAGACTCTATCGCCTGTCATCCAGGGAGCTACAATGTACATTGAACCCACAACAGACTGCTCAAAAGATGTGGAGGGCAATTCCCATTTATCTTGTCTGACAGTCACACCTTTACATTTTACTTATTGGACAAAAATAGGCCTAAAATGATCAAATTCATTCGTTTTGAAAATACCATTAACTCTGAGACATTTCTTTAAAAGTGTTTCCTGTTAAACTATCATTTGAACAGTAAATAAGAGATATTTAAGCCATTAGGTGCATTGAAGGTGTCTGTTTTCCACAAGGCAGAAGATTCATACATGCAATCACACACACACATAATACTTACGTGCACACAGGGCAAAGAGGCAGCAACAAAGGTCTGAATATGCTGCCATCAGCTCTCTGTGAAGCATCAGAGATGAAAATACTGATAACATACAAAATTTCAAAGTTTGGGGGCCAGTACTACTAATTTTGTTTCCTTGAGTTATTATTTTTAAGCCAGTGTTACGGTAACTGAGATCTTGAACAAAAATGGTCAAAATAAACATGAATATTCGAGATGAGGAAAAAGCCCACAGAACTGAAGCGACTGGCTTAAAGTTTTACATAAATTAGAGACAAGAATTTGGGGGAACTGTTAAATTTTCATTATAATTACAACTTTTGAATTTTCAAAAAATTCTTCTTATAATAGAATACAATTCTTTTGTAAAAAAATTTTAACTGTGAACGCCTCAAATTCCATTCCTCATGATAGAATTGGAATGGGCCTTTTACAATGTATTACAAATTCCAAAGGGAGAAAGGAGGGATGAGCTCCGCCTCTCCGATGGAAGAGGAAAGCAGAGGCTCCCAAGAAAGAGCGATAGTCAACATGCCATCTAGATAAATTAACATCTTCACTCCCCAAAACTCAGCCAGATATTTTTATTTTGTGTGTGTGTGGGGGGGGTGATTTTTGATTTATGCAGAGTCTCAAGAATTTGTTGCTTAATTCTACTTTGGTCATAAAATCTTTGGATATCGCTATTTTGAAATAGTTTGAACAGTCCATCATCAAAAGCCCTCATCTCCTACAGGGCATCCAGCCACTTCCTGTTTCGTGCAACTTGCCCTTTATCATCTCTCCGGAAGACTTTTGAACTGTAAACAATCGGATTTAAGACCTCTAGCATCAGGGAAAACATCAGCATGCAACACACCCTAGCAGATATTTAAACTCTCCTGCGCTTTCTATAATTTTTATAGCTACTGCCCCAAGTGGTTATCTAGAAAAACTGTAGTGTTTAAACAGGGTGGGCAACGTGGGGTCAAGGGGAGTCGGATGGGTTAATGTTTGCACAGCACTTTGGACTAGACAAACTCGACACTAGGCCTATTGTGCTAAATATAAAAGGTGCTTTATTTGACACAGGAGACCAAACAATGGTAAAGGAACATGTTAAGTGTAGGAGCTGTGGGAGAGGAGGAAAGAGACTACAGCAGCTATCAAACTGAGGTACAAATCTCTCCGAATGTAAACGATCCACATCAACTCAAGTCTCTTCTGCTAATGTCCATGCTGTGGAAATAGGCTCCAGCTCCGCTTTCTGAACAAGGTGTTTGCAACTGCAGCTGTTGGTGCTGTTGAAAATCTCGTCTTTGCAGTCATGTTGCAATCCTGAAATTCCACCTTACAGGGATGTGTTAAGAAATGAAGCCGAACATAAAATGATTAACTTGGATGCTGTCATCCCTCAGATCTCTGCTACCCCTAAAAGTCTGTGACTTACATGGCATAACAGAATATGACTGACTCCCTTTCTCAGCTTCCCTAGAAATCATTCCGTCCCACGTTCAACAGATGACTCTTAGCAGCCAGTGAGAGAAAGGGCAAAGGGAAGGGCTAGAAAACATACGAAATTAATACAGCCAGTGTCTGCCCTGGAGCAGAGCAGAGTTTGGTGGAAGGGATGGGGCCTACCCCAGATGGGTCTGTGCTTAGTCACAAAGAAGAGGTACTATACCCTCAGGTGTGACAGAAATTCAGAAGAGTATGGTGTTATGATTTGGGAGAACCAGAGAGGCCAGGGAGCAGAGAGACATTTTAACCAGACTTCTAAAGAGGTTGGAGATTTCAACAAAGAATAATAAGGTCTCCATTCAGGCTGTCATTAAAACCTTATAGGAGACTTAGTTTTTTAAATAAAACTCAACCTATTCTAAAATGAGGCGAGAACAACAGAGAAAGGCCTTCTTCTTGCAAGGGAATGTCAGAGAGCATGAACCCCCCCGGAAGAGAATGGCGAGAGAGAGAAAAGCCATCCCTATTAAAAAGAAACAGCTGGGCCTGAGTTGTCCAGAGCCTATAAAACTCACACTTTGTTACTTTCAGATTAATATTCTCTTTGGATCTAAGTCTTTGGCCAGTAAAAGTACATCTTTAAAAGAACAAGCAAGAACATTTTCTAGCCAGAAAAAAAGCAGCACACCCTCATCGTCATGTGAGGCTCTTCCCGCCAGCACTTCTGCCCTCAGTTCCCAGCAGACCATTCATTCATTCATTCAATGATCACTGATTGACTTTGTCATAGACTTTCAAAAAGCCTGGACAGGGGATTTTGCATGTTCACAACACAAAGAAATGATAGGTGTTTGAGGCGACGAATGTGCCAATTACCCTGATTTAACCATTCCGCATTGTATACCCATATGGAAACATCACTCTGTATCCCATAAATATATACAATTATTGCACGTCAACTAAAAAGAAAAGAAGAAAAACCAGTTGCTGACTGAGCCCCTGTCTGTGAGATGCTAGAGACACCCCTGTGTTTGTCACTGTCCCTGCCCTCCAGTGGTTTACAGTTGAGCGAAGGAGAAAGACATCAAACACATTCTTCTCTCCATAGCTCCACTAATCTGGAAGGGAGAAGTCTGTGGGCAGCAACACCTCATAAACCTTGATTAAGCCAAGAAGTCATAGACTCATGAACTTTGAGCCTGAGGATACCTTAAGGATCTCGTCCAGATACGGAAAATGAGACCTAAAAAGACAAAGTGATTTGGGTCCCAGTCTCTCAAATCCACTTCTGACTCTAGTCCGGAGTCTCATCCAGAAGTGTTTCCATCACAGGGCTGAGTCTTCACACTAGGGAGCATTTTGGTGTCTTTTCGATATCCTACCACTATTCCGCATATAAAGATTTTATCAATTACCTTTGATATACACATAGGTTGGATAATAGGACTTAAATATTTCTGAGCCCACTCACACTATTCAGACCAAATGGTACATTTCTCCAGGATCCCCTGACACAGGCGTTAAGGAAGTTCTGTCAGGATATTGTGAGCAGTGTCTGAATAAGTGTCAGTTTTTTGCCTGCTGCAGTCTGCTATTGATCACAGTTTAAATCTCTATGCTGTAGAAAGTGTGACAACATAAAATGCTGTTTATTGTAGTAGCGATTTGCTATGTTAGTACTGTTGTCAGTCATCTTAAAAATGTAAGCTGATGATTTCTAAAATTACGCTTCATACACTAAAGATGCTATTTTGATGAATCGGTTAATGGGGCTCAGCACATAGTATGAATGGTACTAAAGTGATTTCCCTTTCATGACATATTATATATTTCTAATTAATCAAGTTGTTTGAGTTGAATAGAAAAACAAACAGCATGGCATTATTTTTAGAAGTGGATGCATATGCAGGAGAGAAAATAATCTAAGCGCTTCTTTCCTGTTAAATGGGAGCTGAATTGCTTATACAGTAATTGAAATCTCTTTGTCTTCCTGAATTACCTGAAATTGCATGCAAGGAAACTCCATTTTATCTTATTGCAATTTATATGTTTTTAGGATGTATAACTTTTCTTGGGCTTATTAAATTGACAATTTGTAACTTCCTTTGCCCTCTCCAGATTTTCACAGCTGCCACATTCTTTCCACTTTAGTTTTATCTGTTCCAATTCAATTGCTCCTTCTTAGGGGTTTCATACTTCTGAAAGTCTGCCCTGTGGGGAGCTGGGAAAAGCAAAAGGCAGGCTGGGAAATGGTCAGAGATAAAAGCTGAGGAGGGACCGCGTGGACAGGACTGTCAACCTTCTAGGCCTACTGTGGTTTGATTTCCACCAAAGCAGAGAGGAGTCCAGTAGGCTGACCAGAACTCTGCTTGGGGGTTCTGCCCCCGGCTTCTGGAATTTACTGTGACCAAAACCAGATCTTTCATCTTGTGTGCAGTTCTGTCTCCAGCGCTAACACTGTTGACAATTCCGAAAAGGAAGAAATGATTAACAAATCAATCACTCAGACCCTCGGAGCACTCCTCACCCTAAGCCTTTGCCCAAGATGTTATCTCCACCGGAGCCAGGAGCCAACCAAGCCTGTTTAGCAGGCAGGAGAGGTCATTTTTTAATATTTCCATCGTCCACGTGCCAAAACAGGAAACACACAATCATACTGTCCCAAAATAATATGTAGACAGTAAACACAAGTCTTCTGATCAGAGCAGTAGAAAGTCATAATAAATAAAAATTACATCAATGTTACAGTACAAAAAATGAAAAATCAGTAGATTAATATCTTTTCAATTGCATTTATGTTTTTTTTTTTCTGCACCTGAAGGAATGCTTCTAAAAGAGCCAGTTCTTGAAGGTTCAGAAATGGATTTGAACCTAGAAGGACTGAATTGGAAACAGACTAGTGGCACTTTCAGATTCCCGATTCCCAGATGCCCGATTCCCAGCCCACACCAGCTCCGGGCGAGTGGGAGGTGGGTTCACGGCCTCCTGCCATCGTGGAATGTTGAGGTGCTGAAGTAGAAAGAATGCTACCACCAGGCAGGCCCTCTGGGAAAAGCAAGACCTCGGAAACCACACGTGCTGGGGAGCAGAGGATACGGTGAGCCGTTGTGTCAATCCCAACCAAGCCCTTTACCTCTGCCACTGAAAAGCCAGTTTATCTACAGGTACTGTCTGGCTTGGGCTAAAAGAAGCCATCCTCTCCAGCACCCCCTTGGTTTAGCTTCTGCCCAGCTGAACCTCCACGTCAACCAGGAACACTGGTAACCAAGATGCAGAACACTGGCTGCTTTCCCTGACCCTCTGAGTTACTCCCCGTTCTCCCCACTTTTGATGGAAGTTGATCTCTGGGAGTGGCTGCAAGACAAGGTGACGTGTCCTCTATGCAAACGGTCAACCACTGACTTACTGCAGACACTAGAGCCGCCTTTAACATGGGCCTTTCCTCCTCATTTGTTCTCTTTCTTCTTCCTGACTTCCTTTCCCTCTCACTCTCTTATTTTGATGTAAAATTCAGACTATCTGCCATGTGTTCTCCCTTATTCTTCCCATCGCTGCAACCTGACTCTCTCCAGTCCCGTTTCGATACGGCGCCAGCATCATCACTCACTTTGTCTGTTGCACAGCTTTTAACGCATTGCCCAGGACTGTAGAGCCAATACTTTGAAAGCAAAGGGATTATTTTTCCCTGTCTTTGTTTCTTTGCAACACTTTATTTTGTTTAATAGATGTATGGGGTACAAGTACAGTTTACTTATATGGATATGTTACGTAATGGTGAAGTCTGAGCCTTTAACCTACCCATCGCCCGAACAGTGAACATCATACCCAGTAGATAATTTTTCAACCATTTCCCTCCTCTCAACCTCCCACTTTTAGAGTCCCTCATTATTTTTCTGCTGTGCGTGTGTGCCCAGCATTTTGTTATCACTCACAAGTGAGAGCATGCAGTATTTGACTTTCTGTTTCTGGGTTATTTTCCTTAGGATAATGTCCTCCAGTTCTGTAGCAGCAACGTGATTTCATTCTTTTTAAAGCTGAGTAGTAGTTCATGGTGTATAAGTACCCCATTTTCTTTGTCCAATCATCCACTGATGGACACTTATATTGATTCGACATCTTTGCAACTGGGAATTTTACTGCAAAAAACATACATGTGTAGGTATCTTTTTGATATAATGATTTATTTTTCTTTGGGTAGATACCCAGTACTGAGATTGGTGGATTGAATGATAGCTCTATTTTTAGTTCTTTGAAAAACATCCATACTGTTTTTCATGAAGGTTGTACTAATTTACATTCCCACGAACAGTATATATGCATTTCCTTTTCTCTGCATTTTCACCAATATCTGTGGGGGTTTTTTGTCTTTTAATAATAATAGTCATTCTGACTGATGTAAGTTGGTTTCTCGTTGCGGTTTTGATTTGCATTTCCCTGACGATTAGTGATGTTGAGGATTTTTTCATGTTTGTTGATTGCTTGTATGTCTTCTTTTGAAAAGTGTCTGTTCAGGTTTAAAACAAAGTAATTATTTCTAAGGCACTAAGGGAAGAAAAGACACTAAACATATTCCTCCATCAGTATTTTATAGGACACATCATGGGTGAGTTCTCACCCCACCCCAGCTCACCCCACCCCACCAAAAGGCGTCCTCAACAGGTGTAATTTCAATATGACAGTTAACATCTATACTTCTCTTTCATTTCAGCTGATTGCTCCAGTCAGTTTCTTCCAGATGCAAATCTTCTTTAGGTCTTCTAAGTATACGTTCTCCTGAGTGTCAACCTATAATGCCTGTGTTTTCCATTTTGCCAGTGGTTTGAGGATACAGGTACTAATTTTTTAAAAATTATCATTATAAATTACTTTGAATTGAAGTGACATTCTTGATCTATGAAAACCAATCCTGCTACCATTCATTTAAGGGAGGGATGAGACTGTTAAATTGAGCATCCGATTTTATGATGATATGAAGCACTTTTGACTGCCAGTGGCTTAGAAGCATGAGAAGCATATTATAATCCATTTGGTAAATTTTTCATGTCACAGATCAAGATTACATAAGGGAAAACATTATTTAAACCTTGAGAGTATGTAATGAGGATATTCTCACATGAAATAAGCATTTGACATTATTGTTAATGAAAATAAACTGGGTTTAGAAGTAAAATATGCATTCTAAGTTATTTTCAAGATTTTTTATGCGGATCCTGGCAAGGCTGTGACGAACAGGGAACACTTACACACCATTAGCGGGAATGGAAATTAGGCCAGCCACTGTGGAAAGCAGTTTGCAGATTTCTCAGATAACTTAGAACTACTATTTAACTCAGCAATCTCATTACTGGGTACATGTCCAAAAGAAAATAAATTCTTCTACCAAAAAGACGCATGCACTCATATGTTCATTGCAGCACTACTCACAATGGCAAAGACATGGAATCAACTAGGTGCCCATAAGAGTGGATTGGAAAAAGGAAATGTGATAGATGTGCACCATGGAATACCACACAGCCATAAAACAGAATGAAATGATGTCCTTTGCAGCAGCCTGGATGGAGATAGCCAGAAACCAAATGCCCGATGTTCTCGCTTACGGGGAGAGCTAAACAGTGGGTCCCCATGGACATAAAGACGGCAACAACAGAAACTGGGGACTATGAGAGAGAGAGGGAGAGCAGAAAAAGTTGCAAAACTTACTATTGGGTACTATGCTCAGTACCTAGGTGACAAGATCAGTCGTACCTCAGACCTCAGTATCACGCAATATACCCTGGTAACAAACCTGCACATGCATCCCCTGAATCTAAAATAAAAGTTGAAAACAAAAAAGATTTTTATGTGAACCAGTTTATTTGAAAAGAAGTAAAAATGAAAATATATGGAATAAAATAAAATAGATCATGTTCAAGGCAATGGGAACATCTACAAAATTACAGGTGATCCACACCTGAAACAGTCTGCACTGGGTTACAAATCCTGTAGGCCGAGTCCACGTTTGACTGAACTTTCATCTCACTGCCGTCCATAGTTTGGCCCTTTCTCTTGTAAACAGCTGCTCTCGAAGCTAGAGTAAATCCTCAACAATGCAAATCCAATCTTGTCACTATACACTGAAGGTTACAGCATCAGGAATGAAATGCCTTTGCTACCTGCATTTTATTTTGAAAAATTATACTCATTCTTCAAAAGCCAACCTAAACAGTTCCCTCCATGAAGACTTCTCCAGTCAACTCCTCCTGTAACATCGAGTGTGCCAGGTAGGTAGCTCTACTTTTTGCTCCGATCACAGTGTACTGCAATTACTTATTTAGGTGTCTATTTCACTAACTGGATTAAGTGAAATAATAATTACATGAACAAACAAATGTTTGCTGAGATCTCGTAATGGGTCAGGTACTAGAGAAATAATGATGAGTAAGACAAATAAGTTTCTCAACGTTTGTGGAGGGCCTTAAAATTGAAAAGGCAAAATAAAAATGCAATGCTTCAATGGATTAAAAGTCAAAATAACAATGAGAACACATGGACACAGGGAGGGGAGCACTACACACTGGAGTCAGTTGGGGGGAAATATGGGGAGGGACGGTGTGGGGTAGGGAGCTGGGGAGAGAGAGCATGGGGAGAGATGCCAGAGGTAGGTGATGGGGAGGAAGGCAGCAAATCACACTGCCACGTGTGTACCTATGCAACAATCTTGCATGTTCTTCACATGTACCCCAAAACCTAAAATGCTATAAAATAAATAAATGGGGGGAAAAAAGAAATAAATGAAGAAAATTTAATACATTAAAAAAAAAACAATAGTAAGAAATACTACCTGCTGATCTTAAAAAGTCAAGTCTTCAGGTCCCACTGAACAACATTCAAAGTACTAAAAGGATTCACAAATATGGTCACAATCACTGTATTTCAACTTTGGCAAGAACAGGAGCAGTGCCAAAAGATTGGAAACAGGGAAAGTAGTAATATTAAAGAGCTTTATGTCAATCTCCAGAAAAAAAATTATCTAATAAATTATTAAATGTAGGGTAGTAAACACCTTCAAAAGGAAGCAGCAAGCCCTGGGAGCCAGCATGGAGTCACCACCAGCAGGCTGGAGAAATTAACCCAGTGTGACCTTTGGTTAAAGGAATAGGGGGTGGAGCAGCAGAATGCTACAAATACTGACACCTTTATTTCAATCAGCTTTTCAACAAAGTCTCCTCAAGTATTTTACTTGTGGGTGAGAATAAAAAAATGAAAAAGTTAATAATACAGTTGTGTAGATTTCTTTTTTCTTTTTTTCTCTTTCTATTTTTTTTTCTTTTTGAGATGGAGTTTTGCTCTTGCTGCCCAGGCTGAAGTGCAATGGCGCAATCTGGGCTCACCGCAACTCCCACCTCCTCGGTTCAAGTGATTCTCCTGCCTCAGCCTCCAGAGTAGCTGGGATTACAGGCATGCACCACCACATCCAGCTAATTTTGTATTTTTAGTAGAAACAGGGTTTCTCCATGTTGGTCAGGCTGGCGTCAAACTCCCAACCTCAGGTGATCCACCCGCCTTGGCCTCCCAAAGTGCTGGGACTGCAGGTGTGAGCCACGGCACCCAGCCAGCTTTGTAGATTTCTTACGGACTGAACTGCCAACGAGTTTTAATCAAGAAAGTGAGAGTAACTAGAGCTTCCAACGATATGCTAGAGTTTTAATTTATGGGTCTGTTATGGGCCTGACATTTCTGTTTAAAATAAAAGTGCACAATTCTCAAGTCAGTGGATAATCCCATATAATATGTTTTATAGCAAGATCAAGATTTAGAAGATCTCAATAGACTGGAGCAAACGAACCAAAAACAGTATCAAACACACTAAGAGATCATCGTAAAGTGCTTCCATCAGGTTCAAAAAACAAACTCTGCCAGGAGTAGGAAGTCTACGTAACAGCAACTGCAGCTCGTGTCAAGGCAACATAGAGTGTGTTTGTTTTACTGAAAGAGCAACGTGACATGACAGGCTAAAAAGGGAACGCAGTCGTCACCCAGTGGATTGAAGCACTGCACGTGGACTGCGTTCCGCACTGGTCAGATGTAGACAAGATGGAAATAATTACATGAATAGCATGACCCATGCCCTCCAAAAATTCAGTCCAGTAAGTGAAATAGACACGTAAACATGTAATCACAGTCCACTGATATAAGGGCAAAAGAGAGAGGTGTCTACCTGACAGTTGATGGTGAAACAGCAAAGTTCCCATTTCCTCCTCGCAGGGCGTGTGATGGGAGTGTGGCTCGCTTCTGTAGTGCCCCGCTGCTCAAACCTCTAGTGGAGCATACAGATGGGCAGGCCGTGGGGCTCCAACCCCACAGCAGTGTCCAGGGATGAATGTTTACAGCTCTTGAATCCCAGTGGGGGTGTGTTACAGGGTGCCCTTTTACTTTAGCCATCCATAGGCAGCTTGTGCTCACCAGCTCAATTAAACCCCTGCTTTATCCCAAGGACAGAGGACTTTCTCCAACCCGGGGTTCTTGCCTTGGTGTACCAGAAGAATCGGATAACATGTGGGCTGGAGAATGAGTGCAAGGTTTTGTTGAGGGGAAATAGCAGATGGGGAGCCAAAAGGGAGATGGTTTTCCCCTGGAGTCGAGCTGCTTGGTGGCTTGGGCTCTCCTCCAACCAAAGCCAAACCAGCATTCTGCCTGTTGGTGCCCTGCTGCGTGCAGCTGCCTGTCAATGTCAGCATCCAGCCACCCATGTGTTCCTCTGCTGATGGCTCCTCTCAATACCCAGCAGCCTGTGTGTCTGCTGGCTAGAGACACAGGATGGGGGTATGACAGGCCAGGGTGGTCTTGGGAAATGCAACATTGGGGCAGGAAATGCCTGTCCTCAGGTGGGTCCATGGGGGTGGAGCCCTAGCCAGGGACCACACCCTCCTCTGCCCAGCACTTCCCTTCGTGCCTTCCATCATTTAAAGGGACCACACCCTTCTCTACCTAGCACTTCCGTTATCAATGGTATAGAAGGAGTTGACTGGAGAATCTGGGGAACTATTTAGGTTGGTCTGGAAGAATGAGTATGATTTTTCCAGATAAAATACAGGGGCAAAGGCATCCTAGCCTAGAGGAACAATATGTGCTAAGTAGGAAAGTGTGAAACATCTCAGAGTCAAAGAAGCTGCAAGAGGCTCTGCAAAGAGGGCCATGGGACACAGGGTCAGATCAGGGGCCCTGCGGGACACAGGGTCAGATCTGGAGCTCTGCGGGACACAGGGTCAGATCAGGGGCCCTGTGGGACTCAAAAGGCAGGCATCACATCACCCAGGGCCCGGGTGCCGTAACCCTTCAGTGGAGACTGACATGATCAAATTTGCATTGCCAAGGTTTACTCTGGCTGAAAGAGCAGTTGTTTACATTTAAAAAAAAAAAAAAAGCAAAACTACAGTTGACAAAATCATTAAGGAGTCCATAGCAAGAGTCTGGGACAAGATGACAAGGACTGAATAAAGGTAATCCCAAGGAGGTGTGGGAAGAGAGTGGGTATGAGAATCATTAAACCCCCAGGAAGAACATCCACCAGGAGTCAGCTGATTGCTTCAGCAGTATCACCCATTAGGCATTTGTTGAGCTCCTACTCTATGCCAAGTAGTACTAGATACTAGGTACCAGAGATGTAGGGTTAAACAAAGCCAGATAATACTTTCTGCCGTCTTGGAGGTCACAGTGTAGTAGGGGATGCATAGATAATTAAATAATCCCATAAATAAAGTTGTGACTGTGGCTGCAAAGGATAGTACCAAGGATTACAATCACCTATAGGAGGGGGGTTGGTTTTTACGTTTCCAGAGCTATCAGAGAAGGTGTCCCTAAGGAAGCAGTGTTTGCACTGAGATCTGAAGTGTGGGAGGGAATGACGTAGTAAACAAGAACAGGTGCTCCAGGCTGGGGACAGAGCACAGGAAAGCTGCCTGTGGCCAGCGAGTTTACGGCAAATGTAAGACTTAGAGAAGACCTGATCCACCCCGCAGTTTGAAGGGCTATGGAGTCAGGCCTTCATCAAGACCTGGACACCACTCCCTTTACTCCTGACTAAGCTATATGTTCTGTGAGGACAGGATGTCTACCTCGTACACCGTTCGGGGCTTTTCAAACATAGAAATGAAACAAGTAATGATTCTTTCAAACAGAGGGCCATCAGTGCATTGATTTCTCATCATGTCATCACTTGGTCTTCTTCCAAATTCTATCCATTTCTCATGCACCTGTTCAAG
Organism: Sapajus apella; assembly: GCF_009761245.1. Taxonomy (NCBI): domain Eukaryota; kingdom Metazoa; phylum Chordata; class Mammalia; order Primates; family Cebidae; genus Sapajus; species Sapajus apella. The sequence continues at coordinate 3,980,253 of NW_022437054.1, forward strand.
TCTCACCTCCTCCCCCTCAGCATTCCAGGACTACTCCAGCTTGTGCACAGGAGAGCAGAGAGCATTCACTTGGCCGTCCAGGCTCAGAAGAAGGCTACCTTATTTTGTCACCCAATGCACCATCTTCACTGACAAGACAGCAGGGGAAGGGTGAGAATGATGTCACAGCTGTTCTTAATCCCCCACACAGGAGGTCCGAGGTAAGTAAGCAGATTGCCAATTGCTTTATTTCTTAATTCATGAATTTGAGTCTTATAGAATTCTAATTAAATTACAGAAAACAGAGAAAGGCACATACATGGTAGAGGAGGAAGGCAAAAATATATTCACTAGGTTAAAAAAAATAGTTTCTCATTCCAACATTATCTCTGTGTACTTTCTGAAGTATAGCACAGTCGTCCTTGAAACTTAGGGGCTCTATCTTATACATGAAAAATGTATTTTCAGGCTAAGGATATAAAAACCTCAGGTAGGCTTTTCCAAATTGGTGTGGGAGTTTAAGGGTTTGGAGGCATTCCAATCTAAGCACAGAGAGACATTCATCCTGCACTGCCCAAGTTCATCTTCACTGCTATGTTAATATGAAATGGTCAGCAGTTATTTTGGTTGAGTTAGATTTATTACTACGTTTAATTTAAAAGAAAACAATCAAACAGAAGAGAGTTCTTTCTTCTCTCTCATCAAAACATCAGTATCTCAGAAACAGAGTGGCTAATGACAGAGAAATCAGAGCTACATTCCATTAGGCAGAAAGGGGTAGTCCTCGTTGCATGTGGAATTACAGAACGATATTTCTTTTCACTCATGGACAGAACACAGTGAAATGTTCAAAACCGAGGAGAGGTGGCTTGCTAAGAGCGTTTATAAATGCTTTCTCTTCGGCCTGTGGATCTTCAGCTCGGCCGTGTCTCCAAGGGCCCAGATGCTGCTGTTAGTCAAAAGCTGTCTGCAGATGACTCTCAGTGAAAGCACCATGTGGGTTTCATTCTGCTGACCACTCATCGAGCATTCACAGGGCAATAAAAGGCTTGTTTGCATAGCCAAAAAATGAAAGACTTTTGAAAGCACAACAAAATTGTTTTGCATGTTTCCAAATACAGCTAAAGATCAAATTAGATGCTACCTAAAAAAGCATGTTTGCCCAAACTTTTACCAACGTTAGGGTAATCATAACTAACTTCACTGCAGATAGTTGGCCCAGTGACTGTGTCACGTGAAAATCTATACTCTTCAGTACTTCGTGTTCTTAATGACATTTTCTGCTTCAAGCATCTTCTGACCCTAACAATCTAGAAACCCATCGGTCATTCGTTACACAATGTTACAAACAAGACCCTGTTTTCTGGTAGGATGTCAAAGGGCCTGGCCGAACGTCTACTTTTTCCAAGTACGATTGATAGCGGATGACAAGGTCCAGCTCTTCTCTAAATTCTGACAACTATGCAAAAACAAATAAAAAACATTGCAATGATTTACTGTTTTAATTCTACGTTGTTGTGTTCTGTGTTTCTTTAAGAAAGGTGCAAGTGTATGCGAGCTAGTCATGAAACCCTGCGGTTACCATGGTAATTATCTGTGTTTAGAGAGCGTGTGGAGTAAAGGTCCACGTAGTGGTGGAAGAAGAGTGCCCGTTAACGATGGCTTTTCACGAACCTAAATCATGTTAAGTTCACAGTTTCAAAGAAATGTTTAAAAAAAACTGTAAGCTTTCATCTGGAAGAGCCGTAAGTGCCAAAGTATGTTTTGTTCCAGGAGTGCTACTTTCCTGCTAGTAATGAGATTCTATCCAAAGACAGAAGTTAAGACCTAGTGGGCCACGGCTCCTGGGGAGGAGGGGGTTTTCTGATCAGCCTTCCCGGCTGATTTCCCTGGGCACACGTTAGCTCTTTTGCTTCTCACAGTCTGGTTTTCAGACCCTTTAAAATCCCTTGAGTAATTCCAGAGAGTTACTCTACAAGAAAATATCAAGTCCTGTTAACCTGGAGGCTGCCATCTGAGCAGAATTTGGCACGGGCTTAGCACAATGCCTCACACCTAAAAGTCTGGAGGTGTTGCTTGACTGACTGATGGAATTGCTTCACTCAGATTTATAAAAGCAAAGGGCCTAACAACTAACAAAAAAAACTAGCATCTCAATTATGAAATGGGCAAAGGACATTTTTCCAGAGAAGATAAACGAATGACCCATAACATATGAAAGGATGTTTAATGTCACTGGTCATTAGGGAGATGCAAGTCAAAATCACAATAAGATGCCACTTCATACTCATTAGGACAGCTACTGCATTTAAAATTAAAAAAAAAGCAGAAAATAAGTGTTGGTGAGGTCGTGGAGAAACTGGAACCCTTGTGCACTGCTGGTGAGAATATAAAATGGTGAGGCCTCTGTGGAAAAAATACAATGATTCCTCAGAAAACTAAACACAGAATTACCATGTGATCCAACAATTGCACTTCTTGGCATATACCCAAAACAAGTGAAAGCGGTAACTTGAACAGATATTTCTATACCCTGTATGTGCATAGCAGTCTTATTCCCATGAACCTAAAAGTAGAAGCAACTGGAGTATCCACTGACAAATGACTGGATAAACAAAATGCGGCATATCCATGCAATGGAATATTACTCAGCCTTAAAAAGGAGGGAAATTCTGACACATGGTATGACATGCACGAACCTTGAGAACATTATGCTAAGTCAAATCAGCCAGACACAAAAAAGACAAATATTGCCTGATTCCACTCCTATGAAGTACTCAGTGTAGAAAGTAAAACGGTGGTTACCAGGGGCTGGAGGAGAAAAGAGCACTAGTGTTTATTGGGAACAGACTTCAGTTTTGCAAGGTTAAAAAGAGTTCTGCGGATAGATGGTAGTGATGGTTGTACAACAATGTGAATATACTTAATGCCACTGAACTGCATGCTTAAAATAGTTAAAATGGTACATTTTATGTTACATATTTTTACCACAACGAAAGAAAGCAAGAGGCTTATTGTGCCAGAGAAACTCTGGGAGAACAATATTTGCACACAGCCTTATTACCGACATGGCAACTGAATAGTCGGAGTAACCCATGTTGTTCTGTTTTGCAATTAGGTAGTCTAAAAATAAAACACCACTTTCCCCACGTTGTGACCTTCATTATACATCCCCAAAACCAAAAGGTGAGTGATACTCACAAGCCATCCCTTCTTCCAGGCTCTTCAGACCCAGTTGCCAGTTAGACAGCAATCAGGACCTCCCAGCAAGGCAAACGCCCTGCAGAAACGCAGGAGCCATCAACACATTCCGTGTTGGGCTTGGCTCTGAGAAAAGACAGCCTGCGTGCTGCAGGCTTCCCTCGCTTGTTTTCATGAAGCTTGAGCAAATGTGTTAGAAAGTTATTTCTAAATATTTCTAAGCTTGTGACAATGAAAATCACAAATTGATTTTGAAAATAGTCATTCAAAGGGAAGAGGGATGAAGGAATAGCAGATGCCTTCCTTGGGAATGAAACATTGGCTCATGGGTCTGTGAGTTAGGAGAAATTGGTACAACACTAATGAAAATCGAGCTATGGGTTTACAAGGAATTGGATGTAAGCCATCTTTTTGTGGGGTGGGTGGAGCAAGTGAGTCATAGGATTTGAAGGAATTGGAATGTTGCTCTATCCAGGTGAGTCTGAATTATTAGCCTGGTTGCATAGGAAACTCTAAAAAGATTCAAAATGATCAGGAAGAAACGATCACAGTAAATTAAGAATGGGAAAATTCTCATTCATGAATTTGTGTAGGCCTAATAACATGTTAAAAGTTACAAATAAAAGTATAAATCATTAGGAGCTTAGTATAATTAGTTATATTATTAATTAGCTTGATAATAAGCTTTCTAACTTCAACAAAATCTGTGACAGATTTTATACACATAAACTATATGTAAGTGTTTCTAGAAATGTGTGTATTTATCAATTCCATGAGTCACACGTTCCAAGCAGGTGAATTATGAGACCAGGCTCATTAATCTGGAATACAGTTTCTGAATCACATCTACACAGTAACAGACTTGCCCTCGCTCACTCACTGACCCCAGGAAAGCTGTATACTGGACAGCATCGAACGTCAGGAGAGTCTATTCATCATACCATGCTCAGCAGGCCTACTCAGCAGTGTCCTGGGATCCGTTTCACAATGAAAACCTCAGATCCTCATGACCACTTGAAGCAGGAAAACATCTAAGAATGACAATGGCCACTGGCATGATGAGGATTCTCATGCTTTCTGAGGTTAAGATAATTTAAGATGATTCTTCACCTGCTTTAGAGAAGTAAGGATTTTAAAGGTTATTCATGTAAGGTAAACATAATATTTTTGCGAATAGGAACAGAGTTGTTTCCTTTCACTGGAGTTAAATAATGTCCCAAGAGAATGTATTTCTCTCCCATGGGAGAGTATTTAACGACCAAAGGTATTTTACTCATTCTAGCTCAGTCCCAGAATAAGAATTTGACCTCTAATTGTCAGGAGATCTATCTTTAAGAAACGTGTTATCACAGATTAATCCTCTATCACCCATGGTCTTCATGCCACCGAGGCTTGCTTTGCAAATATTTATGCTAGGAGTTGAAGAAGGTCCACACTATATTTGGTAGTAGTTTTATTTCATTTCCTTCAAATAGGACAGTAAAGTGCGTAAGTCTTTGTTGTGTTGTCTGTACTGAACGCTGTGGAACTGAACTGGACAGATCATTTTAAAGGTGAAAGCTCTTTGTTTATACAATCTCTTTGCAATCAAAGCATATTGAAGCCTCAGCCTGTATTAAAGAAAAAGACCTCAGCCAGGTGCAGTGGCTCAGGCCTGTAATTCCATCACTTTGGGAGGCTGAGGTGGGCAGATCACAAGGTCAGGAGTTCGAGACCAGCCTGGCCAATATGGTGAAACCCCGTCTCTATTAAAAATACAAAAATTACCCACATGTGGTGGCATACGTCTGTAGTTCGAGCTGCTCAGGAGGCTGAGGCAGAAGAATCGCTTGAACCCAGGAGATGGAGGTTGCAGTAAGCCGAGATCACTCCACTGCACTCCAGCCTAGGCAACAGAGCAAGACTCCATCTAAAAAAAGAGAGAGAGAGAGAAAGACCTTTTCTAAAAGAGCAGTAGGAAGTTTGGGATTGTTCGGTTTTTGATTACTTTTTTTCCTCATTTGGATAAAAGAATAAGATAGCAATGTGTGGTGCATGGTGGGTGATTGCTCTGAGCGTAACACAAATGTGTTCAAATTAAATGTCTTACCATTTCCTGTACGTGGAAACAGCAGCTGAAATTGGTTACTTATTTTGTAGCTGATGTTAGGAGGAAAAAGTTCTACCTGACTTTTAATATTAGTGTTAAATGTTAAGTATTAGTATTAAAACTATTAGCTGTTCCAAATAGCAAAGTATTCCCAAGAGTAATTGCTGTCAAGTAATCTTTGCTCCCAACACTGCTTCATGAAACTTAGCGTTTTTGTGATCATTAATAACAATCACTGACATTCATGAAGCAGATACGAAATGCCGGGCACTACTCAGTGCTTTATAAACATGATTTTATTTAAACCTCAGATCATCCCTATGAAATAGGGAATATGGTCTCCGTTATACTGAGTAGAAAGGGCAGACTAGATCACTTATAACTCACCTAGCTGAGGTCACACAGCTAGGAAGATAGAGCCTGCACCCCACATTCCAGGCTCCCAGCCACTACCAGGCTTACGTCTGAGCCACGTTGCTGGCTTTTCCCTCCATCCTTAGAAAGCAAGCATGCCCAGTTGGCCTGCAAGGAAGATCTGTTCCATGGCTGAATTTAGCATGTTTGTTCCGCATGCATCTCAGGATGAGCCAGCCTTTCCAGGCATTCATTACGTATTTTAGAACAGAGTGTCTCACACTTCACTCCTGGGGATCTGGTTAAAATGCATATTGGGATGGAGAGGGCCGCAGGAGGGACCTGGGATTCTGCATTTCTAAGAAGTTCCCCAGACAGCACTAGTGCTGCTGATCCCCAAATACACCTTGAGGCACGAGCATTTGGGGAGTACATGAAACCAGTTGGTAGACTATGTAATGGGATCTCGAGCACGGGAGCAAGGTAGCTTATTCAGTAAGACATAGAAAATATATTTCAACAATTCAGGAAAATGTCAAAAGGTCACCAATCTACCACCCTCTCCCCTACCCCTTTCTCCCTGGGAGGAGAAGAGCCACCATCCCAGGACACAGAGGTCATGCAGTTGTCATTTGCTGTCAGAGTGGTTTGGGGTCAAATCGAATAAGCATTTTGGTCAATAGGTTTGTGCTTTTCATGACTCATACAAAAGTCGTCAATCAAATAAATTCTTACAGAGCCGTACAAGGACTACTAGATAGCCAATGACATTGGAAAAGAATATTTAAAGGCATCAAATGCTATTTCCCATGCATTACAAATGGGAAGAGGCAATTATAAAATAATTATGAAGAAATACTAGAAGGATCGCCACGAAAATTTTAATAGCAGTTATCTAGGGATAGAATTTAAGATGTTTTTTTTTCTTTTGCTTATCTATAAGTTGTACATTTTCTATAATAAATATGTGTGACTTTGAGAATCAGAAGCAAAATCATGTTCGATAATTAATTTTAAAGATTACTCTGTACCAAACCCATGATGAGTCTCAGCGTCCCTGAAGGTGGAATGACCAGGAGTTGTGGCAGCCTCGCTCAGATAAAAGAATCAAAGAGAACCATCTATGGAATAGTCTTGCAAAACAATGTGCCTGAACCTGATGCACTCTCTGGAGCTAACTTCCGTTTCCAGGAAACACGGCGCGTAGAGGAGTAAGTTAAATGATTGCACAAGGAAGCCAATGGACAGATCCAGAATGTGGGGCACTCTCCAAGACAACTGACCCAGTTTCTGCAACAAGGGCATGAAGGGGGAAGGGAGGGTCTGCTCTGTATTAAAAGACACACAAGAGACATTACAACAAGTGCAATCTGTGGTGTGTTTAAGGAGTGAATGTCGTGTCCTCCCAAAATTCCTATGTTGAAGCCTTCGCCTAATCTCCAGTGTGATGGCATTTGGATGTAGGACCTTGAGAGGTAGTTAGGTTTGGATGCGGTCATGAGAGTGGGGTCTCCATGATGGGATCAGTGCCTTTATGAGAAAAGGAACAGACCAGAGCTTGCTCTCGCTCTGCGAGTGACCACGCAGGGGGAAGGCAGCCTGACACTGAGTCTCCCAGCACCTCGATCCTGGACATCCCAGGCTCCAGAGCTGTGAGAAATCACTGCTTGTTGTTTAAGCCACCCAATCTATGGTACTTTGTCATCACCGCATGAACCGGCTAAGGCACAGCACCTCAACTGAACAAGCCAAGTATCAGAAAATGTTTTTAAACAACACAGAAATTTTTATTATGCAAGTAATATTAATTTTTAGGTGTGCCAATGGCGTTGTGGTTATAAAAGAAAATCTTCATACTTTTTAAAGGTGCAGGAATATGCAGGAATAAAATAAGTATGTATTCCTAAAGGATGTAGAAATAAAATAAAATGGTAGTACAAGATATTTTTTAATGGCTTCAACAAAAATTTTATAAATGGGTAGCTTAAGGGAAGTAGCAACATATCAACAACCATCAAATATGGGTGATGAATACGTAAGTGTATACTATACTCTTTATTCCTCCTGATTTTGTGCATTTAAAATTTTTCATAATGAAATATGTAACCAGGTTTCCTAATCTCTGCACTAAAGTAAAATACTAAGGTAAACTAGGACACAGATCCATCTGAGACACACCGATATTTTAAGCTGGAGGAAGATGCATCGTCTATGCAAATTGAACCTTAGGGATTTAATATAATCCCACTCAAGCAATTGAGATAGCTGAATAATCTGGACTGCATGAGTTGTAAAGAGAGAACAACAACATTGTGATGAGACTCACAGACTGGATTCTGAATTCAGAAATAATGGGTCCAGATTAAGAAGATCATGAGGATAATAACTCACATGGTGTACAGCGCTTTACAGCTTATGTGTATTTGCAGGAACAGTGCTTTATTTCATCTTCATTTAATCTCCTTTACTTCCATTCTAAGTTGTAAAGATTACTTTCCACCTCGTGTTAGAGATTTCTGCAAATTCAAGCAATGAGCGCTTATTACAATATAGGCCCATGCTTGGAGCTGGAAATGCAGGAGAGACATGACCTTCAGCTCTATCGAGCAAGAACCTTCCAGCTGGAATTCATGAAGGTTTGGTCTTAGAACCTTCAATGAGGAGCAGGTCTCAGCAATCAGGCCATATTTAGCACCTCACGTGGAGCAATGAACACTACAGTCTCAGAGGAGACTATGAGTCCAGGTCGACTCTGAAAACTACATCCTATGGAGCTGAAGAATCGAGAATGGGAACAGTTAACTTAGAAAAGGAAGGACATGAGACAAGAGAAAATCGATTTTGACTCTAAATGAGAGAGACCTTTCCAACAGTAAGTACTTCCCAAAGGTCAGGCAGGCGCATGTGGCATGCCCTTGGGATGTGGCTTGTCGCTCACATATGTCCCTCTACTCTTCCCTTGGTCAGTTCCGGAGCATTCCCTTGCACTCCCAGAAGTGATGACCCTAACACTTCACCAGTTTATTTCCACCTCTTCTGAAGCCACCGGCTCACTCAACAGGGACAGAACGCTTGGTCTCCTCCTTCACAAAGACAAGCAAAAGAACATTAGATGAGAACCACCTCAACTTCCTTGCACCAGCGTCACCCTGCACAGGCAAAGCATGACTATCTTCACACGTCTTCTGGGCGTAGGGAAACGTCATTCCTCACCTGCGTCCAAGGTCAACTTCGCCTGTGTTCTGGGCGCTTGCTTCTGCCCCTCCAGAATCTGATCCAGTCAGTCCTGCTGAATCACTTCTTCTTCGTTTTGACTGGAGACAGATTTTATAACAATCTAAGGAAAGCTATAGACCCTCTTACCAGGAAAAGGCATGGAACATATACAGTTGCATGGAATTTCAGGAGGTAAGTGAAAACCTCCTGCAGCACGGACCTTCTGAGATTCTCTCTTCCACCTGGTAGGTGCCATCTGACCACCGTCTACCCAATTACAAGATCAAACAGCAAAGTCCTAGATAACTCTCCCACATTTACCCCAACCCCTTCCGTGTGGTAACCAAATCCAGTGCCTTCTACTCCTGTGTGTCTGTAATCTGTCCCTCCTCTAATCTATCCACAATACTACCTTAGTGCAAGCCCTCATTGTCTGTCAGCTAAATTACTATAACGGGCTAAAACTTGTCTCTGTTCACCCCTCCAGCCTGCACACTGGCAATCATAGCTCTAGTTTATGTCTCTGCATCTCTAAGATGTAAATCTGATTATACCATTCCCCAGATCAGAATCCCTCAATCCACAATAACCTAAAGGCAGAAGCAACCCAAATACGCATTGACAGATGAACAGATAAACCAAGTGTGGTCCATCCGTACAATGGAATATTATTCAGCCTTAAAGAAGGATGAAAATTCTGACACATGCTACAGCGTGGATGAACCTTGAGGACATCGTGCTAAGTGAAAGAAGCCAGTTACAAAGGGGTAAATAATGTATGCTTTGACTCATATGAGGTGCTAGAGTAGTCAAATTCATAGAGACAAAAAGCAGTGGTTACCAAGGGCTGGGGAAATGGTGGTTACCAGGGACTTTCATGGGCAGTAACTATTGCCTAATGAGTGAAGAGATTCATTTGGGAAGACAAAAAAGTTATAGAGCCGGATGGTGATGATGGTTGCAAAACAGTGTGATGTGCTTAATGCCACTGAACTGCATGTTTAAAATCGTTAAAATAACACATTTCATGTTACATTGTTTTACCACAATTAAAAATATCCTCCCGTAACTGTCTATCACCCAGAGATAAATACTAAATTCCTTAAAATGACATTTAAATCAAGATCCAGCCCGACCTACTCCTCCAAGCCCTGTTCACAAGTCAACCTTAATTCCTGATTCCCTGACTCCCTCGTAGTTGTTCACAGACCTTGCCTCTCCATCAAGTGTCTTTCTTCCTGTGCAGGAGAGAGTCTAAGCTAGTGCTGAAGAGCCAGGACTTGGAAACACACTGCTTAGCTTTCCCTCCCTGCTCGGCCCCTTACTGGTTGCACAAGTTATGTTACCCGAGGTCGCAATCCTTACTTTCCTAATCTGTAAAATGGGAATAATAAACTAGTCATTATTGTGGCGATTCAGTGAATTAGCACATGTAAAAACCACTTCAGATTGTGCCTGGAACTCATTAAATGCCTAATAAGTTGTCATCTGTCAGTCATCTGAAAATGCCTCCTGATTCTTAAGAAGCAATGTCTGTGATGGGATCATGTGTTGGGAGCCATTCCTGTTCTCCCAGCCTCATCTCAGGAAGCACTGGGTGCTCCTTCCTCTGCATTCCCATATAGTACCTTTTATATACTTATCTTTCCTTTAAAGAAGCAGAGTCATTACCTGTTTAAATGTCTGACTCCTCGAGTAAACTGTGAGCTCCTAGAGATCAGAAACAAATGTATCGCCTCCCTACAGAGCCTCAGATAGTCTGGCAGGTGCTACATTTTGCAAACCATCAGCAGAGCTTTGTTGAATAAATGAGTCCACGTTGTAGAGGGAATTCCTGCTAGAGTGCAAGACTGAATTAGGTGCCCATGGAGTCTAGGAGACTCCACGCCCAGGAGTCCAAGATCTCTGCATGTCCACACTAAATACATGCACATCATCTTTGCACATTTGCTTTAGAAAAGAAAGAAAAGCACACCCTTCGCAGGGCCTGTGCTTACCTCTGCCATACATATTTGATAGCAAAATACAGCCTGCCTGAACCATGGCAAATGAACATTCGTGTCTTTAAGGGATTCGGGAATTTTTAGCCCCAGATACAAGTTGAGATTACTGCTACAATTGATTGAGAAAATAGTAATCGAGCATCTGTTTTGTACCAGGCATTGAGGATTTAGTGAGAAGCAAATTCCTGTGGGCACTGCCGTCGCTGGGCACCCATGGTGCACACAGAGACATATGCCCAAATGCAGCCCAGGTCCCTTTCATCCAAGTGACCTCACTGTCTTGACTGAAGGCTGCTCTGCACACACCTGCTCCAGGCAGAAGCCAGCGATGGAGAGAATTTCAACCACTAAGCACATCCTCTAATCCCTGAAATGGAGTCACTTCAGTGACAAGGTCATCACTGGCCAACTGTGCATGTAGAAAGATCTCCACGTCTGACTCCTAAGGAAGAGATGCTTCCCCCCTACTTCAATCTCTGGTTCTGACATTACCTTGAACTCCAGGTAGAGCTAAGATTTCCTAGACCCACCCCACCCTCTTCACAGGATACGTTAAGCCTCAGGAAGAATGCCTTAGTAAACATCGTTTGCTGTTTCAACTTGTTAATAATTGCTGAATTTGGTTTGGGGGAATGTGTTATTATAATGGCTGTTAACAGGAAAGTCTCCAACTGTCAAATCACCTCACAGGCTTCATGTGGAGAGAATCTAGGTGTCCCAAGGGTGATCCAGGGCATCTCTGTGGATTAGCGGGCTAAACAGACAGAAAGAAAAACTGTCCAGCAAAGAGATTGAGGTTGAGATAAAAAGAAAGAGAAACCGAAGTTCATAAGAGAACAAAGAGATTTTCAGATTCAGGACGTAGTGGTACCTGTTTCTTCCCATGCTCTGCTTTTTACAAATCCCCTGGGGACCTTGATAAGATGCCAATTTTGATTCAGCGGGCCCAGATCGGACCTGGCCCTCTGCATTTTCTCACAGCCTCCCAGGTGGCTCCGTGCTGTGGACAGAAGGACAAAGCTTTGAAAGGCCGTGTTCCTCAGCAAGCAAAACCTTCCCGGGTCATCAGCAACATGGATTCATGCATCCTCTTAAAAAATAACAGTCAACTTCATTTCTTCTTTTGAAGAACTTTGGGAGAAGTATTTTAAACATCTCTTTCCTCAACTATGGCCCTATTGGGTTTGTCTAAAGTAGGGTCTAAGTCTCAAATCTTGAGGGAGCCCCTTTATGAGAGAGGGTTAAAACACTGCCTTGGGGACAGGTGGGAGAGTGCCACCTAGGAAGGCTTAAGGTCTGGGTCCACTCCCTTCCGTTTGCACCGGCTTTCCCGGTGCTCCCGATCTGAGAAAGAAGAGTTTTTGAAGATGAGAATAATGACGCCTCTTATTTTTCAAACTATGTGAATACCCCAAAAGATGTAAGTTAAACCTCTCATCATGTTTCACAGCCACTGGGAGAGCCCTCTCATTTAAAGATTCTTGTAACTGTTTTGTGGAAATATGAATTTTGTGGAAATATGAATTCTCCTCGGCTGGATTAGACAATCCTAAATGAAAAATCCTCTTTTTTTCCTGTCAAATATTCAAGACCTTTCTGACTCTCCCAAAGGTAAGATTTCGCAAGATCCAGACGTGACATTCTCCCAAGAATTTGGCTGATGTTCCATGAACCTTGAAGCCTTTCCCACCCTGGCCCTCAATTCAGCTTACCTGCCTCCCACTGAAATATTTAGACCCACGGAAGGCACCTGGTGTAGGAAGCGCATTCCCCGTGTGACAAAATTAAACATGCCCACTGAGGCCTCTGTGCCCACAGCCATTCACAAGTCACTGCTGTGTCCCAAGAAACACCGGCTCTATGCAGGGTCAGCTCCTGATCTAATGCCACCAGGGTGCCACACTTGGGATGTAATCACAAGCCCGATCCCTGCTGGCAGACGTCAGTCCCCTGATGCCTCCTCTTCCCTGCAGGGCTTCCTCAACCAGCAAGCGTTCAAGCCAGACCCCAGAGACAGTGGCAGCAGGACTGGAGGCCCAGCCAAGGGCACAGCCGGGAGAAGAGCCACACAGCTAATTAGTCCAGCAACCACATGCCTATTGTTCTCCTGTATTCACCAGCCGGAACCTGATCCGCCAAACTGCTAGCCCACCAGGCAGAGTAACACATTCCAGAATCTGGGCTGCCTGCCAACGCTGCCCCGCCTGAAAGCTTCCACCCCCTGAAATCCAAACCTGGGGACCATTAACCCAGGAGCCCTGCCTGATCATGCACTGCACTGTGGGGCACAGGGAGAAACCCTCGCTTGGGGTATGGACTGGCCCACAGCGACAGAGGACAGCAAAGGCCACAACATCCTGCATTGCATCCCAGTGGCTACGAGTGGCAGGTTCTACAGACCTGCCCAGGTGCCTGTGCCAGGTCTCTGCCACCTTCACCTTTTGACCTGCTTCAGTGGTGTCCCCAGTCTTGGCCCTGAAAAGAAAATACTGCTGGAGCACTGTAATCATTTGCATTTGGGCTTGCTGGGTTTGGGGCTTTTTCCTCCCACTGACGATTGTCCCAAGACCTGATCCCCAACTCCAGGTAATGCTGGCTGTGGACAAGGAAGTAAGCTTCTGTGACTTTGAAATCTCCTCTTGTCTGGTATTGGTGTAATATATCATAATAGAGACCTTCATCACTCCCAGGGATACCCGGAGAGTCCCTGCGCTTTACATCAGGAACACAAAAAAAAAGAAGGGGAAGATGTTAAGAAAACTATAAAATGAGAGCAAGCAATTCTCATGGAAGGCTTCCAAAAGGAACTTTTTCCTGCGTCTCACAATGCTGATCTCCCCTCTCTGTCACTTGGCTCTCTTTAAATTTCATTGAACCAGGTCCAAATGGAGGAGACCCAGCTGGGACCCCCAAAGACCTTTTAAGGGTAGCTTTCTGCATCTCCCCCAAACCACTAGGCTCCCGTCATCTTGAAGTAGAGGACCCTGTCAAATGCCCTCCTCCTTCTCCTGCCCCTACTTTTTCTTCTTCTTCCAACACTCCCGTCTCCCCAGGCTCCTCCTGCTCCCATCTAGGTTCTAGCATTTTCCTTTCTGCCTCATCCTTCCGTGCCCTCAGAGCAGCGCCACCCCCAAATTCACCTCTCCAGTCTGCATGTCCTCTCAAAGCACCTTGTTTCAACTTGTGGATGTATCCACCTAGATTTGAAGCCCATGCCTTAAACTCATCGTGTCTAAGGCCAAGTTCATCCTCTCCACAAAACTAGCCCCTTCCTCTGCTTTCCTTCTTTCTCTTAATGACATTACCATTGGTCCAGAAAACTGAGCTTGGAATCCCACAATCTGTTCATCTCCATCTCTCTCAATTCCAACCTCCAGTCGTTCCCAAGGAATAGCCACTCTCCATCTCATACTCTCCCCTTCCGTTCTCTCCCCTCTGTGCCATCCCAGCAGACCCCATGTCACCTGCCTAGACTGCCAGATAGACCCCTAATTGATGCCTGTGTTTATGAATCATCAAACACGAGAGCAGAACTGGGCCTTAGAAAAGATTTTGTACGTCTCCCTATGCTTCCAGATGATGATAAAAACTGAATCCTGCAAAGTGTCCTTGCCAAGAGTCCATGGGTTTTGAAGGAGTGCGCTCATCTGTCCCAGACATCACTGCTGACGATGTAACTCAAATATTGCAATCAAGACTCTCTCCACGTGATATCAGTCTAGTCACTGAACATAGTCAACCTTTCCTGTCTCCATGTTTTGCTCATTTTGCCTCTTTTCCCTGGAATAATTCCTCACAAACATCCCTCTTGCCTTTCTCAACCACAGCTTAAAGTCACCTCAGGTACTGCTTCAGGCAGTCCACTCTGATCTCCCTCTACTCCTGGCTCTATCCTTCTTCTGAGCTCCTACAACCCTTTTCTAGACTTCTCTTGAAACACAAGCATAGCCTTCCCCTCATTACAGTTATATGGCCTCCTTGATATTGGCAGGCTGCCCTACTTACTATTTTTTACACTTTATAGATTCTATCAGTATGCCCTGAACAAGAAATAGTTAAACTGAACTGCCTTGTTTATTTAATAACTACTGTTTATTTAATAACCCAGAAGCTGGTGATGAGGTCCCCGGCATCATTTTGGCCCCCATTCCACCCCAGGAATGATCAGGGGATCTGAAAGCAAGAAGCAGGTTAGGACAACTGTCAGAGGAAAACAAGTAACTCTCTCGATGGCAGGAATAATGGACAAGCTAAGTACTTTATGACAGTTTAAATTGGGTAAACCTGTCTGGGCACAGTGGCTCATGCCTGTAATTTCAGCACTTTGGGAGGATGAGGCAGGTGGATCACCTGAGGTCAGGAGTTTGAAACCAGCTTGGCCAACATGATGAAACCCCATCTCTATTAAAAAATACAAAAAAAAAAAAATTAGCCAGGCATTGTAGTGGGAGCCTGTAATCCCAGCTCCTCAGGAAGCTGAGGCAGAAGACTCTTGAATCCGGGAGGCAGAAGTTGCAGTGAGCCGAGATTGTGCCATTGCACTGCAGCATGGCAGCAAAAGTGAAGCTCTGTCTCAAAAAAAAAAAAAAAAATGGGTAAACCCCCATAAACCCTGCTCCTGGAACACAAGCTGATGTGGACCCAGATCTGTGGCGTCATTGTTCATGCAAGAACAAAAAGCAAATGGAAGTCATCGTTTGGAATGCATGTCACGAACACAATCAAAGCAGCTTCATGTCATAGAGGCTGTCATAGGCACAATTTTAATATCCTACATAATACAAGTTGGGAATATCATAGACCCAAATATTCACCAAAACTGAGATTATCCTGAAAGATAATCGGGCCTTTGCCCACTGAACCGTGGCATAATTAATACTTTCTATTCTAGGGACAAGCAGACATTGAGGAAAGATGGGAAGAGCAGAAATCAGCCACTCCTTGGAAACAATCTCACACTCAGAATTATAGGAATTCTCTAAGGCTAATTGAAAACAATCATCTAAATCTAGTTCACATGGCAGTTAAACTCTTAAATTTAAAGGTTAAAGGAAAAACGTTCTTTTTTTTTTGAGACGGAGTCTCGCTTTGTTGCCAAGGCTAGAGTGCGGTGGTATGATCTCGGCTCACTGCAACCTCCACCTCCAGGGTTCAAGCAATTCTCCTGCATTGGTCTCCCGAGCAGCTGAGATTACAGGCATGTGCTACCATGCCCAGATAATTTTTTTGTATTTTTAGTAGAGATTGGATTTCACCATGTTGGCCAGGTTGGTCTCGAACTCCCGACCTCAGGTGATCTTCCCGCCTCAGGCTCCCAAAGTGCTGGGATTATAGGTGTGAGCCACCATACCCGGCTGAAAAAACCTTCTTAAGGGAATTTTGATATTTACTTAAAAGGCTGAAAATGATTCCTGGTTTTTTTGAGACAGGGTCTCACTCTGTTACCCAAGCTAGAATGCAGTGGTGTGATCACAGCTCACTGCAGCCTTGACCTCCCAGGCTCAAACAATCCTCCCACCTCAGCCTCCTGAGGAGCTGTGACTACAAGTGTGTGACACCACACCTGGCTAATTTTTTCTGATTTTGTAGAGATGAGGTCTTGCTATGTTGCCCACCCTGGCCTGGACCTCCTGGCCTCAAGCAATCCTCTCACCTTGGCCTCCCAAAGTGCTGGGGTTACAGGCATGAGCCGCCACACTTGGCCTGATTATTCTTTAATATTTTCAAAATATACTTTCAAAAAGTTTGAGTGGAAAAAAATGTTTAGTGTGCAAAAATATCTTTTTTATTTTTAAATAACAGGTTTACTAAAATATAATTGGAAGTTTGATATACATATACACTGTGAAATGATTAATTACTATAATCAAGTTAATTAAAATATCTATCACCTCACACAGTTACCTTTGTGCGTGCGTGTGTGTGTGTGTGTGTGTGTGTGTGTGTGTGTGTGGTCAGAACACAAGATCCACTCTCTTTGCAAATTTCAAGAGTTCGGTATTAACTATAGTCATCATGCTGTACATGAGATCTCTAAAATATGGTTATCCTGTGAAGCTGAAACCTGTACCCTTTGATCAGTATCTATCAATTTCTCCCACCCTAATTCCACCCCTGACCCTGGTAACCACCAATCTATTTTCTGCTTCTATGAATTATACTTTTTTTAGATTCTACATATAAGCAAGATCATACAGTATTCTTTTTTCTGTGTCTGCCTTATTTCACTTGGCATTCTTTTCAAGTTCATCCATGTTGTTACAAATAGTAGGATTTCCTTCTTTGTTAAGGCTGAATAGTATTCCATTATGTGTGTGTGTGTGTGTGTGTATATATGTATATATACCACACTTTCTTTATTCATTCATTTGTTGATGGATGCTTAGGTTAATTTCAAATCTTGACTATTGTGAATAATGCTGGAATGACCATGGGAATGCATACATCTCTTTGAGATATTGATTTTAATTCCTTTGGGTATAAATTCAAATGTGGGATTATCAGATGATAAGGTGGTTCTATTATTGATAGTTTGAGAAACCTCCATGCTCTTTGCCATAATGGCTATACAAATTTACAATCCTACTGACAGTGTGCAAAGGTTCCCTTTTCTCCACAGCCTGGCCAACACTTGTCAACTTATGTTTTTTGATAATGGCCACCCTAACAGGTGTGAAGTGATGTCTCCTGGTTTTCATATCCATTTCCCTGATGACAGGTGAGCACCTTTTCATATACCTGTTGGCCGTTAGTATGTCTTCTTTGGAGAAATGTTTATTTAGGTCCTTTCTCCATTTTTTAATCAGATTGTTTGGGGTTTTTTGTCATTGAGTTGTATGCGTTTTTTTACATGTTTTGGGTATTAACTCTTAGAGATATGGTTGCAAATATTTTCTCCCTATCTGCAGGCTGCCTTTCCATTTTTTTAATTCTTTTTCTTTGTTGTGCATAAGCTTTTTATTTTAAAGTAGTCTCACATGTTTATTTTTGCCTTTTTTACCCTATATTTTTCAGGTGTTATGTCTTTTTTTTTTTTTGAGTTGATTTTTGTGTATAGTGTAAGATAAGGATCCAATCTCATTTCTTTGCATGTGGATATTCAGTTTTCTCCACACTGCTAGCTGGAGAGACTATTCTTTCCCTCTTGTATATTCCTGGCACCCTTGTTGAACATTAGTTGTCTGAATATACGTGAGTTTATTCCTGGGTTCTCTGTTTTGTTCCATTGATCTATAGGTCTATTTTTATGCCAGTGCCATACTATTTAAATTATTATAGCTTTGAAATATAATTTGAAGTCAGAAAGTGTGATACCTCCAACTTTGTTCTTCTTTCTCGAGATAGCTTTGGCTATTTGGGGTCTTTTGTTGTTCCATATGAATTTTATAATTGTTTTTTCTATTTCTGTGAAAAATGCCACTGGAATTTTGATCAGGATTGTGTTGAATCTGTAGACTGCTATGTATTCTATATACATAATATTAATTCTTCCAACTTGTGATAGGAGATACTTTTCTATTTATTTGTATCTTCTTCAATTCTTTCATTAATATTTTGTAGTTTTCAGGGTACAGATCTTTCACACCCATGTTGTTCTTTTTGATGCTACTGTAAGTGAGATTGTGTTCCTGATTTTCTTTTCAGATAGTTCATTGTAGGTATAAACAACATTATTTATTTTTGTAAATTGATTTTGTGTCCTACATCTTTTCTGAACTCATTTATTAGTTTTAACATTCTTATGGTGTTTTCAGAGTTGTATACATATAAGGTCATATCAAAATTACCTGCAAACATATAATTTTATTTCTTTCTTTCCAATTCAGAATTGCCCTGTATTTCTTTTTTTGCCTAGTTACTCAGTTAGGACTTCCAGTCCTGTGTCAAATAGGAGTGGCAAGAGTGGCAATCCTTATCTTGTTCCTGGTCTTAGAGGAAATGCTTTCAGTTTTTCCCCATTGATTATGATGTTAATCATAAGTGGCCTTCATTGTGTTAAAGTAAGTTCTTTCCACATCTATTTTGTTAAAAATTTTTATCATGGATAAATTCCTAGAAACATACAATCTGCCAAGACTGAATCAAAAAGAAACAAAGTTTGAACAGACCAACAAATAAGAAGATTGAATTGATAAGCAAAAACCTCCCAACATGAAAATGTCCAGGACCAGATGGCTTAATGGATAAACTCTACCAAACATTCAAAGAATAATTAATACCAATCCTCCTTAAATGCTTCCAAAAAAATAGAAGAGAACACACTTCTAAACTCATTTTATGAGGTAACATCACCCTGATACCAAAACCAGACAAAGACACCACAGAAAACTACAGCCCAATATCTCTAATGAACACAGATGTGAAAATCCTCAATCAAATATCAGCAAATCAAACTCAACAGCACATCAAAAAGATTACACACCCTGACCAGGTGGGATATATCCCTGGGATGCAAGGTTGGTTCAATATACACAAATCAGTCAATGTGTTACATTTAACAAAATGAAAGGTAAAAACCACGGGACTGAATGATAATCTCAATGGACGCACAAAAAGCATTTGACAAAAAAGTCTTGCAAATAAACTCGTAAAATTCAATTATAGCTAAAAATACAAAATATTATTTGTTCAAACTCTAGACACATGTTTTCTTTGGTAAGATGCTAGAACAGAGAGCGAGTAAGTCGAATAAGGAAAACATAGCAAAAAGAGAACATCGAATGATAATCCCATAGTCTCTCTTTGAAAATGTTTTCCAGTAGAAAAATGCACGTTTATTCCAAATCCATTTCAAGTACAAGTACACATTTCAGTCTCTTGTCTGCCAACTCTCTGACTTCTTTAACCCACTGTGGAGAATACTTGACATCTGCAAGGAAGGAACAGCATGACATTCATTTACTTCAAGGTTAAAGGTGAAATGTATTTGTCATTAAAGTCCTCAGCAAACCCATAGAACAGTCCCTTTTTTTAAAGGGACATCAAATATTTTAATGTGGTTTGAGGCACAAACAAGAGAACAGATGTTAACGTCTGGTGATGATGTCAGGATCACAATGATTTTTTTTCCCTAAACTTTGTTCTTTCTTTTTTTTCATGTAATCGGTTTTAAAACATATTCAAATGATGTTTAAGACAACCTGGGAACTTATAATTCATCTTGAACCTATGTCAAAAAACAGATCCAAAGGAAGCACAAAATAAATTTTGAATGGTTTTTCCCTTCCTTTCTTTCTCTTTGGTCCCATATTACCCATAGTTCTTTTTAGAAACTGGTTCTATTAAAAGAAAAAAAAAAAAAACACCTTCTAGTATCACACAACTGGAGTTCTAAGTGCTTCCTCTGGCCATAGAATGAACCACTGTGACTTATGTAAGCTTCCTCCTTCGCTGTGACCAAAGGATATCAACTGCCTGGTCTAGATCATCCTTCGGCTTTCACAGGCTTTATGAAAACGCTTTACTCCACCAGGAATTCTACGAATGTACTCTACAAGTCTGAGTTGTTGCCTTATAGTGAATGCATTGGGGAATCAAAGCATCCTGTGCTCTGATGGACCAACATGGATACAACCATTTTAAAAATAGGTCAAATAAACTCACCAAAGCTCTGTTTTTATTTAAAATAAATAAATGAATAAAAATTTAAAAAACTTAAATGCCAATGTGGCTGTTTTTAACATAATTCCCCATTATCAGTTTGGGCCACAAGTCTTCACATAAAAATGAAAGCACAAACCAGACAATGAGGAACACACACTGACACTGTGTTTACAAGCTGCTGATCCATCCCCAGAGTCACTCCAAGATGCACTTAGTTATCTTTTTTCATACAAGGTAACAAAAGTAATTTGAAAAACTGGAATATTTGTTAGAACTCTTTTACCTTTTAAGAAGACACAGTTTTGTAGAGATATAACTTACATACCATACAATTCACCATTTTAAAAAGTATACTTTAGGAGTTTTTAACATATTCTTGAGATTGTGCTAAACCAACGTCACTAATTTATTCCAAAACATTTTCTTCAGCCCAAAAGGAAACTCTATCCTTCTTAGGAGTCATTCCCCCTTTCTTCCTCTCTGCAGCCTCTGGCAACCATTGCTCTATTTTCCATGTCTATGGATTTGTTGACTGTGGACATCTCATGTAAATGGAGTCATACCATATACAAGTTGAACATCCCTAATCCAAAATCCAAAATACTCCAAAATCCAAAACTTATAAATGTCAACATGATGCCACAAGGCGAAATTTCACACTTGACCTCATGTACACAAACATTGTTTCATGCACAACATTATTAAGAATATGACTAAGACCCCGAAAGCCAATGCAAAAAAAACTAAAATAAATAATGGAACTTAATTAAACTAAGAAGCTTCTGCATAGCAAAAGAAATAATCAACAGAGTAAATAGACAATTTACAGAATAAGAGAAAATATTCACAAACTATACATCCAACAAAAAAATAATATCCAGAGTCTACAAGGGACTCAAAACAAATCAGCAAGAAAAAACAAATAATCCCATTAAAATGTGGGCGAATTACAAGAACAGATATTTTCCAAAAGAAAACACATACACACAAATGACCAATAAACGTGAAAAAATGCTAAGCATCACTAATCATCAGGATACAAATTAAAATCATGAGATTTTAATATAATACAAACTTACCCCTGTCAGAATGGTCATCATTAAAAAGTCAAAAAATAATAGATATTGGCATGGATGTGGTGAAAATGTAAATTAGTACAATCTCTATGGAAAATGGTATGGAGATTTGTCAAAGAACTAAAAACAGAACTACCGTTCAATCTGGCAATTCCACTACTGGGTATATACCCAAAGGAAAATAGGCCATTATCTCAAAAAGACAGCTGCACATGTATGTTTATTGCAGCACAATTCACAATTGCAAGGATATGGAGTCAACCTAAGTATTCATCAACTGATGAATGCATAAAGAAAATGTAGTATGGGGCCGGGCGCGGTGGCTCACGCCTGTAATCCCAGCACTGTGGGAGGCAGAGGCTGGTGGATCACGAGGTCAAGAGATCGAGACCATCCTGGTCAAAATGGTGAAACCCCGTCTCTACTAAAAATACAAAAAATTAGCTGGGCATGGTGGCGCGTGCCTGTAATCCCAGCTACTCAGGAGGCTGAGGCAGGAGAATTGCCTGAACCCGGGAGGCGGAGGTTGCGGTGAGCCGAGATTGCGCCATTGCACTCCAGCCTGGGTAACAAGAGCAAAACTCCGACTAAAAAAAAAAAGAAAAAAAAAAAAAAGAAAATGTAGTATGTACATATATAGATATAGATCTATAGGTAGATATCATGGAATATTGCTCAGCCATAAAAAAGAATAAATTAGTGTCTTTTGCAGCAACTTGGATGGAACTAGAGACCATTATCTTAAGTGAAGTAACTCAGGAATAGAAAATCAAATACTGCACATTCTCACTTATAAGTGAGAGCTAACTATGTGTACACAGAGGCATGCAGAGTGATATAATAGACACTGGAGACTCAGAAGCAGGGAAGGTGGGAGGGAGGTGAGGGATGAAAAAGTACCAGTTGGGTTCAGTGTACACCATTTGAGTGACAGGTACACTAAAAGCCCAGGCTTCACCACCATACAATTCATCCATGTAACTAGAAATCACTTGTACCCCACTAACGCTATTAAAATAAAAATAAATAAATAAGATATAAAATCAAATCAAAGGAAACAAATGAACATGTGTAACCAGTTGGTGGTGGCATAACTGCCAAAGAAGAACCATTCCAAGTACTTTCAAACACAAGAATTTGACAGGCATTCCCAGTGGGATATACCCTAACTATAAAAAGAACTGGAAAAAATTTAATAAAGAATTCCTTAAATTTAAAAATATATGTATTGTTTAAAATTGCCTCCAGGCTATGTGTATAAAGTGTACATGAATCTTGAATGAATTTCATGTTTAGACTTGGGTCCCATCTCCAAGATACCACAATGTATACTTGCAAATGTTCCAAAATCCAAAAAGTAATCTGAAACATTTCTGATCCCAAGAATTTCAGATAAGGGATACTAAACCTGTATAACCCTTGTGTCTGACTTCTTTCATTCAGCATAATGTTTCCAGAGTTCATCTGTGTTGTAGCTTGTGTCAGAACTTTATTATTTTTTATGGATAAATACTATTTCATTGTATGAATATACCATATTTTGTTTATTCATGCCTCAGCTGACAGACATTTGGGTTGTTATCACACTGGGAATATTATGACTAATCATACTGCTGTAAACCTTCATAAATGTATAAATACATGTTTTCAAGTCTCTTGAGAGTGAGTACTTTTTTAACCAATTAATTTTCCTGGTTGCTCAATTTGCACTTACAAGCAGGTAATATTAGGGGGGGTTCTCACCACGGCATTCCTCATGAACTAATGGCCCTTGCCTATACCTCTGACCACACCTCTCACTATCATTCTCTTTCTCACTGCATTCCAGTAGCTCCCAAGTCCCTTCTAAATCTTCCCTTCCTCCGTATCTAACCACTATCCACCATATTGTCCCGAACCCAAAACTTGTTTAAATGAAGAATTAAAGAGGTTCTTTCTCAATGCAACAACACTGTCTTACTCATTTTTCCCCAGGTTCTCCACCATCTTAACTGCAGGTATTAATACAATCTCATAGCTCTAAATATCTGCACTTATTACCAAGTCTTCACTCAAATCAAGTTCCGACTCTGGGTGCTGGACCTCTCATCTCCCATGGGGAAAATGTTTTCACTGAATTTATTTCTCACTCTCTCTCTCCCCACAAGGCCTAGTCTCACCTGCAAAATGACCTACCACCATACATCTGCGCTCTTCATTCATTCACTTGGAAATGTTGCAGGTTCTATCACTAGCTATCGGCCAGGTTCCCTGGGCCTGCTCAGGCTCAATTATGAGAAGAGTGAGTTAATATGCAAGAGAACCACGGACGATCTCACACTGAAGATGTAACAGCAGCCCCACACATTCTCAGTGACCTAGGTTGGATTCATTGGAGGGGAAGGTAAGGGAGGTCTTGTATGTCTTAGTCACCGCTGCGTGTCCAGGACCTAGACTGGTGCCTGCAGCTAGGAATCTTTTAATAACATTTGTTAAATAATTTAATAAATATAGGAGGGACTTTTCTCTTCCCATAAGCATTGATTTATTTTATGTCTACTCCTTTCTGTGCAATGTGTGAAACTTCATGCTAATGTCACTATTAATTTTGTTCCCATAAACCCTTCAACTAAAGCAGTGCAGCTCCCTTCTCTTTCCTTTTTGGAATGTCACGTGTTCCTTACGGCACTGGCAGATAGCTGAGACACTAAAACCAAGTCTTAGTTGAAGCCGCAAACAGCAACTCCATGCTTAAAACACCTTTGTTCTGTTTTTAATTCCTTCTAGACTCTCTGATACCAAGTAGCATGTGTTTTGCTCTTCGTAGGTGCTCCCAAGAGATAGATGAGTTTCTCATTACTTGGTGCAATTGCAGCCTTTGGCAGTACCATCAGTCAGACTTGGAATATTCACCCAATAATATTCCCTCTTACCCCAGGAGTGAGTCCTCACAGCCATGCCTCATCATACATTATCTCCTGTTACAGGGAGACTCAGTTTTACCTCTTTCAAAGATAATTCTCTGACTCTAAACAATTCATTCCCCATCTCTGAACCTTGGTTTCTATTGTGTAAAAACAGGGTCTTAGTCTATATCAGGAGTCTGGAAACTGATCCATGGGTCAATTTCAGCCCATTAGCAGTTTTTGCAAATAAGGCATTAAAAGAAAAACTTTAGTCACATTGAATTAAATGAGTTTATTTGAGCAAGGAATGCTTTATGAATCAGGAAGCATCCTGAACCAGTGGGGGTCTTGAGATCTGTGGCCATCCCTATGAGCTGGGGGCTTATGTAGGCTGGATACAGAGACAAAGTAGAGGAATCACCTGATTGGCTGCAGTCAGGCAGCTGCCTTATATGGGCATGGTGTGATAAGGTGACTGTTTGTGATTGGCTGAAACTCAGCTGTTTGTTATGCTCCTAAATTAGGCTCGTTCACACACTAATGTGAAAGTTCACTACCTAAGGACTCAAGGTAGCCAGGCAGCCTCAGGCCACATTTAAGTTAATTTAACAAAAGTTTTAATGGAACAGAGCCACTCCCATTTGTCTAGATAATGTATATGGCTGCTTTCTTGCAACAGAAATACAGTTTCGCAGTTGCAAAATAGTCACTGTCTGGCCTTTTACAGAAGTTTGCTGATGCTAGTTTATCTGTCTTAGCACTCTTCCAGCCTGAAGTTCCATGAGCCGGGCCCTCTGACAGATCATTTTCTACTTCCCAGTCCATGGCAGAAGTTACCCCATGGGCTCACAGCGAAGTGACTGGTAAACCTTCCAGTCTCCAAACCGCTGTAATGTTTTTGTTATTCAGTCAATCTTTCTACCAGAGGGGCAATTTTAGTAATTCTCAAAAGAATAAGCAATATTTGCAAGTGTTGTTATGAAAATCCAGGAGTCCTAAGGCAGTGAAGTTATGTGGGGACGTTCTGGTGCACATGATGCAAAGCAGGGAGAACATGCAGAATTCCCAAAAAGAAAGAAAACTGACACTGGAAGAGAATGAGATCCTTCCTGGGCAGGTTGGAAACTGTGTGAGCACTGCAAGCATCATGACATTAAAAGAGAAAACTGAGAAAAATAAATGGATTTTTTAAATAGAGAGTAAGACAATGAGAGAAAGAAGTGTGGTTGTATCAGAGGGGAATTAACATTCTAGGACTTAAAGGATGGAAGAAGGAAGGCTTTGCCACTGGCCAGAGAGAAGCCAGGGTTGGGGAAGCAGCGTCTGCACCCTGGGCAGGCCAGTGCCCCTACTGGACTCAGCCAGAGCCCGCTGTTGCTGTGATGAGGAAACTGGCTCTGCATGCTTTCATTACACCAGGTATTGAAAGGAACTTGGTTACTCACAAAATCTGAAACTGAGATACTGGGCTGGACCATTTCTAGCCAGTAAGTGGCCTCTTACCAGGACGTCAGTAAGACCGGGTATCCGTTCATTCGTAAAAGCCGCATCAACAAAGACGTGTGCGTCTCTGCTTGCTGGTTTGCTGACAAAGATGGCGTAGAGCTGAGTGTGAGCTCTGACAAGTCTCTGCTGGCCTTCAGGCACCTTTTAGGGAATGAGAGGATGCATGCCATCAGCGGGGCAGCCTGAACCCCCAGCCCCCTCCCTGGTGGTCCTGGGCTCAGACGTTTGCACACACCTGCATGGGAGCTCCTTGTGATGCATGGTGGAAGGATGGAACAAAAGAGAAACAGAGAAACAGAGAAACGAAGAGGGTGGGCAGGAGTATGTGAGCTCAGGAGGCAGCCTCTGATGGAGGTCACATCCCCCACTTTTAGGTTGGACAATAAAGGCGGGATTCCACAAGCAAGAGGTGCTGCAGAGATAGGTAAGGTCTCTCCCCTCAATCTCCCCTCCTTTGCCATGACCATCCCAATATATCACAGACATAATGGGAGGAAGACAATGAAACAGGCGCTATGGAAGTTCAACACGGGGAGGATAGCTGCCTACCAAGTTCCTCTTAACAATAATTAAACAGATTGTTAATAAGAACAACAATAAAAAAGGAAATGTTCATTACATTCAAGTTTTGTTGTTTTTTTTTTTTTTTTTTTTGAGACAAGGTCTTGCTCTGTTGCCTAGGCTGGGGTGCAGTGGTGTGATCTCGGTTCATTGCAACCTCTACCTCCCAGGTTCAAGTGATTCTCTTGCCTCAGCCTCCCAAGTAGCTGGGATCATGGGCATGTGCCACCACATCTGGCTAATTTTTGTATTTTGAGTAGAGACAGGGTTTCACTATCTTGGCCCAGCTGGCCTTGAACTCCTAACCTCAGGTGATCCACCTGCCTTGGCATCCCAAAGGGATAACAGGTGTGAGTCACCACACCCAGCCATATTCAAGTTTCTTCATGTTTTTACATGTCAAGTATCAGTTGATGTAATACTTTTTGTTTGAATATTTTTAATCAATAAAAAAGTGTAATCTAAATTTAAACACTTTGGATAAGAATTGCAAAAACTTTGATATGTTATCTCCTTTAAGCGTATGGTTTCTTGGCTTAATTGACACAATCCTTTCAGTAAATGACAGTATACACTGAAAATAAGAATAATTGGAAAATTATGAAGACAAAGCAATCAACTGGCCTAAAATTGGTAATCAAAGAATAAGCAAGGTAAACAAAGGTATAGAAAAAATTCTAAAGCTTACGTCCTTTTTTGTTTTTGATGACAGGGTCTTGCTATGTTGCCCAGGGTGGAGCACAGTGGAACTATCACAGCTCACTGTACTCTTGACCCCCTGGGCTCAAGCAACTGTCTGGCCTCAGCCTTGTGAGCAGCTGGGAACACAGGCATGCACAACCACGCCCAGCTAATTTTTTTAACTTTTTTTTTTTTTTGGTAGAGATGAGATCTCCCTTTGTTCCCCAAGCTGGTCTCAAACTCCTGGCCTCAAGTGATCTTCCCACCTCAGCCTTCTAAAGCACTCAGATTATAGGCATGAGCCACTGTGCGCCGGCCTAATGCTTACCTTCTTATATGGAAGTGTGAGTCCTTCTAAAGATTTACTGTGGGATCTCTCTGCACTCCAGGAAAAAACAATGACATGACCATTGGTGTTAGAGATGATGAACAGCCATAGGAGCAGTGGGAGGACTGTGGACCTTGGGGTTCCTTGTGTTTGGGTTCAAATCCAAGTTTTCTAATTTACTAGCGGTGGGACGTGGGTTAAGCTGCTTGATCTTGCTGAGTCTCAGTTTCCTCCACTATTAGACACTATGAGAATATTTTCACCACTTGCGGTTATTTGGAACATCAGATGAGATCTTCCAAAGCACTCAGTACACCTACTCCATGTTGACTTTCACTCTTATCTCTTAGGACTGGGATGGGAAGTAAATGAGAAATGCCAAGCCCCGGCACATGGCAGGCATCGAGTAGCCATGGTAGGCAGCTCTCATAAGGAACATGTGAGCTTTATTTTATAAATCCAAAGGCGTGAAAGAATGAGAAGGAACTTAAGATGCCCCCAGCCCCTTGCAGAACACCATCTCCATAAAAGGAGATGTTGAGAGGGACAGTCCCAAGATGACAGCTGCAGCAATCAAAGAACTACAAGCATGAGCAGGAGACTTCACTCGACTGTCCTGTCTCTTCTGCTCTGGTGTGTAACAGTGAAAAGACCCCGTTCAACCACCCCCTGCTCTCCACTGCACCCTAAAGAGGACACAGATCCGTAGAAACTAACATCGACACAAAACGCTAATTGCCCACAGGAGGAGTGGCCAAGTGGAGTTTCTGTCTGCACAGCTTGCCTTTTATGACTCCCTCAAAGTGATGTCCAAACAATAACAGATGGGTCTCGTATCCTGGATCCCCTCCTCCAGCCAGGACAACCTCTCTCCACCATGTTAATTAGAAATGTGTTTATTCAATAGGGTGACTTGATATTTTATATTTTGCTGTCCCAAATCATGATCATTGAATAAACAGGAAAATAAATACTTTTTTTTATGAGAAAGCAGGGTGATAATCATTTAAACCCCTGTCAAGCATACACCACTGCTGGTGGGCGGTGCTGTTAAGAGGGGATGGCAGACTCAGGGTTACGGGAGAATGTCATTTGTCAAGGCTGCATCAACAGGGATGTGTGCATCTTTGCCTGCTGGTTTGATGGGCTTCCCAGGAAAATTATCTGTCAGAGGCCTAAGCCCTGTCATTTTTCTGACAAAACTGCCAGGGAGAGGAGAAGAAGGCAGGACGGCAGGTCCCAGGTCTGGGACTTGATGCAGGGGCCAAGCACCTGCTTGCAGAGGAGGCCCCGCAAGGGTGCAGGTCCTTCTTACACGCTCAGTGAGCTGTTGTTGGAATGTACAGAAAGACAGCAATAACCACAAAAAAAGAGTTGGATTTCCACAAAAAATGGCTCTTCCAGCTTCCCAAGCTATTTCTTTAGAAACATAATGTACCGTTGAGCATAAATAGCATTCATGGCTGTGAGGAATTTACTTTTCTTTGTCCCTCTATAGCAGCTAAAGATACTCCCAACATAAGAAGGAAAAATGAGTGAAGCACAATTTAAGATGGCTTTGAAATGTCTGCTTGGGCTATTTTTACTTTTTCTCATTCCATTGAAACAAAAGTTTCTAAAAATGGACTTGGAAAAAATGGGTTTTGATATGACTATTTGGTAAGTTCCTTGAGAGCAGGAGCTATGCGTTATATTTCCTTGTGTCCACCCTTGTGCGATGTGAGCAGAAAATTGTGTTAGGGAAGTGTCGCGTGGAAGAGGGAGCCAGCAGGCCACGGCCGCCTGGCAGAGAAGCAAAAACCGACCTGGGCAGGGGGCAATGAATTGCTCACAAGAGGGATGTTGCCATGTAATTTCTGTCTACGCGACCTGCATTCATTGTTGGGGATGAGATTGATAGGGCTGAACCGTAAATCTTACAAATGGAAGAGAAGATGGGGGTTTACCTTATGATGCAGATTTTACACAGATACTGGGCAATCTCCTCTAAGTCAAGGTCTCCCTTCTATATTGAATAAAGCTCCAACTCTCCTGGAATCTGCAGTTTGCACATTTGCCCCTCCTAACCCACCCCTTCCAGAATGACAGGGCTCATACGGACTGAGAGTTTTGTACTCCATCAAGCACTGTTCTAATGCTTGGAATGTATTGTTGTTTAGGCCTCCGAACAAGCCTTGGGATGAGTCCAGTGCTTACCACCCGTTTTACAAGGAGTGGACTGAGACCCAAAGGGGTGAATTGATTCAACCAAGGTCCCAGAGCAGTAAGTGGGAAAACCAGAGTGAGAATTCAAGGCTATGCACCGTAACTCCAATGCCTTTTCTCCCAAGACTGCAGCTTCTCTAGAAAACCCGACCTCTCTTCCTCTCCCCCACCTCTTCCTCTGTCTCTCTTCCTCCCTCTCTGCTGGCCCCTCCTCCTCAGTGAGGACCCCCGTCCTCCCTTCCACATTTGCTCATACTGTTCTTCTGCCTGGAACGCCCATGTCTCCTCCTGACTCCTCTCCCAAAAAAAAAAAAATTGTCTGAAAAATAAAATTATGAAAGTTCCCACAGGAGGCCTTTCATTGCTGTTAAATTCTTTCAAGTCTCTTGCTTTTGCAGAAAGCTCTCAACACTTGGAGGACGAGGATTCTGTTTTATGTACCATCCCCTCTCCACCCACACCAGCTGCCTAGGCTAAAAAAATGTGCTACACATAAAGTATTGGCTCAGTGAGTACTCGTTTCACTGAAAAATATAAGTGACTCCTCGTGCCTGCCTCTCACAAGTGGTGGAAGTCATCAGCACTCACCAACATTCCCTTGTCCTATTCTGGGCCCCTAAACACTCCATGGCCAGCCCTGTGATGACAGTGGAGCTGTGGCCTCAACCCACATGACTTCCAGGAGGCCAGGCCTCAGACCTCCTCTCTGCTGGTACAAGGACAGCAGACGCTGCTGTTGAAGGTTGAGATGATGGAACCACAGAATCAGGCCAGCCTGTCCCACTGTCCCCTTCGAGGGCAGCTGTTCTGGAGAGAGCCTTGACCTCCACAGACACTGGGGAAGCAAGAAATAAACTTTGCTGTGGCTTGTTTATGCCTGCAGCATAACCTGGCCTCTGCCCACACGCGTGTGTTCATTCCTCAAAGAGTTCCTTTAAACACAGCGCAGGAATCCTGTTTCCATTGGCTCTTTCATTTCAGTAACATCCTTGCTGCTAAGCAGAGGATCAAACCTGCCAGATCCTAACTTGTGAGGCCACAGCCACTCCCCCCAGATGCTGAGCATTTATTCAGTGGTACTACTGTCCCATTTCCCCCTCAGATTCGCCTTCGCAGCCTGCAGCACAGAATTTTATAGCATCAATAGAAGCAAATTTTATTTGAGAGACATCCAAAAGTCATTTGAGGCTGGGCACGGTGGCTCACACCTACAATTACAACACTTTGGGAGGCAGAGGCGGGCAGATCACTTGAGCTCAGGAGTTCAAAACCAGCCTGGGTAACATAGGGAGACCCAGTCTCTTAGAAAATGCAAAAATTAGCCAGGCGTGGTGGTGTGCATCTGCAGTCTCGGCTACTCAGGAGGCTGAGGCAGGGGAATCGCTTGAGCCTGGGAGGTTAAGGCTACAGTGAGCCGAGGTCACACCACTGCACTCCAGCCTGAGCGACAAAATGAGACCCCATCTCAAACTAAATAAATAAATAAAAGGCATTCCAATGCAATTCTCAGTGACAAGATGTGTAATCAAGATAAGGGACACCATTTTTTTATTATAAAATGACGCAGACTTAAAAAGTAATTGAACTCTCTTGTATGATTCATAACACGGCTGTGATGGTTAATACTGAGCGTCATCTTGACTGGATTGGAGGATACAAAGTGTTGATCCTGGGTGTGTCTGCGACGGTGTTGCCAAAATCGATTATTAACATTGGAATCAGCGGGCTGGGGAAGCCAGACCCACCCTTAACCTGGTGGGCACCATCTAATCAGCTGCCAGCAAATATAAAGCAGGCAGAAAAACATGAAAAGGCAAGACTGGGCTAGGCTCCCAGCCTACATCTTTCTCCCAGGCTGGACGCTTCCTGCCCTCGAACATCGAGCTCCAAGTTCTTCAGTTTTGGGACTCGGACTGGCCCTTCTTGCTCCTCAGCCTGCAGACGGCCTATTGAGGGACCTTGTGATCATGTGCGTTAACACTTAATAAGCTACCCTTTTTATATGTGTATTTTAAATCAATATGTAAATATATATTAAATATATAAATATTTTATAAATATATAATAGACATATTTTATATAATACACATTTATATTATAAATATATAATATACATATAATATATAAATATAATATATATGTAAATATTATATATTTATAATATAAATATTATACATATTATAAATATATATGTATAAAATATATATATATATATCCTATTAGTTCTGTCCCTCTAGAGAACCTTGACTAATACAGTGGTCTGGAGGCATTTATAAAAAGGTTTTGGAAAATACCAGCCTTACGATCCTGTATGCCCAGTGTTTCCTAGGTGTCACTAGTATTAAGTGCAAAAAAAAAATTTTTCTGTTTTTCTGTTTATCGGTGAAACAATTTCAATGACTAAACATAAACATTAACTAGTACTGATATAATTGTTATATTTAAATATATTTAGTTGTAATTACTCTCTAAGGGGTACAAGTTGGAACTTCAGTCATTCATTGATTCAGGACTTTAGTCCCTTAAAAGCACACTCGATGGCCCAGTGCAGTAGAAATGACATTGAGAATATAATGGTGCGTATCCTCAGGAAACATAATCTAGTGGTGAACAAGGCACAGTCTCACGTAAGTATAATCCTACACAGGTGTAATAAAGTTTGTAAGAAGGTACAAAGTTTTGTAGAATCAGAGGTGTGGAGTCATTTTCAGAGTTTCAGGGAGGTGAAAGCAGCTTCTATGATTTGTCCCTTTAAGCCCTAGAGGATGGGATTGCAACCGATGAATCGGCTCAAGGAGAAAGGCGGTTCAGCAGGGACCCCACGATGTTCAAGTGCATGGGGCAGTACAGTTGGTTAGAGTTTGGGGCTAGAAGGGTAATTTGGACCAAGTCACAAACTGTATGAGTGGGTCTGTTAGGAAGAGGCAGCTTCACTCAGTGAGCAACCAAGAGAAACCAATGAAGATTTTTGACCAGAGGACCCCCATGATCAAAGCAAAGCTCAGGGTGACCAGGCAGGGACTTGTGTGCAGAAGAAAGAGAAGGGCAAGGCTAGGAGACAGACAGATAAGTGAAGAAAACATGGCTGTGAGCCAGAGGAGTGTTGCTGAAGGAGCTGAGAGGGGAGTGGAGAGAGGAGATGCTGGGAGAGAGGAGCTCAGCGGTGAGCTAGGGCAGCACCAACGAAGGCAGAATCAACGATCGGCAGCTTCAACCAAACGCAGCAGAGGAAGGAGACGGGCGAGCCTGGAGTCACAAAGTGACAGATGGTGTCATGAGAAGGAGCTGACTCAGCGCAAGATTGTGAATTCTGCTATTGACGCCGTGTCGAGGTGAGTGAAGGAGCTGCCACAGGCTGCACAGCATGGAGTGGAGACACAATGGAGGTGGGTGGGGAGCCGGGGGCACTTGAAGAGTTCTCAGCATGCACGTGAAGTTACGGGGTCCCAGGCAGGGCCAGGGTGGGCGGGGAAATGGAACCCACAGGAAGGTCGTGAGTCACCATCCATGCAGCCTCCCTCCTCTGTGCAGCCTTGGATGGGACCAGCTCTGCCAGAACCATTGTCTTTTATTGTCACAGTCCCCTGGCTTGTCATGGCTCTGCACACATGGCCAGCTTTGTGTAATGAGACTGGCAGTATCTCATTCTAGTTCTGTTCCTCTCTCTAGCAAAAGCAGATAGCTAGCTTCCTACGGTTTACAGGAAGACAGAACTCCATTTGTCCCTCCAAGTTCCCTGATTTCAGCCACTGTATTATTTTAATAGCATAAATATAAAACAGAAGAAAAGTTATGAAAATCCTCCAGGCCAATGATCTGCATAGAACCTCATGGTCATTGTCCCCATTCAGTTCACCTTTGTATACGTCTTAGAAATAGCCCTTTCAGGGTAGAGCTCTTGGGATTTCTAACCAATGTCAAAGACTACCTTAGCAACTCATGTTTATAGGAGAATATTTTCTATACAGATGGGTTTCTGAAATATAGTTAAAATTATAACAATGTGGCCGGGTTGGAACACAATTTCTTAGATGCACTTACACCCAAAGTCACATGTTTTCTTTCCCTATCTATAAACTGATAATCTACTGGCCTCCTTTCATGACTGGATGGTAAAAAAATGGGACATGGAAAGGAAAAGAAAGAAACAGATTTGTGTTTAGAAGAGTTGGCTGTTGTGAAGAAATGTTGAGTCAGGGCCAGGCACAGTGGCTCACACCTGTAATCTCAACACTTTGGGAGGCCGAGGTGGGAGGATCACCTGAGGTCAGGAGTTCAAGACCATCCTGGCCAACATGGTGAAACCCTGTCTCTACTAAAAATACAAACATTAGCAGGGCATGGTGGTGGGCACCTATAATCCCAGCTACTCGGGAGGCTGAGGCAGGAGAATCGCTTGAGCCCGGGAGGTGGAGGTTGCAGTGAGCTGAGATTGCGCCACTGCACTCCAGCCTGAGCAATTGAATGGGACTCTGCCTCAAAAAAAAAACAAAAAAAAGAAAAAGAAATCCTGAGTCGGGACTCTCTAAAGAAACAAACAGGTTGGAAAGTCCTCAAATATTTGACCAGGAACAGTCAGAGACTCAGATGGCCTTTTCCTCCAGCCCTACCCTACTCTGCCCTAAGAAGCCAAATGGAGGACTTCCTCTACCACCCAACTTTGGTCTTTTATTTATTTTTTTATTTTTTATTGTAAAGTGACAGAGTCTCCTATGTTGCCCAGGCTGGAGGAGGGCAGTGGCTATACACAAGCTTAGTCCCACTACTGATCTGCCGACCAGTGTGCAAGTTTTGACCTGTTCCCTTCCTGACCTGGGCTGGCTCATCCCTCCGCAGGCAAGCTGGTGGTCTCCTGCTTCCAGAAGGTCACCATCTTGATGTGGAACTTAGCACAGACACCTCATCCATTGGCATAGCATACTACAGCCCATAACTCCTGAGCTCAAGCAATCCTCCTGCCTCATTCTCCTGAGTAGCTGGGCCTACAGGCACACACCACGACACCTGGCTCATGTTTTATTTTTATGTTTTGTAAAGACAGGATCTCATTGTGTTGCCTAGGCTTGTCTTGAACTCCTGGGCTCAAGCAATTCTCCCACCTCAGCCTCCCAAAGTATTGGGATTACAAGCATGAGCCACCATGCCCAGCCTGATTCTGTTTCTTGTTAAAAATATTGACCTCAGAATAAAATCGCCACCTCTGTCTCCTAAGTGACTGAGTGTCTTGATTCATATCCCAATAGCCCCTTCAGTTTGTTACTGTCTCTTGGCATTCTTAAGTCAGGAATTGACCCTGACTCCAATTAACCTAGTAAGGATGGTTCCAGAAGCAGCCTCTCCTAACGCCAGCAGCACATCTCCTTGACATTACTGGAATAGTCTTCTCTCATGAAAAAATAAAAATAAAAAAACAAAACACAATGGAAAGAGAATCTAGAAGTAGTGGGGGCAAAGTATCTCTCCCTCCCCTCCGAAGAAGCATGAGTTGAGTTCTCCCACACAGCATCAGAGCTTTTTTTTTTTTCTTTTTTTTGGCCAGCCAGGGCTCCTTTTATTCATTCAGGGGTGGGTTTTTGAAACACAGTGCAACTTTTATAGAAAGTCGAGGGTGCCAGGAAAGTGGGTCTACCAGGTGCAGGGACGCGCAAGAAGCTTGCTGGAACGTTCAAGCTCTAAGGATGCCCTTGATACACTGGCCTCAGCTGCTGGCCCAGAAGGTGCCGCAAGGACCTCAGCATGAGATCAGGGTGCCTGCTTCGTCAGAAGCTCAGGACTGTGTCCACCCTGTCCTCGATACGAACAATGGTGTGCAAAAAAATTAAAAAACTGAAAATATCTTCACTCAGGATCACAGATTAGGCTTCGCATGGTGTCTCTTGGCCTAAGAAATGTTCAGGCCGTGTAGGAAGTGTCGGGCCCTTTCCATCCTTCCACAGAACAGGACATCACCAGCTACCTGCTGTAGGCCCTGGGGAGCCCTGCCTTCACAGCGGCATCTCCTCAGCCACCTTCTTCAGGAGTCCAGTAGAGAATCCTGATGTCCCCCATGCTGTCAGCCTCCCGGATTTTCAGGCGTACTTCTGGTTTGTCTTTCTCCACTAGGAGGACAGCTGGCAATGGTAGCAAAAGGAGATCAGCATCCAGGGGACATAGATGTCGAGGAGGACGATGGCGAGGAGGACAATGGTAAGGAGGACGATGGTGAGGACATAGATGGTGAGGAGGACATAGATGGTGAGGAGGACATAGATGGTGAGGACATAGATGGTGAGGAGGACATAGATGGTGAGGAGGACATAGATGGTGAGGAGGGCATAGATGGTGAGGAGGGCATAGATGGTGAGGAGGACTTAGATGGTGAGGAGGGCATAGATGGTGAGGAGGCTGACGGTGAGGAGGACATAGATGATGAGGAGGACTTAGATGGTGAGGAGGGCATAGATGATGAGGAGGACTTAGATGGTGAGGAGGGCATAGATGGTGAGGACTTAGATGGTGAGGCGGCTGATGGAGAGGAAGACATAGATGGTGAGGAAGGCCGATAGTGAGGGCCGGCAGTGAGAGCCCTGAGACCCGCGGCCTCCAGCGGGCTGTGGAGCCGGAAGTGGCCTCGGGCCGGGCAGGCGCGCTCCGCCAGAGATGGCGGCCGGCGGCTGAGCAGGAAGCCCCCCCGTCGCAGCACAGCGCCCGCTTCTCCCGACGCGGCCCGGGTCCCTCCGCCGCTCTGTGAGGGGTCGGGCCGTTTCTCCACTGCAGACTCCGTGTGGCACAGCTCGCCGTAGCTGGCGTTAGACGAGGAAAGCCACCTCTCCAGACACTCCTGTGCGCGGTGCCCAACGTGCGGGTGCAGCCACGTGGGGACGCCAGGCGCTGCCCGTTTGCGCCCTCGTGGCAGATCCGCAGAAGGCACCGTGGCTCGGTGTGTCCGAGGCACGGATGTTGGTGGAGAGGAGCCGGCCATCACATTATAGAGCGGTCCAAGGCCCATGGCCTCCGCGGCCTTGCAGAAGGCAGGGCTGCCA
This sequence comes from Sapajus apella, assembly GCF_009761245.1. Classification (NCBI taxonomy): domain Eukaryota; kingdom Metazoa; phylum Chordata; class Mammalia; order Primates; family Cebidae; genus Sapajus; species Sapajus apella. Next base: position 4,016,962 of record NW_022437054.1, read on the forward strand.
GAGCAGTCACGCAGGGAGCCAGGGAGGTGGCAGCAGTCACCGGTCCTCATGGCCACGGGGGGCCCGTATCCTCAGGGGCCGAGGTCCGTGGTCCCAGGAGCCTGATCCGAGGCCGGGCTGCCCCGCAGGCCCCTCTGTTGGCCCCAGTCCTGCCCCCGGCACGGCCCCGCGGGCTCCACCCGGTAAGGGGATTTGCAGGAGGCGCCTGGGAGGGAGACTGTGCTGCATCCCAGCAGGACTTCTCATGGACAAGGCAGATCTAAGCAAGGTGGGCAGAACACAGCCACGGGAACCACAGGTAATGCAGCAGCAAGAAGGGAAGCTCTCTGTCATCCACTTGACACAAATATTTTGTAAAGAAACAATGGAACTTATTAGCAGAGGCACTGATGTGGTTTGGCTGTGTCCCCACCCAAATCTCAACTTGAATTGTATCTCCCAGAATTCCCACGTGTTTGGGGAGGCACGCAAGGGGAGGTAATTGAATCATGGGAGCCTGTCTTTCCCATGCTATTCTCATGATAAGGAATAAGTCTCACAAGATGTGATGGGTTTATCAGGAGTTTCTACTTTTGCTTCTTCCTCATTTATGTCCTGTGCCTGCCATGTGAGAAGTGCCTTTCACCCCCCCACTATGATTCTGAGGCCTCCCCAGCCATGTGGAACTGTAAGTCCAATTAAACCTCTTTTTCTTCCCATTATCGGGTATGTCTTTATCAGCAGCATGAAAACAGACTAATTTAGGGACCCACCAAGGGGAGAGCCTAGGTTCCACTACAGAGAAATGGAAAATAGACCATCATTTAACCAGCCCTAGTCTTACGGAGATGCTGAATAGCCTTGGAAATACAGCTGCATAATGAGAGCAATTGATGATCAACTCCTATTTCAATTTAGAAACCAGAGTCACCATGAAGTAATGAAACAAACTCAAATTCATTTTCCTAAAACCAGGTTGGATATTCTCATTTAAAATTTAGAGTGTGTCTCCAGTTGCTTTTTTGGGCCAATGGGAAGAAAGTAGTAAGTGGTTTTGTTAATTATTATTAGCATTTTTATTCTCTCTAGAAAATATAGAAGTAGCAACAAGTTAAAATAACTCTCATTTTGAATCACAATAAAAATTCATTAAGTCAGACTACATTGGTACAAAGTTATAATCATTAAAAAAAAAAAAACTCAAAGATATTATTCTACTAATAGGGTAAGTAAGATTGCAGGGGAACGTTAACGCACCTCAGAGGGACAAGGGAAAACATTCTTAAGTACTATCCTAGATAGGTAAGTACCAGGTTATTGATTATATACCTAATAAGCTGATCACCAATCTTTCATGATTCAACAAACCAACCATTCCTCTTGAAATGGATTGGGCCAGGATTGTGGTGAGCATTCAGCTGTCCCTCTATTTTTATTTTCTTTTAAAAAAGATTATGCAGCCATGATTTAAGGCACAGGGCATCCCCCAGCAGGCAAACATATGTGGTGCCTGCCTCAGGGGATTTGAAATATAATGACATATTTGACTATGGAAACAATGTTTTTAAACCCTACAATTTATTAAAAATTATATATTATCAGTCTGGTTTTAAATATTCTAGCATTCAGGATTTTCCCTAATTTGGGCTTAACCCTCTTTTCAGTTAATCTTATCTAACTCTGATAGTATTGTATATCTAGAAGAGACTGAGATTCTGGGATCAAATTCTATCACTTTAATGCAATGGAGGCCACATTCCTGGAAAATGAAATGACTTGTGCAAGACCAAATAGCAAGTTGGTAGCAAAATCAGAACAGAAACTCAGATCTCCTGATGAGCTGAAAAGTCTTCTTTCTGCATACTCTGCTTTGTCCGTCCTCTGTTAGAAAATTACACTGAGAAAATGCATGAGAATACAAATTGCCAAGAAAAGCCGAGTATCCAGAATATATAAATATCTCCCATGAGCAAATAAGAAAAAATCAAAAGAGAAAATGAAAACAGGAAAAGGACATCAACAGGCAATATACAGAAGAGAAAATCTAAATTGCCAAATAATATATAAAAAGAAGATCCACCCAACTGGTTATCAGGAAAGTAAAAAATAAGTCGAAATGCAATTTTATACTCGTAAGGTAGGTACTTAATTCTGGAAATACCAAATGAGGACCAGAACACGGAGTGGTGAAAACTCCACACCCTGTTTATAGGTTAACAGGAGAATTGATTGGTACAATCACATCAGGAAGCCACTTGGCAAGATTAATAAAGCTGAAGACATCATTGCCCAAGACCCAGTAACTCCACCTCCAGGTACATACCCTAAAGAAGTTCCAAACACAGGTGCACAGGGAGACATGGGTAAGAATGTTCTTTTTAACACTTTAATAGGGAAAATATTAGAAGCAAATATACCTCAATATATTTGAAAATCAATTGGGTATAGATACATTATGGCATACTGATACAGTGGCATAATAAAGAACATTTAAAATGAATTAACGACATCTATGTGTATTAGGGCTCCAAAACATGATGAGAGAGAGAAATAGTGTGAAAACATAGAAACTGTACAGTAGGATACTGTTCTTATAATTTTTTAAAAAACCCAAACCAATACCATATGTTATTTTAATTTTATACATACCTATAGTAAAGATGAACAAAGAATGTGGTTTTAGTTTTGTAGTGAAGGCATTAAAACACTGATGTAAATATTACATACCTAATTCAAGATAAGGATTGCCTCTTGGTGTGAAGGATGAGAAATTAAATGGCTCGGTCGAGGGTGGAACAGGACTATGGTGAGACTTCAATTGTCCCTCCATTTTTATTTTATTTAAAATGTATGTGGCAAAATGTTATATTTCTGCCTGTATGCTTCTACATGCTTTAAAGATTTTATTGCCAAATTTAATTGACAAAAGTAGTCTTGTTTTAATTAACATAATTTATCTTATGTTCATTAAAAACTCAGGATGCCGTGCAGAATGTGAATCTAAGCAATGTGAGGATGATTGTGGAGGGGAAAAAGATTAAATGTTTTTAAAGTTTCTAAGCAATTTTACAGAGTAACTTGAAAGACTCTTGGATTGCTTTGCTTCTTAGTGATTTTCTTTTCAAGAGAGGATTTTTCTAGATTCATATTAGCTGTATCTAAAATCTCCCAAATTGTTCTTTGATTCCTGTTTCATAGATAAGATAGATGATAGATGATTGATAGATAGATAGATAGATAGATAGATAGATATAGATGATTAGATAGATAGATATGATTGATAGATGATGGATGGATAGATAAATATGATTGATTGATAGATATGACTGATAGAAGATACATTGATATCAGATAGATAGATAGAATAACCTATTGCACAGTTCTTACTCTCTAATGTGTGGCTTTCTCTCCTAACAATTTATAAGATTTTGGATTTCTGGCGTAAAGTGTGGGATATGAAAGAGATTGGAGAGAAAAGGAGAAAGCCAGGAATTTTCCCAAGACTTTCTTTTTAATCAGCAGTTTTCCGTAAGTTTGCCCTCATTTACAATTTCCTTTCAATGTCACCCTCAACATGCTGAATTATAATACCATTATCAAGTAGAGAGGGGGCCAGAATGACTTTTGAGATTTTCTTTTCAAACCCTGAGACTTGGAATCTACACACTCAGCATCCTTCTCAAACTCGGGATTGTCTGATCCAAAGGGGCTGCCGCTGCAGGAACAATCGCCATTACACAGAATCCAGATGGAATCTTCCAGGGCTTGACTGGAAGGAATTGTCTTTGGTGGCTAATTATTCATCAACAACTGATTAAACTTCCTGAATAAAGCTCATTTGTTCACAAGCATATATTGGACACTGCTGCTCCCCAGAGCTGACTAACAGAAGAGAGAACCAGTGAGTGGACAGACCCAGGGCAAGCCCCATGCCCCAGTTTGTATGCCTCATTCTGGCCTTTCTCCCTTATCCTCTCTCTGCCCCTACCGAGTACCAGCTCTGTCGGGAGACCCCACCCAGGCGGCACTGAAGGTAATGAGAGGCAGACCCCAGATAGAACAGCATAGTGGATCTATCCATGGGGGCCAACAGCCTGAGAGACTTATGGGCTGACAGCATTCCAGGCTGAAGGCCCCGAGCAGATTCTGATCCGAGTATTTATTCTCTTCTTAACAGGTGACTGTTATTAATAAACAGGTGTTCTATATTTACTCATAACTCACAAATATACCAAGTAGGCAGCTGTTACCGCCTACCACTAATTACAAACTGAAAGGTATTCTCCACAAAGGAGCCGCGGGGGCAGGGCAAACTTAATGTTCCTCAACATGCCCAGATGCCTGACCTCTCCCACTTACACAGCCACATTCGGCTCTCTCCAGCCCCAGAGCCCCCAAACCACCACTGCTGAGGGGCTGAAGGCTGCTTTGGTCACAGGTAACCAACCTCAGAAAGCTGGCCCTGGCTCCCCTGTGACGGTCCCTTTCCACACCCTGCCTCTGTCCCCATAGTCCTGTAGTCAGCACCCACCTTTCCCAATAGTTACGACTCTGCTTTGCTCACCTCTCCAACCCCACGGCCCCGCCTGCCAAGCCCTGTGCCCAGCACACGGCAAATACTCCACTCACATCTTCTGAATGAACTCTCTTACACTATCTCAAGGCAAGCTGTCCTAAGTGCAAACAAGCGGTCCAGATCAGCAAAGGAGATGAAAAGACAAGATGGGTTCAGCTGAGAGGCCCTGGAAAAGGATTCATTAAACTCTTTGTGATTGGACAGAGTTAAAACAGGCTCTGAAGGTGGCTTGCTTGGACAGAGAGAGAGACTCAAAGTCTTTTTCACTGGGAGAACAAGTGCAGGAACAAGAGCTCTGACATTTAGGATGTGATGGCAGGACTCCTTCTTGGAAAATTCAATAGGCAAAGCAAGGTCAAGTCCCTTCCACCACTTTTCTCCCCTTCAGGGTGTGAAAGTCCTCTAAAATATGAGGTCAAAAAAGTTGGTCACAGTCTAATAGACCGTGCGAGTGAGGCTGCCAAATGAACAAAAGATGTGATCACTTTCCAGGAACCACTCTTTTGGCTGCCTCCTGCTCTTGCTTATTGGAACCCGTAGAGAGGGCCCAGGTTTGGGTTAGGCTTTGAGAAGTAATCTGAGTGGTGAGAAGAGCCCCTTCCGAACGATTTGTTTTTCTCATACAATTCAGCAATGGTGTCCACTCTGGAAAAAAAAAAAAAAAAAAGACAAAGTTAACCTTCAGAATCCAACTTATCCATCTACAAACATATTAAAACTCAAACTTTTTGAAGTTAATAAAAGAGGATCACCCTGAAGCATCCTTTTCAGCACCGGGTGTAACACTCACCATCGTGGAGCGTGAAAGCAGCTGTTGGTGCCCATCTGATCTCACCTTTTCTCCTGCTGCCAGACCAGTCCCAAGTGATTCTTAATGTAGATGGAGAGAGTAATTTTGACTAGAAATGTTTCCTGAGGTTTTAAACCCCATCTATCAAATCCCTTTTTGGTTAAAAAGGGGGCTGTAATATTAACCAACAAATGTTCTAGCTTTCACCGTAGTGAGGAAAGACGTTACTTGTTGCCTAAACAGCCACAGTTGGGTTAATTCACCTCAACTCTTAGAGACAGCAATTGGAGAAATTTCCATCACTGAACACAGATGGCACGTGGAATATTATTCCTGCCAGACTCACAACATAGCATGGTCACCACTCAGGCACCCGAAGGACAACTGGACTAGCTTCCTCTGCCGATGAGGATCTTGAAGAGTTCTGTGAACTCAGGATATCATCTGCACACTAACAGAAATTGACTACGTAGTAATAGATTATCTTCAGAAGTACCTATCGCTAAGTATCAAACTTTGCACAAAGTCGAGTCCTTTACTTAAATTCTTATTTTATTTACTTGTATTATTTTACTCATTCTAGTGTTACTTATTTTGTTACTATTTGATCTTTTGCTATTTACTTTGTTGTTACTGCAAAGGACCTCATGTGGACTAATCTCCACTCATCTGGACTCCGCTTCGTCACGAACAAGCACTGATCAGTTTTGTGCTGCTGCGTGGTTCCTCGGGATTCAAAGCCAGGCACCCTGATGCTCTTCATGCTTTGACCAATGCCAGTGCTCATGTAATAAAGGACTTCTTTTAATTCAAAAGAGGATTGGTCTTTTTAGGCTTCAAATTCATGCACCTTTAGTTCCCATCCCAATCATCAGCCCTGGAGAAGAGAGCAAGGCCCTCTTTAGAAGATTTTGCAAATCTGATAAACTGTGCATTGACCCAACCCAAGGATTTTCCAGTCCTGGACAATATTGCTGGACATCAGGTGGAGAAATGATAGTCACTGTGAATCTTGGTTAAATGAGCTTTATCTCTCCAGCTTCGGTTTCCTTGCCTGCAAAATCAAGATAATAAGCCTTCTTAAAGAACTTCTTTAGCAGTTCTTTAGGACATCTTTAAAAGCTCAATGCCTGGCACACAGAAGGACATCTTTAAAAGGACATCTTTAGAAGCTCAATGCCTGGCACACAGAAGATACTCAGTACTTTACCCCTCACTCCCTTACGCCCCAGCTTCTCAAAAGAACCCTTGCTTAAGAGTCATGGAGTGTCCAGGAAATTCCCAACAAACCTCACAACCTAGATGAAAGTCAAATGAGTGTTTTTACACATAGAGTAAAGCCACATTTATCCTGACTCTAATGCAAATGCTGTGATCATTTCATCAAAGACCTTCCTTCAAAAAGAATTGCTTCATGAACAAGGCTAATTACAAGGCCAAGAATATCAAATGCAGGATATTTTAAAATCCTGGCAGTGTTTCCCACTCAAGACCTTTACACAGTTCAAAAGCTTTGCTCACATGTGCTGATGGTCAGTTTCCCTTATCCATCCATTTGTTCAGGTGGTGATGGGCGAGCAATGTTAACAGGGAAGCCGGGTTATTTGAAGACTAGTAAAAGTTTATTTCCTCAATAAATTCTGTATTTGAGATTTGTAATAACTTGGTCTTATTTTCTCTAAATGATGCCAAATAAAAGTTTATATGAGATAGCTCAGGCTTCAAGTGAAGAACCAAGAGACCAAAAGTCACTCTCTCACCTGAGAACAACAGCACTCCTGGTACCCTGTCTCTCACCAGATGTGGGCTGATGCTAACACGTCCCCGCCATGCTCCACCTGAATGCAAATTTGTATGTCACCTTCCCTAATCCTTGACCTACTTGTGCAACCTAATTATTGCCTTAAACTGTTTATTCATGATGTGTTTTGCCATGCATTTTTTCTCTTAGGCAAAACCCTCTCTGATTTATGGGAAGCTGAAATCATGTGTTTTTGGTTATTCTTTAAAGCACCGAAATGTTACTTTGTAGAGCTAATTTAATGTCCAAAATGTTTTTCAAAGACTTTTTTCTTGGGACTAAAGTTCAATATTTTGCCCAGGGAAATCAATCCCCAGACCCGAAGGACTAAGTCTGGCTTATGATCGCAAGTATCTGAGTTTGCAGGAGGCATTCGATTCAGCAAACTCAGTGTCACTTCCACCAGAAGAATCCCGGAAATCTGGTCACTGTGCCTTGTGGGGAAGTCTGCCATGACCTTTGGGGTGGGCCACAAAGAGCTTAAATTTATTCCTCTGGGAAGTCTGTGTTTTGGAAGTCATTTTTCTCACAAGACCAATAATCCCGAATTCATTTTTCCATTCAAATACAGCATCTTTTGAGCATTTCCAGGCAATATGTAAAAAGATGTACTTGAAGAGATGCCTGCTCTGCTTTGAAATTTTAAACCTGACTATAAAATGTTTTCACTTAAGAATGTTCTTGGGAGATGTTGGTAAAAGGGTACAACGTTTCAGTTGTGTAGGACAGATAAATTATTGTTTTAAAAGAATGTTCTGCTATCCCTAACTCAAAATTGGAGAATCCAGGGACAATTCTTAGGCAAGTTATGCTCCTCAGAGCTGTCTAACAGTGTCTGCATGCCTGCAGGACCCTTGCTCTCTATGGCCTCCCTGTCTTGTTGAGCTCCCCTCCCTGACCCCACCTCCATCAACACAACCAACTCTCACCGAGTCTGACCAGGCACGGGAAACCACCCTGCACCAGGGAACCTAATAGTTGGTGAACTTGGGTACTTTCTCCTTAATCCACACTGTGAATATTGTTTATCCCACCCACATAAACGAATAGCCTATCATACATTTGGACATGACTGATTTCTAAATACACAGAGATTCATTTCAGATACAGGCATACCTCAGAGATATTGCAAGTTCAGTTCTAGACCACTGCAATACAGTGAATATCTCAATGAAGTCAGTCACGTGCAGTTTTTGATTTCTTAGTGCATATAAAACTTATGTTTTCAGCCAGGCGCAGTCGCTCATGCCTGTAATCCCAGCACTTTGGGAGGCCAAGGCGGGCAGATCATCTGAGGTGGGGAGTTTGAGACCAGCCTGACCAACATGGAGAAACCCTGTCTCTACTAATAATACAAAATTAGCAGGGCATGGTGGCACGTGCCTGTCATCCCACCTACTCAGGAGGCTGAGGCAGGAGAATCTCTTGAACCTGGGAGGGAGAGGTTGCAATGAGCCAAGATCACGCCATTTTACTTCAGCCTGGGCAACAAGAGCAAAACTCCGACTCAAAAACAAAGGTTACATTTACACTATACAATAGTAAACTAAGTATGTATGCAATAGCATTATGTCTTTAAAAAAAAGTACATACCTTAATTTAAAAATGATTTACTGCTAAAAGATGCTAATAGTCCTCTGAGCCTTAAGGCTGATTCTGATTCTCAATGAGTCAGAATCGTTTTGCTGTTGGAGGGCCTTGCTTCAGTGTTGACGGCTGCTGGCTGATTGGTGTGGTGGTAGCTAAAGGTTTGGGTGACTGTGGCGATTTGTTAAAACAAGACAATCACATTTACTGCTTCAATTGACTCTTCCTTTCACAAGAGACTTTTCTGTAGCATGTAATGCTGTTTGACAGCCTTTTACCCACAAACATTTTTTCAAAATTGGAGTCAATCCTCTCAAACCTTGTCGCTGCTGTATCAACTAAGTTTATGGAATATTCTAAATACTTTGTTGTCATTTCAACGATGTTCACAGCATCTTGATCAGGAGTAGATTCCATCTCAAGAAACCACTTTCTTTGCTCATCCATAGGAAGCAGCTCCTCAATCAATCAAGTCAGGAAACTGTGGCAATCCAGTAACACCTTCAGGCTCCATTTCTAATTCTACTTTTGCTTTCATCACCTCTGCAGTTATTCTTTCCACTAAAGACTTGAACCCTTCAAAGTTATCCATGAAAGTTGGAATCAACTTCTTGCAAAGGCCTCTTAATGTTATAATTTTGGCCTCCTCTCATGAATCACAAGAGTTCTTAATGACATCTATCTAGAATGGCAAATCCTTTCCAGAAAGTTTTTGATATACTTTTCCCAGATCCATTAGAAGAATCATTATCTGTGGCAGCCATCGCCTTATGAAATGTATTTCTTAAATAATAAGACATGAAAGTCAAAATTACTCCTTAAGTCATATGTTGCAGAATGAATATTGCTTCAGCAGGCATAAACATAACATTAATCTCCTTGCAATCTTCATCAGAGCCCTTCAGAGACCGGATGCATTGTCAATGAGCTGTAATATTTTAAAAGGAATCTTCTTTTTTTCTGAGACATAGGTCTCAACAGTGGGCTTAAAACCTTCAGAAAACCACGCTGTAAACAGATGTGCTGTCATCCAGGCTTTGTTGTTCCATTTTTAGAACACAAACTTGATTTAGCATAATTCTTCAGGTCCCTAGGGTTTTCAAGGCCAATAAACTTTGGCTTCAGTTTCATGTCACCAGTTTCATTAGTGCTTAACAAGATAGCCTGTCCTTTGAAGCTTTGAAATGGATATTGACTTCTCCTCTCTGGCTATGAAAATCCTAGATGGCATCTTTCTCCAAGAGAAGGCTGTTTCATCTACATTGAACATCCACTGTTTAGCATGTAGTGTTCACCTTAATCCTTGATCTTAGCTAGATCTTCTGGAGAACCTGCTGTAGCTTCTACATCAGCACTTGCTGCTTCACTTTGCACTTAGTTTATGGAGACAGCTTCTTTCCTTAAACCTCATGAATCCACCTCTGCTAGCTTGAGACTTTTCTTCTGCAGCTTCCTCACTGCTCTCAGAGTTCAAAGAATTGAAGAAAGTTAGAGCCTTTCTCTGGATTGGGTTTTGGCTTAGGGCAGTGTTGTCGGCTGGTTTGGTCTTCTGTCCAGGCCACTGAGACATTCTACATGTCAGCAACAAGACTATTTCACTTTCTTATCATTCACGTGTTCACTGGAGTAGCACTTTCAGCTTTCTTCAAGAACTCTTCATTTACATCTGCAACTTGGTTGCCTGTTTGGCACAGGAAACCAAGCTTTGGGTCTATCTTGGCTTTCAACATGCCTTCTTCACTAAGCTTAATTATTCCTAACTTTTTATTTATTTAAAGTGAAAGATATACAACACTTTCACCTGAACACCTAGGCCCATTGTAGGGTAATTAATTGGCCTCATTTCAACATTGTTGTGTCTCAAGTAATAGGGAGACCTGAGGAGAGGGAGAGAGAGATTGGATAACAGCCTGCCAGTGGAGCAATCAGAACATACATACACGTTGGTCAATGAAGTTTACCATCGGATATGGGGTGCAGTTTATGACACCCCAAAACAACTACAATAGTAACATCAAAGATCACTGATCACAGATCACCATAACAGATATAATAATAAGGAAAAAGTTCCAATATTGTAAGAATTACCAAAATGTGACACGGAGACAGAAAGTGAGCCCATACTGTTAGAAAAATAGCCCCAATAGAGTTGCTAAACCCAGAACTGCCACAAACTTTCCATTTGTTTAAAAAAAAAAAAAAAAAAAAAAAAAAAAAAAAGATCCAAGATGTCTGAATAGGAGTAGCTCTGGAGTGCAGTTCCCAGTGAGAATGCAGAGGGTGAGTGATCATTGCATTTCCAAACGAATTTTTACTGCCTTCAGACCAGAAGATACCAGGGCAGAAAAGCTCCACGAGTCTCCAGCAGCTGTTTCAGTCAGCATAGCGGGTCTCCGCAATAAAACTCACATAAATCAGGACGCCGTTTCAACTGGCACCTGGAACGCCTGGGAGACAGAGTTGCCCATTCAACTGAAAAAATGGGGGCTGAACCAGAGAGCCAGGTGATCTGGCTCAGTGGGTCCTACCTGCACAAAGACCAGCAATCTGAAATGCTCTGGATTGAGAGTTTCACAGCAAACACAGCTGGACCCAGGACAATCCAGCTCTGTGGGGGGAAGGACATCCACCATTACCGGGGCAGTCCACCACTACCGAGGCAGTCCGCAATTACCAAGGCAGTGCACCATTACCAAGGCAGTGCACCATTACTGAGGCAATTCTAACTATACTTCTATAAACAAAACCATAAGGAAGTTCACACAGCAGCTAGGCAGAGCCCACAGCAGCTCAGCAATGCCTCTGCTGGCAGACTGTGATTAGGCTACCTCCTAGCTGGGCAGGGCATCTCCGAAAAAAGGCAGCAGCATGTCAGGAACTTTAAATAAAGCCCCACCTTCCCAGGACAGAGAACCTGGGGGAAAAGGCAGTTACGAATTCTGCTGCAGCAGACTTAAATGTACCTGCGCAGCAGCTCTGAATGGAACAATGGAGCTCACAGCTCAGCACTTGAGCTCCTATAAGGGTCAGACTGTCTCCTCAAGCAGCTTCCGACCCCTGTATATCCAAAGAGACACCTCATAAAGGAGAGCACAGGCTGACATCTGGTGGGTATCTTTCTGGGACAAAGATAACAGAAGAAGAAACTGGTAGCAACCCTTACTGTTCTGCAGCCACCGCAGGTGATCCCCAGGCAAGCAGGATCTGGAGTGGACATCCAGCAGTCCTACAGCAGAGGGGCCTGACTGTTAGAGGGAAAACTAAAAAACAGAAAGAAATAACTTCATCATCAACAAAAAGGATGTCCACTGAGAGACCACATCCGAAAGTCACCAACTACAAAGACCACAGGTAGATAAATCCATAAAGATGGGAAGAAACCAGCACAAAAAGGATGAAAACACCAAAAAGCAGAACGCCTCTCCTCCTCCAAGGGATCACAACTCCTCACCAGCAAGGGAACAAAGCAGGATAGAGAATGAGTCTGATGAATTGACAGAAACAGGCTTTAGAAGGTGGGTAATAAAAAACTTCTCTGAGCTAAAAGAACATGTCCTAAACCCAGGCAAAGAAACTAAGAACTTTGAAACAAGGTTTGACAAAATTCCATTGAGAATAGACAGCTTAGAGAAGAATATAAATGAATTGATGGAGCTGAAAAACACAACATGAGAACTTCACAAAGCACACACAAGTTTCAATAGCCGAATCTACCAAGCAGAAGAAACGATATCAGATATTGAAGATCAACTCAATGAAATAAAATGAGAAGCTAAGATTAGAGAAAAAAGTAAAAAGAAATGAACAAAGCCTCCAAGAAATATGGGATTATGTGAAAAGAACTAATCTACGTTTGATAGGTGTACCTGAATGTGATGGAGAGAATGAATCCAAGCTGGAAAACACTCTTCAGGATATTATCCAGGAGAACTTCCCCAACCTAGAAAGGCAGGCCAATATTCAAGTCCAGGAAATATAGAGAACACCACAAATATGTTCCTAAAGAAGAGCAACTCCAAGGAACATAATCGTCAGAGTCACCAGGGTAGAAATGAAGGAAAAAATACTAAGTTCAGCCAGAAAGAAAGGTCAGGTTACTCACAAAGGGAAGCCTATCAGACTCACAGCAAATCTCTCAGCAGAAATCCTACAAGCCAGAAGAGATTGGGGGCCAATATTCAACACCCTTAAAGGAATTTTCAACCTAGAATTTCATATCCAACCAACCTAAGCTTCATAAGCAAAGGAGAAATAAAATCCTTTATGAGCAAGCAATTGCTCAGAGATGTCATCGCCACCAAGCCTGCCTTACAAAAGCTCTTGAAAGAAGCACTAAACATAGAAAGGAACAACCAGTACCAGCCACTCCAAAAACGTACCAAATGGTAAAGAGCATCAACACATTGAAGAAACTGCATCAACTAATGGGCAAAACAAACAGCTAGCATCAAAATGACAGGATCACATTTACACATAACAATATTAACCTTAAATGTAAATGGGCTAAATGCCCCAATCAAAAGACACAGACTGGCAAATTGGATAAAAAGTCAAAACCCACCAATGTTCTGTATCCAGGAAACCCATCTCACACACAAGGATACACATAGGCTCAAAATAAATGGATGGAGGAAGATTTACCAAGCAAATGAAGAGCAAAAAAAAGCAGGAGTTGTAATCCCAGTCTCTGATTAAGTGGATTTTAAACCAACAAAGATCAAAAGAGACAAAGAAGGACATTACATAATGGTAAAAGGATCAATGCAACAAAAAGAGCTAACAATTCTAAATATATACGCACCCAATTCAGGAGCACCCAGATACACAAACAAGTTCTTAATGACCTACAAAGAGACTTAGACTCCCACACAATAATAGTGGGAGACGTTAACACTCCACTGTCGATATTAGACAGACCAATAAGACAGAAAATTAACAAGGATATCCAGGACTTGAACTCAGATCTGGACCAAGCGGACCTAATAAACATCTACAGAACTCTCCACCCCCAAAACCACAGAATATACACTCTTCTTAGCACCACATCACACCTATTCTAAAATTGAACACATAATTGGAAGTAAATCACTCCTCAGCAAATGCAAAAGAACAGAAATCATAACAAACAGTCTCTCAGACCACAATGCAATCAAATTAGAACTCAGGATTAAGAAACTAACCCAGAATTGCACAACTTCATGGAAACTGAACAACTGGCTCTTGAATGTTGACTGGGTAAACAATGAAATGAAGTCAGATATAAAGATGTTTTTCAAAACCAATGAGAAAGAAGAGACAATGTACCAGAATCTCTGGAACACATTTAAAGCAGTGTCTAGAGGAAAATTTATAGCAATAAATGCCCACATGAGAAGCAAGGAAAGATCTACACCCTAAAATCTACACCCTATCGTCAAAATTGAAAGAGCTAAAGGAGCATGATCAAAAAAACTCAAAACCTAGCAGAAGACAAGAAATAACTAAGATCAGAGCAGAACTGAAGGAGAAAGAGACACAAAAAAACCCTTCAAAAAATTAGTAAATCCAGGAGCTGGTTTTTTGAAAAGATCAACAAAATAGACAGACTGCTAGCCAGATTTAAAAAAAAAGAGAGAGAGAGAGAATAAGCAAATAGATGCAATAAAAAACAATAAAGGGTATATCACCACCAATTCCACAGAAATGCAAACTACCATGAGAGATTACTACAAACAACTCTATGAACATAAACCAGTAATCCTGGAAGAAATGGATAAATTAATGGACACTTGCACCCTTCCAAACCTAAACCAGGAAGAAGTCAAAACCCTGAATAGACCAATAATAAAGGCTGAAGCTGAGGCAGCAATTAATAGCCTACCAACCAAAAAAAGCCCAGGTCCAGATGGGTTCACAGCTGAATTCTACCAGATATACAAAGAAGAGCTGGTACCACTCCTTCTGAAACCATTCCAAACAATCCAAAAAGAGGGAATCCTTCCCAAATCATTTTATGAGACCAGCATCATCCTGATACCAAAACCCGGCAGAGACTCAACAAAAAAGAAAACTTCAGGACAATATCCATGATGAACGTAGATGCAAAAATCTTCAATAAAATACTGGCAAACCAATTGCAACAGCACATCAAAAAGCTTAGCCATCACGATCAAGTAGGCTTCATCCTGGGGATGCAAGGCTGGTTCAACATACACAAGTCAGTAAAAGTAATTCACCACATAAACAGAACCAAACACAAAAACCACACGATTATCTCAATAGATGCAGAGAAGGCCTTCGACAAAATTCAACAGCCCTTTATGCTAAAAACTCTCAATAAACTAAGTATCGACAGAACATATCTCAAAATAATAAAAGCTATTTACGACAAACCAACAGCCAATATCATACTGAATGGGCCAAAACTGGAAGCATTCCCTTTGAAATCTGGCACTAGGCAAGGATGCCGTCTCTCACCACTCCTATCCAATATAGTATTGGAAGTTCTAACCAGAGCAATCAGGCAAGAAAAAGAAATAAAGTGTATTCAATTAGGAAAGGAAGAAGTCAAATTGTCTCCATTTGCAGACAACATGATTATATATTTAGAAGACCCCATCATCTCAGCCCAAAAGCTCCTTAAACTGATAAGCAACTTCAGCAAAGTCTCAGGATACAAAATCAATGTGCAGAAATCACATGCATTCCTATACACCAATAACAGACTTAAAGAGAGCCAAATCAAGAACGAACTGCCATTCAAAATTGCTACAAAGAGAATAAAATACCTAGCAATACAACTAACAAAGGATGTAAAGGACCTCTTCAAGGAGAACTACAAACCACTACTCGACAAAATAAGAGAGGACACAAACAGATGGAAAAACATTCCATGCTTATGGTTAGGAAGAATCAATATTGTGAAAATGGCCATACTGCCCAGAGTAATTTATAGATTCAATGCTATCCCCATCAAGCTACCTACAACACTCTCCACAGAACTGGAAAAAACCACCTTGAACTTCGTATGGAACAGAAAGAGAGCCCACATAGCCAAGTCAGTCCTAAACAAAAAGAACAAAGTTGTAGGCATCATGCTACCTGACTTCAAACTATACTACAAGGCTACCGTAATCAAAACAGGTACCAAAACAGAGAGACAGACAAATGGAACAGAAAAGAAGACTCAGAGGCAATGCCACACATCTACAACAATCTGATCTTTGAGTAACCTGACAAAAATAAGCAATGGGGAAAGCATTCCCTGTTTAATAAATGGTGTTGGGAAAAGTGGCTAGCAGTATGCAGAAAGCAGAAACTGGACCCCTTCCTGATGCCTTACACTAAAATTAACTCCAGATAGATTAAAGACTTAAACATAAGACCTAACACCATAAAAAACCCTGGAAGAAAAGCTAGGCCAAACCATTCAGGACATAGGCATAGGCAAGAACTTCATGACTAAAATACCAAAAGCATTGGCAACAAAAGCCAAAATAGACAAATGGGATCTAATTAAACTCCATAGCTTCTGCACAGCAAAAGAAATAATCATTAGAGTGAACCGGCAACCAACAGAATGGGAAAAATTTTTTGCACTCTACCCATCTGACAGAGGGATAATACCCAGAATCTACAAAGAACTAAAACAGATTTACAAGAAAAAACAAACAAACCCATTCAAAAGTGGCTGAAGGAGATGAACAGACACTTTTCAAAAGAAGACATACAGGAGGCCAATAAACATATGAAAAAATACTCATCGTCACTGATCATTACAGAAATGCAAATCAAAACCACCTTGAGATACCATCTCACGCCAGTTAGAATTTAAAAATCTGGAGACAACAGATGCTGGAGAGGATGTGGAGAAATAGGAACACTTTTCCACTGTTGGTGGGAGTGTAAATTAGTTCAACCATTGTGGAAGACAGTGTGGCGATTCCTCAAGGACCTAGAAATAGAAACTCCATTTGACCCAGCAATCCCATTACTGGGTATATATACAAAAGATTATAAATCATTCTATTATAAAGACACATGTACACGTATGTTCATTGCAGCACAGTTTACAATAGCAAAGACCTGGAACCAACCCAAATGCCCATCGATGATAGACTGGACAGGGAAAACGTGGCACATATACACCATGGAATATTATGCAGCCATAAAAAACAATGAGTTTGTGTCCTTTGTAGGGACTTGGATGAATCTGGAAACCATCGTTCTCAGCAAACTGACACAAGAGCAGAAAATCAAACACCGCATGTTCTCACTCATAGTTGAGTGTTGAAAAATGAGAACACATGGACACAGGGAGGGGAGCATCACACACTGGGGTCTGTTGGCGGGGGACTAGGGGAGGGACAGCAGGAGGTGGGGAGGTTGGGGAGGGATAACATGGGGAGAAATGCCAGATATAGTTGATGGGGATGGAGGCAGCAAACCACATTGCCATGTATGTACCTATGCAACAATCCTGCATGTTCTTCACATGTACCCCAGAACCTAAAGTGCAATAAAATATATTTAACAAAGAAAAAAACTCATTATCTGTTAGGTGCAATATAAAGTTCAATGTACATAACTTGTCGTGTATTATGAGATGGACTTTAGCATGTTACATAAGAATTGAATTGATTATGTCCTTTTCTTTCCTTTTTTTTGAGACAGAGTCTTGCTCTGTCTCCCAGGCTGGAGTGCAGTGGTGCAATCTCGGCTCACTGCAACCTCTGCCTCCCAGGTTCAAGCGATTCTCTGGCCTCAGCCTCCCAAGTAGCTGGGATTACAGATACACACCATTATACCCAGCTAATTTTTTGTATTTTTCGTAGAGACGGGTTTCACCATGTTGGACAGACTGGTCTCAAACTCTTGACCTCAAGAGATCTACCCACCTCAGCCTCCCAAAGTGCTGGGATTACAGTGGTGAGCCACTGCGCCCGGCCCAATTACACCTTTTTCGAAAACAATTACCAAAACCAAAATTACTACTGTTACATTACCTATTGATGGGAATTGCTATAAAGTCATTTGGATGTTTTTTTTACAGTCATAGTAGAATTCATGGAGTAACCTTCAGAGAAGCAATAGATAACCCCAAAGGCAGCCCTAAAAAAGCAAAGGCACAGGATTGTTGCCTTGAATGAGGCAGGAGTCTAAAGAGGAAACAAGGAACAGCCCCATCCAAGTATGTTCCACCACCCCAGCAGTTAAAGGGCAGAGCCAGAGTTGGTTATGTGAGAATCTAACAGGGTGTCAGCTTACCATTTAATAACACTTTTAGAACTGCACCAGGATCCCGAGTTCAGCCAGCATTATCATCCAGATAGTTCAACTTATTTATACTCTGTCTTTTCATAACAGCAGCCATATCTAATTTTGTATGGTAATAATTTCAGTGGAGAGAGTTGATGAAGGTCACCACAGTGACCACGCATTTTTGTCTCCATGGTGACACAGCTGATAAAAACCCTTAAATTTAATTTTCTTGGAAGTTCTACAAGATTTCTTCTCCTCAGACTAATTCATATAATGGGACTAAACCAATTTTAACTTTCTATTACCTTTTATTCTTATGAAATAAAAAGAAAAAGATGGGAAAGATAAAAAGGAATAGGTAAAAATTCTTTGTGGATTTGTTTTTTCTCAACTGGTGAAAAAACAAATAGTCCTTGATAATTAATAACAATTGTGTCCAATAATTATACATATAAAACACCCACTGTTTTATATTTGTTGTCTTATTTAATCTGTATAATAGACATTATTTGTCAAGTTTTAAGATAAGAAAACTGAGACTATGAGTAATTAATTAATTGGGGCCACATAGCTAGTAATGGATGCAGCTGGGCTTCAGACACAAGCCTATCTAATGCCAAAACTCCTACCAGGCTTGGGAAGATATTTCACTTATTAAATGGTATCAGCCAAGCCAAGGCTTGTCCCGCTTCATAAAAATTGGAAGGGTTTCAGGAAGAAGTGAAGTAAGACCTGAACTTGTCTTCATCTTTTCTCCGCCCATTCTCTGGACAGGAATTCACAAAGGCTCCATCAGCCACACAATTACTAGGGAAATGTAAGCAAACGAGAGAAGGTTTAGAGAAAAAAAAATGATTAAGAAAGTTGAAAGCTCAAAAGTATGTACAGAAGGCCAAAAAGAGAACTAGAAGGTGATGTGATGGTGAAGTGTAAGCAGTAAAAGCCTAAACGTCTTGGCCTTTGCTGGAAGCCTCCCTCACCTTATAGACTAGTGTACACCAGAGAAGCTGAATAGAAGTTTATTGACATACGATCCAATTTTTCATTAACTTTTTTCAAACTTATGGTTATTTTATGGCAAACTCCCACTGAACATTGGTTCAGTGGAAAGGCTGACAACCTTCAGTGCTCCCACGTGGAAAAGGGGTTGACTCACCAGGGGGAGGAAATCCATGCAGGCTCTGGCTTCACCTGCCCCAGGGTGGGGGACCAGAGCCTAAGAACAGGCTCCCTCCAGGAAGTCTCTTTTCTATCCACAAAGCTCCGCGGGGCCCTCACTTGGGTCACCTCTTAACTGAAGGTGACACAGCTCCAGTTGTTTTGTTCCCTTCTAATCCTTTCTCTCCGGTCGTTAAGGAAGTCCCTCGGCCGGGCATGGTGGCTCACGCCTGTAATCTCAGCACTTTGGGAGGCCAAGGCGGGCAGATCATGAGGTCAAGAGATTGAGACCATCCTGGCCAACATGGTGAAATCCTGTCTCTACTAAAAATACAAAAATTAGCTGGACGTGGTGGTACATGCCTATATTCCCAGCTACTTGGGTGGCTAAGGCAGGAGAATCACTTGAACCTGGGAGGCAGAGGTTGCAGTGAACCAAGATCATGCCACTGCACTCCAGCCTGATGGCAGAGTGAGACTCCATCAAAAAAAAAAAGGGAGTCCCTCATGGCGATGAGCTGTGCCACAACACTTACCCCCTTACTAATACGGAACAGTCACCTGTCATGATATATTCTACTCAAGAATTCCACTCTGGTGAATGGAGTGTGTGCATTTGCAGAGTTCTTCTAAATTCCACAAGGTCCGTATTTTATTACAATATATTTATTGTAAGGGAAGGACACCTGGAGAACATCTTCAAACCGTCACTCTGAAAAAACATTGAGTTCAATAAACAACCTTCAGACCAAAACTAAATGCCACAAGAAAACAGCAGTGCTTCTCACAAGTTCCCTTGCTCCTCTCCTGAATTGGAAGCTCACCTAATTTCTGGTCTCCAAAACAGGGCCAAGAAAAAGTGAGCAGTGCGTAGGAAGACAGTGCTGTGTGTGTGCAGGCCCTCAAAGCGTAATCAAGGAGTAAGGAGTGTGCAAGGCACACTCTCTACTGGGTGTGCAGAGAAGCAGCCTGCAAGAGGAGTTCCTGGTCAGCTTGGCCAGTGAATACATTGGTGATTAAGAGTCTTTAAAATGATCCTTCAACAATCTGCATAACCAAAACGAACAAAGAGCACGTTCCTGCTACATGATCACTGTGGCGGTGTGTGTAGACGTTTCCAATATGGTGTATCAGTGAGGGCTTGCCAGAGCAACAGCACAAATGGCAGAGAGATTGACTGATAGGTAGATAGATACTTAGAGATTCAGTTTAAGAAATCGGCTCATATGGTTGTGCAATTGTGGGAGCTGGCAAGTCTGAAAACCAGGAGGGAACCCAGCAGGCTGGAACTCAGACTGGAGTTGATGTTCTAGTCTTGAGGCAGAATTTATTCTCCTTCAGGAAACCTTAGTTTTTGCCCTCAAGACCTTCAACTGGGCTGGGTATCGTGCCTTACACCTGTATTCCCAACACTTTGGGAAGTTGAAATGGGAGGATCACTTGAGGCCAGGAGCTTGAGACCAGCCTGGACAACACAGTAAGACCCCCATCTCTACTAAGTAAATTTAAAAATGTGAAAACATTAGCCAAGTGTGGTGGTGCATGCCTGTAGTCCCTAGCTACTCAGGAGGCTGACTCCAGGAGCTCAAGGCTGCAGTGAGCTATGATTACACCACTGCACTTCAGCCTGGGCAACAGAGCGAGACTCTGTCTCTATAAAATACCAACTGATTGGATGAGGCCCACCCACGTTATTGAAGATAATCTCCTTTACTTACTGTCAATGATCGTAGATATGAATCACACGTAGGAAATACCTTTACAGCAACTTCTAGTCTAGTCTCTGACCAAACAACTGGGCCTCATAGCTTAGCCAAGTGGACACACAAATTTTAACAGTCACATATTGGAAGAACCATTTTGTTTAAAAATTATGTGGCCAGAGAAAATGGGATAGGGAGATCCCAGGGTGGGAGAGTGCCTGACGTCAGCTTTTGCTGGAGAAAAAAGGAAGTGTAAAGAGACTTCCCAGCAAGGGCATGTACTTCTTTGATAAAGAACACAAAGGTAGGAAGTCAGTAGTGTAGAGCGATTCCTTAGTGTCTAGATCAATGGGCGTGTTTGGGGCATTTAATGGATATTTTTTTCCAATGGCAATGCAAAACACTGTCAACGTGAGGCACTGATTCACCCGCCACACCCCATTGTCTGTTTCACTTTGAGTCTAAAAGAAGATGACCTTCAAACTAAGCAATGTGCCATACCCTTTATGCTTCCCATGACAATGTATGTTAAAGGGGACCTCTAATTTCTCAGTCCCTTTAATTTGTAATACGGGGAACATAGCAGAGCGGATTTGAGTTGTTTTGTGTGACAGACGCCCAGGCTAAGATGCTTGGAAAGTGAGTGGGTGGCGGGCAGAATGGTGAGGAGATATGCAAATACATATATTCTTTAAAAAATATTGTGCGAGAAATTTCATTCAGTTTAGGCAAATTTAAATAGAAGCTACTGAAATATATATATTCCTAAAAAGAATTGCTGCATTATAGCAAGAATGCCTTTATTATCCCAAATTAGTTGCAAAAATCCCTTTCAAGACTTGACAGGAGGCACAAAAGAGATTTCTCACAGCACCACGGAGAAGAAAACCCCAGGAAAAGAATATTCACACAATACAATTTTGCTTCATAACCATTCATACAGGCTTTTAATACCCAGCAATTACAGCAAAGGGTGAGAAGAAAGAAAATGCTGCAGGAAACAAGAATGGAAGACCGGAGAGAATTCACACAAACATTGCAAAAAAGATAATCATAATAATCCTAGTTATAGTCCCTTAGGAATCCTAGGCAATCATGAGATGGTGTCAGTGGGGTGAAATTCACTTTGGGGGACACCCCATCCTACACGGTCCAGTCGTATTTTAGAGTACATTTTTGTCCTTGGCTTTTCAGGCACACGGAAATAACCCAAACTCGATGTGTGAAGTAAGATGTAGCTGCCGAACGGGCCTCTAAGATGAACAATGAAGAGCCCCGGCCTTCAAATATCTTGCAGTCTAGTGAATATTCATTCCTATATTTTTTTTCTGAGCAGTCTTGTAGCTTTTATGAAGTCTTCTATCTTGTCCAGAAAACTGAGTGCTTAAGAAAAAAAAAAAAAAAAAGGCAGAAATGCCTTGACTAGACCCTTACTAATCCTACTGCATTATAAAGACCAGCCCCAAGGCCAGGTGCAGTGGCTCATGCCTATAATCTCAGCACTTCGAGGCCAAGAGTTTGAGACCAGCCTGGCCAACATGGTGAAACCATGTCTCTATTAAAAATTCAAAAATTAGATGGGCATGATTATGGGCACCTGTAATCCCAGCTACTCAGGAGGCTGAGGCAGGAAAATTGCTTGAGCCCAGAAGGCAGAGGTTGCAGTGAGCATTGTGCCACTGTACTCCAGTGTGGGCGACAGAGTGACACGCCATCTCAAAATGAAAAAAAAAAAGGAGAGAGTGACCAAACTCAGCACCAAGGATTGTCCAGTCCTACCTTAATTTGAGCCTATTCAATCAACCTCAAAGCCACAGTGTCAAACATGTAGAAGACACTGTATCAGCCCATGAGGATTAGATAAAAAGAAAGTTGAACATAGGTTGACCTCAGAGAGCTTACATTCCGGTGGAGGGGACAAACATGCACATAAACAATGTAAACACCAAAGTGAATCAAACAGTGGAACAGAAACTCAAAAGAGCAATTCACACAAAGTTGGGAGCTAGGGAAGCTCTTCTGGAAAATAAAAAATTTAAAAAATACCAGCAAACCAACCCTGACTGAGATCCTACTAGGTAGGCAGACATCATGCTGCCTGGCATTGATGCCCTGGCATTTCCAAAAAGTAGGTGTTCCAGGCACAAGACCAAATCCAACAAAGGTTGCACAGAGACAGAGAGTGAGGCAGGCAAGATGGTATGAGGAGATTCCAGGCTCTCAAGTCAAAACTCCAATGCAGTCCAAGCTATGAGGGGCCCTTCTGTACCCTCTCAGAGCCTTCATTTCCTCAACTGTAAAATGCAGATAATACCTGTCAAATGGTGATTCAATAAGGTGTTTGCAGATCGCTTAGTGTTATACAAATAACAGTGTTATACAAATGTTTACTTACAAAGTTAATAAAAATAAATAGGCCATGCTACTGCCTAACAAAATTTTTTCTAATTAACCAAACTAAACTCCTCTAACTTCATTTCATTTCTCCTGTTCAGTATTCAATGGCCCTATTTATTCTCCATCTGCAACATTCGGATAACATGCTCATCGACGTGATTGCAGTTCACAATTTTCCGAATTTTACAGCCACATCCCTCAGCCTCATTGTGAGTCTAGTGAACTATGTGCCAATGTATGTAATAAATGCTCAAAAATATTTGCTAGATATCCCTGTTTCGTGCTGGTCAATTGGAAGAAGAACAGAATCAGAAGCTGCTGGCCACTTTGATTTTGGGGGGAAGTAAAAATCT
This sequence comes from Sapajus apella, assembly GCF_009761245.1. Lineage (NCBI taxonomy): Eukaryota > Metazoa > Chordata > Mammalia > Primates > Cebidae > Sapajus > Sapajus apella. Next base: position 4,040,546 of record NW_022437054.1, read on the forward strand.
CTCCATAAAAATTATCGAAATGCCATAGACAGAAATGTATGTGGGTATTAATAAAGTCTCTGAAACATTAGAGAAGCCTCCTAGGCTAACGTCCAAACTTTCTGGGAAGACTGTCCTGTGAGGAGAAGGCGCTGTGGTTAAGCAGGTGTACATCACCAACTTCACTGCTGCAGGAAGAAGTAACAGGTGCTGTTAGCAGGTGCAGCCAGTGCAAGTCATTCCCTCATTGACACTTTGCTTCTGTGGGATTTGTACCAAGCTGGCATGAAAAGATATGCACTTTATTAGTTTACATGCTTGAAGACAGTTCTATCTCAATTAGTCCATAAATATGTTTTAAGATAACAAAAAAGATATGGGTCCCGATAACATGGAGAATATCCACTAGCCCAAAGCTCTTTTGCACATTTTTTAATTGTTTAAAAATGTTTAAATGCTGATTAAAAATAACAGCAACAGCAACTACCCTTCCGTCAGTGGATGTTGATAACACAGGTGGCTACGTTTATCTTCTCTCTGAAACTCCATTAACAGGCTCTGCCCATTTGACCCATTTACCTGCTTATATCTAGCAGAAGTGGCAGGCTTAATACTATGGTTTTCTATATAAATTTACACTGATTTCTCTCCAACTGTACAAAGTGAGAGGTGTGATGGGAATGACATTGCATCTGCATGAAAGCTGTTGATACCTATTGTGCAATACCGCCTTTGCCATTTTCAGATGCTATAGGCAGTTAAAAGAATGATGAAGAACTTCTTCATAAACATAGAACATGATATCCACCTTCAAGACCTTATTTAAATGACAACAAAGAAATGAAGGGATTATAGAGCGGCACTGATCCAGAAAATGAAATGGAAAAGAGAGTTTAGTGAATTGATAGGACAGAAAATGGAACGGATGGGGCAGGACAGAGACAGCCGTGAATTAGAGTAAGCCAAGCACTGGAGCCCAGGAGTGCAGTCTTCCAGGCAAAACTCCAGAGCTCAAAACTTGGAAACAGCAGGACCATGAAGGGTAGTGCCAAGGAAACAGTGAAATCAAATCGGGAAAGTAGATTGGGGGGAGAAGAGCTCTAGCGAGGAAGATGAGGAAATCATTGAAGGTCAGTAGAAAAGTCAATTTTACATACTTCAATATCCAAGCAGGAAAATTCTGCAGGGGAAATTTTAAAAAAAGAACTTTATTCTAAGACATCTCACCACTGAAGAAGGAAGAACTATACGTTCCAGTAGGAAGAAGTCCCCAGTAAAAATGCTTTATCGCCTCCTATAATCCTAAAGTAAATTCCACCAGTTCACAAACTCCAGTCACATTCACAGAGCTTACCATCAGGGTTCAGTGCCTTGCCTTCAAATTAAAGGGGAGGCCAAAGATCACCAGCATTTAAGTTTCCGTCATGAAAGCAAAGACCAAATTAAATGAATAAATAAATAAATAAAACTAAGGAGTATTCAGAAATAATTCTATGGCTCCAATTTATAGACTGATTAGAGACGTTATTGTATCCGTAATTCAAGAACAGAATGTTATGAATGTTAAATTAGAGAAGGTAAAAAAAATGAAACTTTAAGAGATTTAAAAAAACAGGATAGATTAATAGAAGAATTAGAAAATAAATTGGAAAAACCTTCTAAAGCCTCAAAATGAGAACTATAAAAGAGACAGAGTTTAAATAAAACATAGGGATACCACTGCGCTCCAGCCTAAATGACAAAGCAAGACTTTGTCTCAAAAAAAAAGTGAAAGAAAAAAAGAATCATATAGAATCAGTCCAACAGGTTCAAGATTCAACTGGTAGGAGTTTATAAAAGAGATATGAAAAGAACAAAGGGAAGGAAATTATCAAACAATGCATTCAAAAGAATTTTCCAGAAATGAAAGATAGAAATCTCCAGATTTAAAGTGCTTCTAAGATGACTACAATGTAAAAGAACCCAAACCTGTGCCTTACCTGTGTACAACATTGTGAAATTTTGAATACCAAGAATGAAGAGGAAACTCTAAAAATCAAGGGCAGTATAAAACAAAAAACATCAGGGTGTTGTTCTCATCCGTAACAGTGGATGCAGGGAGAGTGAGTAATACCTTCCAAACTCTGACCAAAAATTACTTTCAACCTAAATTTCTATTCATACCTATCAATCAAGGTTGAAAGTAAAATACAAACATCCTCATAAATGGAAGGACTTTGAAAGTTTCTTCCCACACTCACTGTATTAAGAAGCTATCTGGGGAGGTGCTGGAACATACCAAAAAAATCAACCAAGAGGAAGAAAGACCCAGAGTCAAGGAAGCAATGAGACCAGACCAGGAAAGTAATAAAGAAAAGCCCCAAGAAAACAGCCACGCAGTGCACCTACAGAAAAATAAGTCCAGATTGACAAAGGAAAGGAAAGAACCCTTCATTTGGTATTGGGAGGTATCTCTGGAGAAAATTAGATTAAAAGGGTGATTTGATAGATTGGGAAAAGTTGGTAAAAATTGAAAATGTGATAAACACAAAAAGGTAAGACAAAAAGAAAAGCAATTAGAAACTCCAGGAAAAACAAAAAGATGTACCAGGAAAGAAATACAGAATTTTATTTGATTCTACAATGAATAATATTTACATTGTAACAATAACAAAATGATACACTAATATTCATCTTAGATACCCAACCTATGGAGGATATATATTTAGGGTTATAGAACAAAATCAAAATGTTATTCATCTTGATATTATAAAAGAAAGAGATTATAGAAATTAGGAGGTAGAAGGGAAGAAAGAGACCTGAAGGGTAAGATAGGGTACAAACAGGGCCAGCTCTGGGGTATGCAACCAGTGTGTTCACTCAGGGGCCCATGCTTACTTAGAAGGCCCCCACACTTAGCTTAATAATTTTTTGTCTCCATCTTATAATTCATAATAATTTTTGAACAAGGGGTCCTACATTTTCATGTTCCACTGAGTGCTAAAAATTCTGCAGCTAGTTCTGGAACTGGGTGCGAAGTTAGAAGCTGACATACTCTCAGTAGTTAATGTAGCAAGAAATAAAAGGCTACTTATAGTTCATAAAGTTACAAAGCAATCCAACAATGAAGGTACACAGAATGTGGTATGACAATATTGAAAGAAACAGTGATGAGGATGTGAAGATTAACTAAATCCTCATTTATCCCATCAGAATAAAGAAATAACAGTATAAACATAATATTTAGAGGTTGACAATAACTAACAGAAGAAACAGTTAAAAGAGATCAAAGTAGTTGTCCCTGAGGAATGAGACTTGAAATGGGGAAGGATGAACCCAGGGATCACAGCTTCTTATCACACGTCCTAACACACTTTGTTTTATTATGTTAACCTTGTACATACATTACTTTCATTTTTAAAATTAACTTTAGAAGGTTAACAAAAATATCATAACATAGCAAAGATATGTCATAAACATATTCTATAAAATAATTCTACAAAGCAACAAATCATATACATAAATGTTAAAATTTACTTAATACAAGTGTTATATGATTGATATCTTAAAACAGAAATTAACAACACAGAACATGTGTGACATAATTTCTGCCCTCTAGACATTTACTCATTTTATAAATCATGTTGTCTCTGCCAAGGTCAAGGCTAAATGGAGAAAAAAGAAATTATCAAAGCTGAGTAGCTTAACAGTAGTCATGTTTGCTTGAAAGGGCTGTTTGTCTCATTTTTGAACAAAACACTGTTTTCAAATGCAAGACATTTGCAGATACCAGCACAATTTTCAGCAACTGATCTTTCGTTTGGTAAGGGGCAAGAGAAGTGGAGCTCTTATCTCCTGAAAAATGAAGACTGCTTACTTACTAGTCGTTCTAAGTAACAAGGGGGCAGTGGGAGGTTTGAGAAAATCAGCTGAGACTCTGACCAATCCACTGCCATCCATGGATTTTTTTCCACTGCCTAATGCAGACACAAGAGTAACTCATTTTTGGCAAGATTGAGGAATGATCATCAGCAAGCAGGTTATAACTGCCAGTTTGCTGATGTAGACACAGTGCATGAAAGCAATGTGTTTGGAAGCTGGACTCTGGTAAAGCTACCAACATATGATGTCAGAAACAGAAGCAATAGTTGGTACTGCACAATCAGTTAGTCTTGGACACATTTACCTTATAGAAAAGAGTAATTGAAGCAATACCTATACCCCTGCTAAATGAAATAATTACACAGCTTAACCAAGTCTTAAAAGCTCTACACTTTCCATCAAATCCCCCTCTTCAGCAAAAGTTTTAAGAAAGAACAAGGAAATGGCAGTGTAATAACATAGCCCTTTAGGTGCATAAATCAAAACTTCTCGTTCTCCAGATCTTAGTGGCAATATTTCCATAAACGGTCTTAGTGCCAATATGCTCAAATTCCCTTGATGTGAAAGAATTATCATCACCAATCACATGGTAATCTTTCAGTGTTATTTTAATCTAGTTGATCTCATCTCCAAATAATGATAGAGTGATAGAACGTTGTCAAGGTCTGCAATTGAGCCATTCTTCATGGGCAAGGGATATGAAAAAGTGAAAGTTCTAAAGCAAATGCTTGGCCAGACTTTTATGGCCTTTGACATTTTGAAGTCCTGCTACATTCTTCAGTGTAAAGGGCTTTTTTTTTTTTTTTTGAGGACATAAGTTTGAGGAAGGCCCATGGTGAGTGATTATCTATTGATCCCTGAAGAAGTGCATCCCATCCCACCTAAATGACCGTGTTTCCCGGGGAAAAATAAAAGGCTCATCCTCTCAGGTAGCATCTCAGGAGGAGATGGACCCTAACCTAAGAGACCACCTGAGTGGCACCACACAGCCGGACAACAGATGCCCACAGCACTGGGAGGAAGGTAACGCTGTGTAGTGGGAAATAATATGGCAGAAAGCAAGTTGGAAGAGATGCAGGCAGTGATTCTCTTACCTGGAGCTGAAAGAAGGAGGAGTTATTGGCCAGGCAGTAGGAAAGGGTCACCAAAATAAAGGAAGAACCAAAATACAGGCAGACGTGGCAGGATGAAGGGAGAGTACGTGGCTGGTCAGCAAAGGTGGCAGTGCATGGTGACCGCCTGGAGAAGGAAATCTGGGAGCCCTGCCTCAGGAGCACTGAGGCAAACACAGCCATTATAGATACGTAAATAGTTTCAGCCAGCCGCCTACAGAAAGAAAGCATGAAAGGTGGGAAAATAGAAATGAATTGAGATGGGAATATGGCTCTCTTGCTTACATCCACCCCCACATTAGCAACTCCTTTTACCAACTGTAACAATATTAATAACTTCTTTTTGTTTTAACTTTTCATTATTGAATACAGCCATCACCACATGACCGTGTTTTGGTCAACCCCAGACCACATATGTAACTGATCCCATAAGATTATAATGCTCTATTCTTACTGAACTTTTCCTATCTTTAAATACATCAATACCGACCGTCATGTTACAATTGCCTACAGATTCAGTACAGCAATGTGCCGTACCGGCTTGTAGCCTAGTATCAGTAAGCTAGACCACACAGCAGAAGGGTGCAGCAGGCTGTACCATCGAGATTTCTGTAAGTATACCCTGTGATGTTTGCACAACTATGATATTGCCTAATGATAAATTTCTCAGAACAGATTTCTATCATTAAGTAACATATGGCTATGATTTCTTAGGAGCTGCCATAATAATACACAGAACTCATATAGTCTTTATTCAGATTCTCAATTTTAACACTTGGCCACATTTGTTTTCACATTCCCTGTCTATATATAACACATTTTATATATTCTACATATTTTATGTTACATTTTATGTAATATATAATTCTATTTTTTTCTAAACTCTTTGAGTGTTAGCTGATGATCTCCTGCCTCTTCACCAGAAAATCCTTCAGCATGCATTTTCCAAAGACAAGAACGTTCTCTTCCATCATCATAACATTAAAAATTCAGAAAAGTTAACTTTCATAAAATAGTAGATTATCTAATCTACAGCCTGTATTCAGATTCCACAATTTGTCCCAATAATACCCTGTATCCTTGTTTTCCCTAGGAGTCGGAATTCAATCTAGGATATGCAGTTACTTGTTATGTCTCTTTAGTTTTCTTTGATCTGGAACGATTGCTTCAGTTTTCCTCATTTTTCATGATGCTGATACTTTTGAAGATTTCAGGCCAGTTATCCCTCAATTTGAATTAGATTCAGGCTATGCATTTCAGGCAGAAATGCTGCAAAAGAGATGCTTTAAGTTCATCACAACAAGGGTTATATGATGGTGGTTTGCAACATCCTAACTTGGGATGCAAACCTTGATTGCTTGGCTAATTTGGCTTCCCATAGGTTCTTCATCATAAAGTTACCATTTTTTCCTTTGTAATTACTAAGGAATCTGTGGGGAAGACTTTAAGACAGTGTAAATATTCTGTTTCTCTCCAAACTTTGATCCAATCATCGAAGCACTCACTGATGATTCTGGCCTGAATCTTTCTGGAATCTGTTGGTTGCAAAATGAGGAATGTTTTTTGACTATACTATCCTTTGTAGAAATTCTATTCTCGGCTTCTTTTGTCATGTGGCATTTAACTTTAGAGATCTTTCCTTTCCTCTCTTGTGTGTTTATCGTCACTGTGGACTCAGGTGTCCCCACACAGCCCCGCAAGTTGCAATCCATTACTGACTTTCTTCATTTGAATCCTCAACTTGTCCCTCATGGCCTGTGGGAGCTCCCCCAAGCCTTTCCTTTTGTCCTTGGAGGTGTCCTCCCCATTCTGCCAGCACTTTCTTACTTTCTGACATAACAAGATGTCCCAGACTCATCTTGCACTTTCTGAATCAGCCACTTCTCCAAGAAGTGTTGGGTTGTTTAATGGAACATCATATCTAGAAAACAAGATCTAAGCACTGAGGGTGCTACAGGCAATTTCTTACCAGTAAGCACTCAAGGTCAGTCTTGAATTTTTATTTTATTTTTATTTGTTGGAGCTTTGCAGAAAGCGTTTCTATTTAGTTGTATGGTATTGAGAAAATGTTTCCATGTTGCCCCTATTTTTATCTTCAAATAAACCCTGTTGTGATCAGTATGGCTGAGGTTGCTGTGCTAACATTCCGGGGTTGTCTGCAGAATAACGCTGCAACTCTAGCTGCAGTTGGCCACTTCTCTGACCAGTCATTTAGTGCCCACATCTGTCAATAGGTTGAAACTAAGCCAAATTAGCTCCTCCTGTACTTCTACCTTTTAGCAAGAATATCATCACTAAACAAAGGCAGCCGCACCTGCCCTCTCCCAAGTGTTCATGTAATCACAGATCCACCAGCAGCCGGGTGAGCCGAGAGGCTAAAAAGCCCTTCCTCAGCACACCAACAAGGCTGCTATTTGAAGCGATGGTCCAATCCATGTCCTCTAAAAACTGATTTCAAACTATTCACAGATGCTTTTCAGTCTTTTTGACATCGATCTTCAAATACAGCTAAGTTCTACTTCATGCTTTCACTGGCTGCACTGTGCCACACAACCTGAATGTTCAGTGGCGTGTTATTTTAGCATACTACAGCAAAAATTATTTGGGGAAAATAAAATAAGAAACCTCATGAGAGGAGCTACCTTGGTTTCAGGCCAGCTTCAAAGTTGGAAGTGTTAGGATTAATCTACATTTCAACAGCTACGGGGCATGGATTTAAAAAAAATATTTATTCTACACACTTATCTTTTAAAGCATTGTAAAAATTATGCTTATTGTCTCCTTCCACTTTTTTCATCTCCCAATTTAAGGCAGTAAATGGAACTTCAGAAAGGATTCAATGGGAAATGGTTCGATAAGATCCCTTCTCAGATACCCTAATTAAGTAGAAATTAATTAAATAGAAACTAAAACAAATAATTTCAATTTAAGATAAGACATTATCTGCATTATATCCATAAAAATATTTTCTACCAGTATGTTAATAGTTTTTATTCACTGAAGGATAAGATTACGTTCATGTTCTTATAATCATGGCCTTATAATAAAGATATATGAAGCATATGAGAAATGAGGCAATTATAGGAGTTGGCTTTATTATAACTGCGCTAAACTAATCAGATACACTCTACTAGATTCAGTGATAAACACAATTCCTCCATTCAGACGGAATGGTTGCATGCTGTACATGAGCTGGACCACATCAGCAAATATTTATGGTGTGCCTGCTATCTGTAGCCTTATAAACCCCGTAGAAGGCTTCAGGCTCACTGATGTTAATATTGAACAACGCTTTTATTCAATACTCACTGCTAGTGGACAGGGGACATGCCACCTTCTCCAGTTACCGCAGCAAGTAATGGCTTCCCCCTTGGAACACCCCACACTTTCCCCCCACACGTATGTGGCACTGACCTTTTCCTACTTTGTATACTAGTGAATAGTTATCTGTCTCTTCTCTCCTTGCTAGGTGACGAGCATCTGACACCTTTCTGTTTTTTCTCATCCAGAGTCTAGAACTTCACCTTGCCTTCTATTTAATAAAAATTTGGTTCACTGATGAACTCATGAATTTATTTTTGAGGTAATCATTTGGAAAGCTAGGCCAAGTAATTCAGAAGAGCAAGTGCTAATATCTCCATTAATCCCCCCAATTTCTATTGAGGTCAAACAACCGCACATTCTCTACGATTGTGTTTCTTTAAACACACTATATGCACACACTCCCAACCTTACCACCAACACCGATAACAGTTGTTAAATGCATATCAAAGTGACTGCAACTGAATGATCATTTCAGCAGCGACTGTCATGGTGGTAGATACGCTCCATGCATTGAGCACAGGCCCAGGCAACACAGAGAACACAAAGCCTGCCCTTAGTATCAATGGGCTTCTGCCTTTACCACTCCCCTCCACACCTGCAAGTGGCCTGGCCTAAGTTCCTTATCATTTCATTGTAGGTTCACAGATGAAGAAACTATACCTCTGTTTAACTTGAGATACTCTGGTAACCTGAGTTCCTACAGATAAAGTACCTGGCCCATGGTGAACACATCGTTAAGTGATGACCCTCATTACATTTTAAGTCCCAGCCTTTGTGACCCACCCCCACATATCCCATAATCAGAACCCAGATGAAGCTTCCACCTACTTATCCTTAACTGTAACTCCAACCAGGCCCCTTTTGCCAGAGTGCTCATCAACTTGACGTATTAAAATATATTCATCAGATCAACAAACATGTCCTGAGCATTTACTATGTGGCAGGCATTGTGCTAGGCACTGAGAAAACCATGCTAAAGGGACCCACACAGTGCCTGCTGTAGCTCTTCTCAAGCCTCAGAGCCCAGGAACCTAAGAGCCTCTGGAGCTCTGGGCTAGGAAAGGCTACAGACTGTCAACCTAAAAGAAAACACTAGAGAAAATTATCTGTAGGTATGTTGAGTTTACTCTGGAATCGAAGTTAGGTTTATACAGCTAGTGCTCGACTTACGACCACGATTGGTTCCGACAGACCGGTCGTAACACGATTTGGTCGTAAGTTGAATAGGCTATATGTACAGTACTGTGAAATGATGTTATAAAAATCTTTAAGTCATATTTTATCACAATTTTCTTTCATTATTGTTATATATCATAATTTTCTTTGTTCATTTTATGCCATTTGTTTCATCTCTACACCATTTTGTTTCTTATTTTTACATTCGTCAGGTTTAAGTAAAACACTGCATTACCAGTACAACTGGTTTAATATTTGCCAAACATACAAAATTACAAAATACAGGTGCATACAAAAACACAAAATACAGGTGTAAAAAAATACCATAGGAAACATTTTCCCAATTGCAAAACATATCAAAATATATAAACATGTACGAAACATTGTATTGGCTGCTGGTGCTTGGCTGTGGATCGTTGATGTCGTCATCTGAGGCAGCAGTTGGGGTTACCGGAGCTGTTTTTTTCATAAACATGGTGAGCTTTGTCTGAATTGTATGTTTCTTTTTTCCTTCATAAATTTCACGATACAGACGAAACACATCGTGCACCATCCGTTCAATCCTTGCAAATCGTTCGATGTTTGAGTCCATTGCTTCGAAATGTATAAGAAGTTTATTGGGACGGGTTTGATGAAAAATATCCAAGACACAAAACACAAATTGCTGTACCGAGTCTGGGATAACAGTTGAAATGGTGCACGTGGAGATGGTAGTGCTGCCGGAAGCTGGTCCGCACTGTCGTACACCCAGCTGGGCAACGTTTGTGCTGCCAGACGCGGAGCAGTCGTGGCTAGCGATTGTGGTCGTAAAGTCGAATGGTCGTAAGTTGCATAGGTCGTAAGTTGATGAATACCTGTAATCCAGAATGCATGGAATGGCAAGCTACCAGTGCATTCACTGAGGGAAGGGTGAGGGGAGCTTTTATTAGCAAAACCAGATTGACATAAACTGCTTAGAAACAGAGTTTATTGATTCCAGAGGTTCAAAGCCAGACTTGCTTTCAGTTCATTGGTGAAGATGCCATCAGTGGGCAAATGTTCTTCCAAGAACATCTTATCTGAATTACCATAGTCCTAAACAATTCTAACAATAAACCTTATCAGAACAGGGGATGCGTAAAGGACACGAAAGGCTTTTGGAAAGCAGTTCTCATCTCAGACATGTCAGCCTGAGCCTCCTCTCCTGTGGGCCTTTCTGGCCGGCCCTCTTCTGTCAAGGTATGGCAAAAGCGATTTCATTTTGGTATCCACAACTTTTACAGGACGAAAGACCCTGCAGCATGAAGAGTGCAGTAAGAGGCTGTTTTTGGAGGGCCCAGGAAAGGACCTGGAGCAAGTGCTTCCTGGAGGAGGAGCTATAGACACCAAAGGATGGGTGGGAATCAGACAGTACCAAAGTGGAAAGGCTGCTCCCAGAAGATGGAACAGCATATGCAAAGGCCCAAAGTCTACAAAGATGGCTTTGCAGGAATTCACAGACATGTGGAATACATATTAGAAAGTGGCTGGAGAGGGAAGGCAGCAGGAAGCATAGCTGTATGGTGAGCAGCCTTGTAAATTTCATGAGGGTGTTTGAGCCTGAGGATACCTACCATTCAGGGTGGATAAACGGGGGCATGAGGAATACAATCAGATCGGAACCATCCCTCTGGCCGCGAGGGGAGAATGGAAGTTTGAGATGAGCAGAGCCGGGCAGGAGGACTAGGTGGCTACTGCAATAACCCAGGCAGGACCAAAGGGCAGCTCCAAGGCATAGTGGCAGTGGGAGGGAGAGTAGCCATAGATGGAACTGACAGATATTAAGGAGGAAAAATCCTGGGCTTTTTGCATGTAAAGTTGTAGAAGAGGAAGTTGTGAAGCATGGCTCCCAGATTTCTGACTTCAGCAACCAGATGAATTTTTTTAGATAGACGCAACAAGGAAAAGAGCACATTTTGTGGAAAAGTTCCACGTTCTGTTTTAGACCTGGTGCTGCGGAGGTGCCAGTAGGACACTTGAGTGTACGTAAGCGCTAGATAGCTGAGGGGGGTCTGTCTGGCACTTGGAAGCCAGGCCTGGGTGAAGGATTACGTTTGGGGTGCTAGTGCATCGCTAGTGCCAGGCCAGTGAAGAAGGGCACAGGAAGGGTGCACGGAGTGAGGAGAGGGCCCTGGCCAGGGTCTGTGGTGCATTAATGAAAAGATGGTCGGGTTCCATCTCGAGTAAGTGTGCACCTGGGACATTAGCAAAACAGGAACAAGAAGAAACGCTTGGGAAAGAATTTCATGTTTTCTATTTCAAAAAAATACAAGAAATGATCTTCTTTTGTGGGGAAAGCCAGCACATGGTTAAGCCGTCATTATGTTCATTATTCAGTTTAGAACTAAGTTGAATTTTATGTTCTTATGGCCGAGGAAGAAGAGCTGCTAATGCTGTCCACAGTTAGGGCTCCTGGAGGTCTGGTCTAATCCTGATGTAAATATCACCACAGGCCCAAACCTTCAGATGAGGTGAGCTTGTGGGGGTGGGGTGCTGGGGTCTCTGTTCAGAGCCAGGCTGTGGTACAGGGAGGGTGAATGGTGAAGGGCCCTTCACCCAGGCCTTCAGGACCCTGCAGGTGACATCTACTTGGTTAACTCATTAATTCACGGTATGTGTCCTGGGTGCTCATACGTTAATACATTCCTCTTTTAAGTTGACTTTTGCATTTTTAAAGGAGAGGCTTTGGAGTCCAAGCCCAAACTGAAATGTAGAAATCTCTCCGTCCAAACTTCAGACTCAGAGGTAAATCTTTGAGGGGAGAGGCCTACTCCATCAGGAGGCTATTTTTCTGGCAGCTTCTGAATCACACTACTTAGGTGGCCCAGCTCCTCCGCCTGCTCACGTGGACATAGCCCTGGAGCGGTCATCGCTTCTCAGCTCTCTCTCTAGCCAAGCCCCAGATGGTGTTCAAACCTCACCCCACCACCAAGTTCCAAAACCACGTCTGGCTCTTGAGATTCCAGCCATTTGTAAAACTTCCGAAATGTCAAAGTTAGCCAATTTCCGTGTAACCTTAAAATTTGTACTCAAGGAACACCCCCCTGTTGCTGAAGTCCTGATGTTGGCAGGAGAATGCCCCCGGGCCCACTAGCCGCTCTCCCATAACCGTGTTCTCACAGGGATGCTTGTAAACACTCTGTCCTCCACACGTGTAAATATTCTCAAGGTGTCTTAAAGAAACTGAACCACTTCCAGTTCAGCACATTATTAATAGCTGTTGATGATTTTCTCCCAAGTTCTCATGCGCAAAGAGGGAGGTGTGGTGGAGAATTCTGTTTACTTGCATAGTGAGAGTTACTGCTTAACCAAGCCGTGCTCAGCATGTTTGATAAGAGACCAGAAAGTAAGAAATGGTATTTTTTTCCTTTGGAAGTTAGCAATTAACTTATGAAAAGCAGGGAGATGGGCCAGCCTGATTCAACAAAGGTTCTGGAAGGTAGCATTCACCTGATACTCACCCCATATCAGCAACTTGCTGGGTTTTAAATACAAAGACAGAGGAAATCTTACTGAAATAATTTCAGGATGGGCTGCAGATGGACTCAGATAAAGACCAGTTCAGTTGCTGGAATGAAGGAGCATGTGAAACCCAGAATAAAGTGGCAATAATACCTTCACCGTGCTCAGCACACCTAAAGGCCGCCTTCTTATTCTGCATTAACAGCTGCTGCTTGACAAACCAGCCAGGCTCCCAAACCCTGTCCAGCAAGGCCCACCTGTGCATTTCCATGCAGAATCCAGTTTTAGCGAGAACCCTACTAAAGCAGTTTACCCAAAACCCCCGTCCTCAATACCTAACCGGGTTCCTCAACCCTCACCACCCCCTAGGTGACGTCTGGTCACCCTGGCCTGTCTGCAGCAAGAATCCTGTGAGATCAGTTTAGCCAGAATGTCCCTCACCCCTGACGGTTCCTCTCCATGATTTTCCATCCCCCAAACCCACCCTGCTCCTTGGCTATCAATCCCCACTTGCCCATGCTGTATTCAGAGTGGAGCCCAGTTCTACACGGAGGTCTCTTTTTCTGTATTGCAGCAACGCTGAATAAAATCTGTTTTTACCCCGTTAACCGCTGTCCGACTCTGCTCTCGCCTTGGCACTCTTCCCTGCCGCACGTGGAGGTCTACAGAGAATCTCACAATAACCCGAGGCATGACCAGCTACCAAAGGAAGGCGGGGGAGGAAGGCCCACGCTGGCTGTTCCAACCTTTACTTGTTCTTCCTATGAGAAACCCAGGAACTCAGTACAAGGACATTCTCTGTAAAGTTTCCCTCTGGGGATGTACAGGGAAATGGTTTCCTGGTATTTTTCTCCTGAGCTAATTTGGAGGTCTGAACTTTAAGTGCTATGATGGCAGATGACATCATACGCGAAAGAGCCATAGACGGCGAGATAGATGGTTATAGCCACACCTCTCAAAGGCCTATACATTCACTCAGTACTAAGCACGTCCTGTGGGAAATGCCGGGAATACATTTAAGAAACAAAGCCAACGGCCAATTGTGCAAAATGTGTTCCCTGGCACTTGCGGGCACTCAGTTGGCATGCTTTCGGAGGGGTGTCTACAGGGGGCTATGAACTGTTCTTGGCATGCAGCATTGCAAACTGGACTCTGTTTCAAATACTCCTTGCATATTTTTCTTTCCTCCTAGGTTTAAAATTGCTTTTTAAATCCTGTTATGTTATCAGAGGGGGTTGTGAACTCTTAAAATGTCACCATCAACTCTCAATCTATTTTGTCTACTTAAGTGTAGACCTTACTACATAACATATTCATTGAGAAAACCACTTTGTCGACCTGCTAATGGGCCTCTGTTACAGCGTTTGTATTCTCTGTTTATCTAGGTGTGTTTCTTTGTGTCCACGTTTGTAAAAAGAAGGACGACTTTAAAGGGAGTTTTAGGAACTTGGTTTGAAGTCTGAGAAAGTCCACCACTCCAACCTGCAATATTGTCAATGTGCTACGGATAAGAATTCATAAATTCATAAAAAGCCATATAAAGAAAGAATTGTGATGTCAACGTATAACCCAGCGTGCTGATCTGATTGCTAGGACTGCTAAGCACCTCTTACCTGGTTCGTTTCCCTATGTACATTCTCACCCTCTCCTCCTTCACCTCCTTCTGTCCAGTGGGATCTGAGGAAAAACTAAGATATTTAAAAATATGAAGAGGACGTATTTCTGGAATTTATTTTGAAAATTCAACCAGCCAGTGTTCTATATGAAGGACACACACACACTTCGACTTCCAGACTTAGCAGCCCCCAAGCTTCCCTGAGCTTCTCTGGCCAGGGATATTCACCAGCACACCCAGGCTGGAACTGATTCCTGTGGTTTCCAAGGTCCCGATCCACGGTGTCATACCCAACAGCACTCACCCTGGCTCAAGACAGTGCCTTCTGCCTTGGGCCACGCATCTAAGTTCATTTCCAGCACGAAAGCCTGGCCAAATATATCATTCTTGTCTCTTTTTTGCTGAGTCTTTGGGCCACATAGTCACATTGACCATTTTAGTCAACTGCCTGTCCTTCAGTGTCCCTCTGCGGCTTCCTCGATATAAATCGGTACCTAAATGCACATGCCCTCACAAACACAAACTGGACCTCCCAGACCAGCTGAGTCCACAGGCCAGTATGGGGTCTCTGGATGGCCACACACAGACATTCTCAACCTTTGTCCACACTCACCACCTCAATTTCTCTTCCAATTCATCCCCTTTCAAAAATGGTCAATTCCTCCCCAGTGACCCCTCAGTATCTGTCCTTTCCGTGAGATCTCTGCTGAGGGCTCTGGAGCCCACAGCGTAGCTGGTGCCATGGGAGCCAGAAGGCCACTGCCATGCTGGGGCACGGCAAGCATAATAGCTTTGTTGCCCGATGCACGCAGCAAGACAGTGATCCAAGACACCAGGACGAAGCGAAAAACAGGTTTGATCGCAGGGTCATTGAACAAGGGGATGAGAGGGAACCTCAAATGCATCTCCCTGAGGAATTTGGGGTTAGAGTGTTTATGGGTTTTGGATGGGGCCAAAGTGTGGAGATTCTTGACTGGTAGAAGACTGCAGGGAGAAGTCAGGGGGCAGGGAGAGAGGAAGGCTCTATATTCTCATGCTGATCCCATTCCTCCTTGGGGGTCCTTAAACTGGTTTCTGGAATCTGGGGTCTGAAAAACCTCTTAAGTGATCTTTAAACAAAGGCCTTATGATTGTAATGTCAGAGCTGCTGTCTAAAGGAACAATGGGGACACAAATGGTCAGACTTGTTGACATGAAGAACTGGGCCACGGTGCAACCTGGCTACTGCTGAATTATTACTGTTTCCATCCAGAACCCAGACTGCAGTTCTTGTCAACCCTGTAGGGGTGTTTTCAGCACCACAGACCTCACCATGGGGGAGATGGGCCTGCTGTGTGTACAAAAGCTGTCCCTTCAGAGGGCAGTGAAGTCCCCATCAAGGGGCCACCCTCCATGGCTACCACGCTGCTGGGATCCATCATCTCTTGCGTCAGGAGAAGCCACCGAACCTGCTGGCAGGGAATAAAGGCACACTGTGCTCCCTGCCCCCTGCCACCCAGGGGACAGGCTAATGCACACTCTGAATAACACACCCCTGCATGGATCTGAAGTCAGCTTCCCTTCCACAGCAGCAGGTATGCTTTCCGAATGTCCTCTGGAAGACAGCTCCCAACAGACCCACCACAGCACGCCCAGGTGGCACAGCACCCTCAGGCCAGCCCAGCCACACCTGAGTCCCTGAGTGAACTATATGCTCCAACTGCGATCCTCGCCAGACAAAAAATACAGTGCTCTGCATACCCTGGCTTGGACGTGTGAGGAAGCTCTGGATCCTTCCGTGTTTTCATGTCTGTCTATTGTGGGTGAATGAAAGCAGACTCTGTAAAATATCTAAAGAGGTTTATTCAGAGCCAGTGAGTGACCATGGCCCAGGGAACAGGCTCAAGAGGGCCGGAGACAGTGTGATTAGGTTAGAGTTTGGTTTTATACATTTTAGGGAGATAGAGGTTACAAGCAAAGACATAAATCAATACATGTAAGCTATACATTGGTTCAGCCTGGAGAGGCAGGACATCTCAAAGTAGGGGCTTACAGGTAGAGGTGGATTCAAAGACTTTCTGTTTGGCCATTGGTTGAAAGAGTTAAGCTTTGCACAAAGGCCTGAAGTCACTAGAAAGAAATGTCTGGTTAAGACAAGGAAGGCAGCGGAAGCCAAGGTTCTTGTTATGTAGATGAGGCCTCCAGGTGGCAGCTCAGAGAGAGTAAATGGAAAAGGTTTAATCTCTCCTAGATCTGGGAAAGGCCTGCTTGCCTTAACAGAGATTCTCTACAGATGCAAATTTCCCCCACAAAAGACAACTTTACAGGAACATTTTAAAATATAGCAAAGAAATATGTTTTGAGAAAAATATTTTTATATCCTTCGAGGTCTGCTATCTGGTCATATGAACTATGCCTGAATCAGGTAAGAATTTGTATCTGATTGCCACCAAGAGTCCATTTTTTTCTGTCTTATGATTTCTATGTTAATGTTAATGCTGGTCAGTTGTGCCTAAACTCCAAAAAGGAGCAGGTAAGAGGAGGCACGTCCAACCCGCCTTCTGTTATGGCCTGGAGTTCAGTTTTTCCAGTTTCTCTGGGGTCCCCTTGGTCAAGAGGGGGTCCGTTCGGTTGGTTGGGGGTGCTTAGGATTTTATTTTTGGTTTACAAAATGATTACATTTTAAACTATGGTCTTAGTCTTGAGCGCAACAATTTTTTAAGGGAAAGGGGGCTGGGTTAAAAGGTCAGTAAACTAATGAGGTGAAAGAGAAGCGTTTGGGAAGGAAAGGCGTGCTCTCATGCCATTCCCAGACTGTGGCCACTGGGCACCTCTCCTCAACCACTCTCTTTTTTCTGTGGCTGAGATAAAAAGGCTCAAAGGAAGGAGCTCAGCTCCTCCTCTCTGGCCTCCCCTGGAGATCTGTGCCAGAGCTGTCAAGGGCACTGGGGGACATTGCCAGGCAAGTGGCGGAGGAGACTGAATGCTTATTAAACACCACTGAGCACCAGCACCATGCACACCCCAGCTACTTCAGCCTCTAGACTACCCTAGGTGTCTACATCCTCAGTGCATTTTACAGATGAAGACACTGATGCCCAGGAAGGACCATTTGCCCCAAATTGCAGAGCAGATGGTGATGGTGAAGGTGACAAGGTCACCCTGGTTCCAAATCCCATGCTCTTTTATTTAACTGAAGCTTTGCTCAAGACCAAAATGTATAGCCTGGCGCAGGAGAATGAACAAGACACAGAAAAACCTCAGCTACCATGAAAAATATGAGGTAAATGGTGAACGTAACATTACGGCATCATAGCTTTCCTAAATGAAGAGTGTGTGCCTTTCCCTGGAGCTGTAAGGAGCATCCATCACTATTGGGAGAAGAAAAACCAAGGGAATTCATGGCTTCTCTACTTTAAGTCTTTGGTACCTGGTCATGTTGCTAAGTCTCCACACCACCTGGGATCGAGTGTCATAGGAACGAGCTCTAAAGTCTTTTACAAATCCATGCAACATGAGGAGTGAGCCTCTGTGAGTGATGGCAGTGGCATCTCCCAAGTACCCACCCTAAAGGGAAGTCCAAGCTAATTTTTAAAAACCCTGCTCTTGAATGGGATCTACAGGAAAATCTCACTGCTCCTGGCCCTTCTTGCTTTGGCGGGGACACATGAGCCCGATGGTTCAGCCACGTCCTAGCGTGGGTGATTAGAATCTGACTCTTTTGCCTCTGGTCTCACATTCAAAAACCCTAACGAAAGTACTCCTAGATTTTGTGCTAAAGAGTTGATTTGATTAGTTCCACCCTAAAATTGTGTGCTAGTTCTCCAGTTCTGATGCCTTAACCAAATGGAATAATAATCAATGCCTTGCATGACTGTAATAAAGAGAAATATCCGAAGTTTAAAAATGTGCATAGTTTTTCCTCTATTTCAATTATTTCATCCACATCATTAACTAACATGTTAATTATTAGCCATTTTAAACAATGTCCCCCTCTGTTTAATATTTTATCACATGCACTGTGTATCTCTACAACTAAATTTCAAGACATATGCAGGGAAAATTGCACATACTTTTCAGATTCATGTTACTAAAAAAAAATAGAGTTGTTTCATTTCAGTTTTGATACTGTGATTCTGGTTCTTAGGAGTTAGATGAAAATAATTACAGGTCTCCACGAGTATTTCTCGATTTAAAATGAACTCTGTCCTCCACATACAAACTCAATTTAGCGTTTGTTTTAATCCTCCTTTTCCGCTCCTGAACCCTATCTCTGTGAGTTATGCAATCTGTGTAACCTCATTCAGAGCAGGATGCTGCCAGCATCAGATACGACACTTCACAGGCTCCTGGTTTTCTCATATTAGTCCCATTTCTAATCCCCACTCAACCAGAGAGAGATGGAAAGAGAGATAGAAGGCACTAAAGAAAGACTCTATTAATTTTATAGCTATTCAACTAAACGATTACTTCTGCGACTTCTAAGTTCTCATTTAGCCATCTGGGAGAGTATGCCAAGACATAACTCCAAGACAAACAAGTTCAAAGCTTGTTTGCATTTTGCAGAAAGCTGGAAATCAAATACATGTTTACTGTAAGCTAAACTCCATGAGTGTTCTAATTAAACATTATATAAGCCTACACATATATTCCAGCCCTGATTTGAGAGTAGGAAGGAGGAGAAAATGTTCTTCCTTCCCCACCCGTCATGACATTAAAATTCTGTTCCATTTAAACCATTAAAACAGAAATTGTTGAAATCTAACAGCATTTTTGGTTAAGAGCACAGATCCTGGAGCCAGGTCTCTTAGGTCAGAATCCTGACCATCTGACAAATTGTGTGACCTTGTGCAAATTACTTAATGTCTCTACACCACACTTTCCTCATCGGCAAAATGGAATTATTACAGGATACCTAACTCATAGGAAGCTATGAGGATTCAATTACTTAACATTTATAAAATGTTAATATTTTTAAATATTTGATAAATAAAAAAGAAAACACTAAACACCACCACTGGGTATGAGCCAGCTCCAGCCTTTAAGGAAATCAACGACTAGTTAGGACCGGGAAACAAAGGCAAATAGCAGTACAAAGAGATGTAAAACAACTATTAAACCATCACTGGCTTTTGATAGTGGCTCTGGGTCTTCAGTGACTAGAATATTCGCCTAAACACAGACAACAGTTCTGAAGTCCTTTGGATTGATAAGGTAATCCAATATTTACTCTGAAAGTCATAAAGCCAAAAGTCACTTATTTATCACAATGGCTAGGTTTAACACGATGGTCAAGAAGGAAAATGATCCATCATCTTGGAGCTTGTCATCCCGGGGTCCAAATCTGGGCTATTAGTTTTGCTGCTTCATTTTTTCACCAGATGGAATTAAGTGTAAATAAGACGCCCTCCGTGTTTCCGGCCTGAAAGAAACAAATTCCAATGTATGTTACAGCATCATTAAAAATACTAAACAGTGATGAGGGAAATACATTAAAATTTTCTAACCTTGAACATTTAAATAAGTGTCAAATTTGGAGATTCAACAAAAAAGTCATTAGTGTCTTTATTTTTCTAACTTTTTTAGAAAAAAATTGTTTTTGCTTTTTGTAGGTACATAGTAGGTGTGTATATTTATAGGGTACATGAGATATTTTGGTACAGGCATACAATAATAATCACATCAGGATGAATGGGGTATCCACCACCTCAAGCATTTATCCTTTCTAACAATCTAATTATACTCTTAGTCATTTTCAAATGTACAATTAAATTGTAATTGACTAAGTCACCCTATTGTGCTATGAAATAGTCAATCTTATGCATTTCTATTTGTTGTACCAATCAACCATCCCCCTTTCAACATTTTAATAAAAATGAAAGTCTATTTTCAAGTCTCCATTCTTCCCATGTGCCTAAAACATGACCATATCCACAGTAAATAAAAAAGATATTGGGAGAAAAAAATGTCTGTCCTGGAGGACTTGACCATCTCACTAGGGAGACAAAGCACACTGATGCTTCTGAGGCAACCGTAAAATCATTATGAGGATCACACGTGTGGAAGTGCCGGGAGGGTGAGCCTTCACTATGCAGACAAGCCTTAAACTGAGCCTTAAGAAGGTGAGTTTTCTGGTAGAGGTACACATAACATGAAGCTACAGACAGCCTTTGAAGACAGTTTAGTGGTAAGTAAGGATTTATAATCCATGCCACGGGGCTGTAAGGCAGGGGCAGCCCTCCGCTGGATGGAGTGTTCGGACAAGCTGCACTAGAGCATTCCGTCCTGGCGTACTGCTAGGGTGAGCATGAGTGACTCTCACCTTTCTTATGACTTACTGGATGCAGACACTAGTGGATGTTCACATTTGGGAAAGTAGGAGCATATATTTTTTGACAGGCCATGAAAAATAGGAAATTGTGTGTATTTGCTTTGGGCTACATGGGCAGCAGAATAAAATGAACAGGTTAGGAAGCTGGCACCAGCAACACAGAGGAGCCTACGTTGGACAAATCTGCAGTGGCTCATGCAGAAGGATTTGGAACTGGTGGCTCAAAGGCCTTTGGCGGCCAGAAAAGTAAGTAATTGTGTGAAGCTGAGCAGGATAAGGGAGAAGAGAGAGAAGAGCAGCTGTGGAGAAGTTCGGGAGCCTGGCCCAAGGCATTAGAAAACACTCTTCTTGCCCCAATAAACCTCTGCAGGCAAGATTTGATGCTCTGGCTGTGTGATGCTGCACAAGTTACTGAACCTCTCTGAAGCCCTTTTTTATTTACAAACTGGAGATAATCATGCTTGCCTTGAAGAATTGTGGTGATATGTAAGTTAATAAATAACTTCCATTTTCAGCCAAATTACAGATTTCATAACTGGAAACTTTCCCACTATAATAAAATTAAATATAATAAATAAAATATGAGATTTCTTTTAAATGCACAGCTAGGTCACTGGAAGGAACTCTCCAAAGCCCACAGATAAAGAAGAAACCAAAAATCAAAGTGAGGATGGTGGCTGAGTGCAGCAGCTCGCACCTGTAATCCCAACACTTTGGGATTAGATCTACACTTGGGTAGATTACAATTTACCCAAGGTGAGTAGATTCCTTGAGCTCAGAAGTTTGAGATCAGCATAGGCAACATGGTGAGACCCCTGTCTCTACAAAAAAATACAAAAATTAAAAAATCAGCTGACACAGCTACTTGGGAGGATTGCTTGAGCCCAGGAGGTCAAGGCTACAGTGAGCCACGATAGCACAGCAGCACTCCAGCCTGGGCAACAGGACAAGACCCTGACTCAAAAAAACAAACAAACAAAAAGAGTGAAGATGCTGTGAGCCCACACTATGGCAGCATGGAGATGGCTGAGGGGGTGTGGCAAGGAATTATCTCAGCTACCCAGAGGAGTCAAAACGGAAACTCCTACATAAAGGCAAGACTCTTGAAGTTAACTCAGGAGAATAATGAACCCACCAGCACAGGCAGAGAAAGAGAAAGCCCTTCTTGACTGTGACTGGATGAGTATTTTTAAAGTTCCCTCTGGAAATTCAAAACTTCAGGCTATATCTCATACACATTTAGATACCAAACTTGCTACCCAAGATGATGCAAAAGTAATATAAAAAAGTATCCGTGGACTGTGGTAACCTGGAATAGAAAACCAATACATGGCCCTCAAACTTGAGTTCACACACAGCACACAGAGAAAGAATCTACCATGAGTGAGACCCAGCACACAAAACAAGCAATAGGATTCAGTAAGAACTTCTGAGAACAGAACTCTTGTGTAAAGAGTAAAACAAGAAAAATTTTAATGATTTAAGAAAAAGATAATTAAAAATGTAAGAAACAAGATAAATGATGAAAATATAATAATCAGGTGAAAAATGAACAGGCAGACTTAAAAATATGAAATTTATAAAAATAAAAAGTATGATTAATGTATTAAAAGCATCTCAGTTGAACAGATAATTAGACAAAACTAAAGAAAGAATTAGCAAACTGAAGATAAACCTGAGGATATTACACAGAATCCAGCAAAGAAAGAGAAAGAGATTGAAATACATGCAGGATGAAATGGAAGTATCCAGCAAATATCTAGCTGGAATTCCAGAAAGAATAAACAGAGACTGGTATTAAAGAAGACATTGTCTAGAAATTAAGCATATAGGATGCCTAGTACATTCGTTTCTATTTATTGTATTTACGCAACTCTGAAGTTCAAACACTGTGAGCCACAAGAGCTTTCTGATTACCATAGATCTTCTGCAATGTGATATAGTCATGGCTTGTTATGCGTGGAAAGAACTTTAAAGGTAACCTAATGATGTAACCTAATGAACACACCTGAGTTTTCATCCTAGCTCTGTCACTTATTAGGCAAAAATATTGCTTAAACTCTCTAAGCTCCGGTTTCTTCAACCATTAAATGGGAATAAAAACATTAATCTCTGAAAAGATCAAAAGAAAAATGCATGTAAAACACTTAATATAGAGTCTGGCACAGAATGATATTCAACAAATGAGAACTACCATTACCTCTCTCCATTCACTTTCCCTTAGGATAAGAAAACAGAAGTCCAGAGAAGCTAAATAACTGGTCTGGTGTATTAGCAATAGAACCAGGATGAGTTTCCAGCTCTCCCCACCTGTATTCCTGTGCTTTTTCTCCCATGCTTCACTGCCTCCCAAACACAGAGATTAGGAGCTTCAGGCTGCCTTTGAACAGCCACATGAAACTTAGGAGCCATGGCCTGAGTTGCTTCCCTCTTGGTTTTAGATGATTTAATATACTGTGTGAAGACACAACAAGCTGTCATCCAAGACACAAACAGGCCAAGTGTGGTGGCTCATGCCTGTAATCCTAGCACTTTGGGTGGCCCAGGCAGGAGGTATGTTTGAGGCCAGTAATTTGATACCAGCCTGGGCAACATAGTGAGATCCTGTCTCTACAAAAAGAAAAAAAAATTAATAAGCCAGGCATAGTAACATGTGTTTATAGTCCTAGCTACTCAGGAGGCAGAGGTGGAAGGATCGCTTGAGCCCAGGAGTTCAAGACCGCAGTGAGCTATGATTGTGCCACTGCACTCCAGCCTGGGTGACAGAGCAAGATCCTGCCTCTAAAAAAATAAAAAAGAAAAAACGAAATGAAAAAAATAAATACTCTGATGAAATTATAGGCCTGTGGAGAAGAAATTTCAAGCAGAGAAATTAGGATGCAAATCCAATACCTCAAGGCACTTCAAGGAAGGGTCAATGGCAACTCTGCTTCCCAGATGTGCAGGTGTACAGAGGCACCAGTCGCTTGCTGTGACCACCCCAGGGAACAAGGGCGCTCAGGTATTCCAGGGAGATGCCTCACCCCTGGTATTTGGCAAATAGCCTCTGGAGCGCAGCTGGAAAAAAAATCAGTCAGTATCAACTTTACAGAGATTTATTTGCTTCAGTAGCGCACAAAGAAAATGTGTAATTGTCTATTTTCGGAGATGGAGTTCATTGCTGCCCCTGAGGGAATCTGCAAATGTGGCGGTCTGTGCGCTGTCAGGAATCTAGTCACTCCCTTCCCCTACAGCTTTGGAACTAGTCCCTTGTTTATTCAGTAAGTATTCACCAGGAAACTGTGATGTCTTTATGAGCCTAATATTTTAAACATCATAAGAGAGAGATTATACTCTTTGTTTTCATGCGTTTCCTGGATGGCAGAGTTCTAAGTACTTAAAGAGGTACTTAAAACCCTCACAGTCAACCTTATGGGTTGAGGAAAGTCTTCCTCACTGTCTTAAAGAGGCTCAAGCAGTCTGCTGATAGAACGCCATATTACTATGTATGGGGAGAGTAATTATTAATAATAAATGCTAATGAGAATCCCACTACTGGCTAATGTAGACTGAAAGAGACCAGATTAACCCTCCCACCAGAAACACTAAAAACTAGAAGAAGTAAAAATTAAAAAAGAGCTTTCACAAATTAGATGTCAGGCAACACAGGACTGTGATTCCTGAGAGAGATAAACACGTGAGGTGGGCTTTACAATTGCCCCAGCTTACTGCCTAGAGAGAGTTTCCAGGCCCCAGTGCAGCAAAGGGGAATGTAGGTGATGTGGTGCACTCTCTCTTAGCAAGAAATGGAGCTGTAAGTCTGCAGAAGCCTAGACAGTTACAGTTTGCAGCACAAAGTACTTGAGAAGAGACAGCTGAACAGAAAGAGACCTCCGGAGACTTATTTAGCTAAGTACTGATAAGGACATGCAATGTGAGAAAACCACCCAAAGCTTAGGAAAGACCACATAGAAGGAGCAGAAAAAACAATCCCTGAAGTTTACACAGAATCATAAGTAGTTCATATTCCCACCAGCCAGAGTGGAAAGCCTCATAATTCTTGGAGTATCAGGAATGGTACTTATCAAGGCGTTAACTCAGTAGCAAGGAAAAATTAACTCTAAAGGCTGTACTGGTAACACCCTAAAGAAAAAAACTTAAAAGCAAAACTTAAAATCATCCAACCAGTTCTATATATTTTGCATCTCAGAACAAGCCTCAAGAATATTTCTAGGAATACAAATACAGCAATCATCCAAACAGATAAAATTTACAATGTCTGACATCTAATCAAAAATTACCAGACATGTGGCATACCCACTACATAGCAGCAGTATTCACAATAGCCAAAAGGCAGAAGCAATGCAAGTGTCCACTAATGAACAAATGGAAAAGCAAAATGTGATATATATATATACAATGGAATATTATTTAGCCTTAAAAAGGAAGTAAATCTTGTCATGCTACAATGTGGATGAGCCTTGAGGATATTATGCCAAGTGAAATAAGACAGTCACAAAAAGGCAAATGCTATATTATTCCACTTATGTGAAGTATCTAAAGTTGTCAAATTCATAACAGAAAGTAGAATAGTAGCTTCCCAGGGTTGAGAGTAAAGGGATATAATGGAGAGATGCTCTTAATGGGTATAGCATTTCAATTTTGCAAGATGAAAAGGTTCTGGATATCTGTTGCACAACAGTGTAAATATACGTAACATGACTGAACTGTAATACATATATATATATGTAATAGGCTCTTAGAATTTGAAGGGGTCTTTTCTTTCATACAAACTGGTCTTCCACCTAAGGCAGGATCCCTCTCTATACTGTTCCTAAAATACTGTCACTTTGCTTTGACCACAGGTTCTCTTGGAATCCATCTATCTGAAAATGTCTTTATTTTACCTTCCCTTTTAAAAGATGTCTTTTGCTGGATATAGAATTCTAAGTTTATAGTTGCTTTGTTGCTATTGGTGGTGGGGGTGGTAGCAGTGGGTAGCGTTTTCTGCTTTTTAAACATTTTTAAAATGTCATAATTCCTGGCATGCCTTATCCCTTATGAGAAGTCATTTACTTTGTTTCCTTGTACATAATGTTTTTTCTGTGGATGCTTTTAGTATTTATAGTGAATTTTCAGCAGTATGACTATGATACATTATGATATATGTGTGATTTTCTTCCTTTATTCTTTATGAGAGTTGTTAAAAATCTTAATCTTGTGGAACATGTCTAACCATTATTTATTTAAATATATTCTGTCATGTTTTGTTACTTCTTTCCTCAGGGACTCTAATAGTAGACTGCTTGATGTTAGGCTGATTGTTTGATTTAATTTGTGTTGTTTCCTTGTCTTGCTTTTCAGCCCTACCTTTGTGGCACTATTCTCAGCAAAAGAGGTGATGGTGGTGGTGCAGTAGAGATTATTGTTAGGCCAAGTAAACTATGTTGTTGTTTTTTTGCTTTTGTTTTTGTTTTTGAGGTGGATTCTCTCTCTGTCACCCAGGGAGGAATGCAATGGCACAATCTCAGCTCACTGCAACCTCCGCCTCCCGGGTTCAAGCAATTCTCCTGCCTCAGCCTCCTGAGTAGCTGAGATTAAAGGTGCCCGCCACCATGCCCCACTAATTTTTGTATTTTCGGTAGAGACAGGGTTTCACTATGTTGGTCAGGGTGGTCTCGAACTCCTGACCTTGTGATCCGCCTGCCTCGGACTCCCAAAGTGTTGGGATTACAAGCATGAGCCACCACGCCTGGCTGCAAACTATCTTTTTTCACTTGAGATCTTCTAGACTACAGTTATTCCTGCCTGTCCCAACCTTGACTAGTAGCTTAGCTGGCCTTTTTACTTAGCATGCCAATTTCTTATGGGTTTTTTTGGCAACCTTTCTCCTTTGCCTAGACCCAACCCAGAAGTTGCCCCAGAATTGTTCTCAGACTTGCTGGTTACATATGAGTCATTTCTCTCCTTGGGAATCAGCTCATGAAGACTTTCTTGCATTCACTGGTCTTTAATAATTTCATAGATAAGTACAATTTTGTGTTTTATCTGGGTTTCCCTTTGTGTTACTACAGGAATGAAGGACGTCCATATCTTTTTACATCCTGACCAGAAATGAAATTCCCTTTCAACTGATTCTAGTAAAGCTGTAGTCCATGAGGTTTTTCCTTACTATTTCTATTCTTCTATTTGAATCACTGTTGCTAATACAATGAAGTTACTGAAAATTATTTATGTTACTTTTATTTAAGTCACATTATCTTGGATAGATTTTTTTGTTGTTGTTGTTGTTTCTGAGATGGAGTCTCACTCTGTTGCCCAGGCTGGAGTGCAGTGGCATGATCTAGGCCCACCGCAACCTCCGCCTCCTGTTCAAGCAATTCTCATGCCTCCACTCCCAAGTAGCTGGGATTACAAGTGTGTGCCACTATGCCCAGCTAATTTTTGTATTTTTAGTAGAGATGGGGTTTCACCATGTTTGTCATGCTGGCATGAAAGTCCTGACCTTAAGTGATCCACCCACCTTGGCCTCCCAAAGTGTTTTGGCTCATCTTGAACTTGTAGTTAACTACTTTTATTAAGGTATATTTAGTGTATTGTAACAGAAACCCAGCAGTCATATTTTTACTTACTCTTACAGTGACTTATTAACCAATTAAGAGATTTTTATAAAGGAAATACATTTTTCAGAGAAATTTTTAAAATAAATTTAGAGATTAATTTCCTTCTGTAGAATATGATAGTAACTAATTTTAAATAACTTATTCACATGTACTGCCAAACTCATGATCTTCAACCTACCTTTTCCTTTTTTTGTTTAAACAATGTCTACATTCATAATATTCCATCTTCTACTACACTGCTCAATGGCTGTTATATCTGAAAGATTATCACCAGTGATGATTACAGTCAAACTTTCAATGTCTAAATTTTTTTAATGTTCATCAATGCAATTATATTAATACTAGAAATTCATACAAATTTCCTTCTATGGAAGCAAAAAAACAAAAAGTAATAATATTCTGTCTCTATTTCTGCCTATCTCTGTCTCTTCTCCCTTTCTTTCTTCATCTTATCTGATAATTTTACTTCCTTTGCTCCAAATAGTAATTTTTTCTTGTTCTCTATGTTCTGACTATAGGCTTAAAGCATTCATCATTTCCTAACATCTTTTAAAATTTATGGTCTACAGATTGTCACTCTATTTTTGCAGGGTATTTTAAATTTATAATATTTGTTGTGGTTATATGACACCTCTTACATCATTTGCAAATGCACATTTAAAATCTGAGCACATCAAAAGCCCTGTATGCAACCACATATACTTTTCTTAATTGAAATAATTTAGTTTTGAAACACTCATGTTTCACTTTTTAAATTTGGTATTTATTTGAAACGTTAACATTTGAAAATGAAATGAATATATATGTAATATATATGTTAAAATATATATGTAAATATATATGCTAAAATATATTTGTAAATATATTGTAAAATATATTTGTAAATATATTGTAAAATATATATGTAAATATATTGTAAAATATATATGTAAAGTATCAAAAATATATATAAATAAAATATATATGTAAAATATATATAATCAGTCATGTGAAAAATATACATAGGTAAAATATATATTTATAAAATCAGGCATGCAAAGAACTCATACTGAGGAGAAGAAACAATCAATAGAAACAAACTTGGAAGCAACAGAATTAGCAGACAAAGACATCTAAACAGTAATTTAATTGTATTTTATATGTTTAGAAAGCTAGAAAAAAAATAAGCATGTTAAATAGCAACATGAGATCTATTAAAAATAAAAGTTCCAAATCAAGCTTCTACAGCTGAAAATACAATGTGTGAGAGGAAAACCACGCTGGACTGGATTAACAGCAAATTGTACACTGCAAATAAATAAACAGATTAATGAACTGGAAGACATGGCAATATAAATTACCATTTATATGAAAGAAACACAAATAGAAAAAAGCCAAAAAATAACCAAAGAAAACTATCATGAGTGAGCTGTAGGGCACTTCACCGGCTTATTGCAGGTTAATCTGACTTCCAAACCAGTAGAGAGAAGAAAGGAGACAGAAAAAAGAATTTGAAGAAATGACACCAAAGACACAGTTCAATGAAAACTATAAACACACATTCAAGTTGCTCCACAAGCCATATCCCCCAAAATATGAAGAAAACTACACCAAGGCAATCAATTTTTTTTTTTTTTTTTTTTTGTGGGGGGAGACAGAGTCTTGCTCTGTCACCCAGACTGGAGTGCAGTGGCACGATTTCAGCTCACTGCAACCTCCGCCTCCTGTGTTCAAGTGATTCTCCTACCTCGGCCTCCCGAATAGGTGGGATTATAGCTGCCCACCACCACACCTGGCTAATTTTTGTATTTTTAGTAGAGCTGAGGTTTCACCATGTTGGTCAGGCTAGTCTTGAACTCTTGACATCAGGTAATTTGCCCACCTTGGCCTCCTACAGTGCTGGGATTATAGGCATCAGCCACCATGCCCAGCCCAAGGCAATCGATTTGAGCTACAAATTTCTCAGAACCAGAGACTCAGAAAAAAAATATATTTAAAACAGCCACACACACACACACACACACACACACACACACACACACACAAAGACAACATATATATGCAGAGGCATAAAGATAAGAATGTCAGTGGATTTCTCATTGGAAACAATGCAAACCAGAAAACAGTAATGCAAAATCTTTAGAGAAAAGAAGACTGACAACTATGTCCAACAAAAATGAGAGAAAATACACTTCCAGACATATAAAATGCTAAATAATTCATCACCAGCAGACCGAAACTACAAGAAACATTAAAGGAAAACCTTCAAGCAGAAATAAAATGATGCAAGATAGAAATCTAAATCTACACAAAGAAAAGAACATTCAAATATAAAAAAAAGTAACAAAGTTAGAATTTCAAAATGTGTATAAATAAACATAATGTGAGCACAATATGATAAATGCTAAAAACAATGAGTAAACAAGTGTTCTAGGACACACACACAAGGAAATGACTAATTTTAACTAAGAAGAAGATTGAGTGAAAATGAGTGAAGATTTACCAAGGAAATGATATCTGAATGGAGTTTTGAAAGACAGGTAGGGTTTCAACATATGGAAATGAAGGGAAGGACATTCTAGACAGATAGAAGAGCATGAGATAAAAGTACCGAATGTATATTGGCAAAGATAAGTGATCTTAGATTAATAAGTCATAAAATGCCAGGCTGCACTGGGGCCAGGAGACTCCAGTGTATGTGAGTGGACAGAGCTGGAAACATAGATAAGATCTTGATCATCAGAGCCGTGATGCTTTGTGCAAGAGCTTCCTCTTTCTATGAGAAATGGGGAGCTCCTGAAGTCTTTTGAGCAGAGATATTTTATGTTTCAATCTGTTTTAGGAAAACCACTTTTGTCAAATGTGAAAGATAGATAAAAGGAGGAGGAAGGGAAGACCAAAAAACAAATTCAGAAGTTAATAAAGCAATCACAAGGAGCGGTTGAGGAAGCCCAACATAAAAAATAAAAGGTTGGAATGTATATGAGAATATCTCAGAGGTAGACTCTAAAAACATCTTAATTAAAAGAATGTGGGATATGAGAATTAGGGAAGAACCAGGTCTACCCTAAAGACACTAACCTGGGTGGTTGAAGAAGAAATGGAGGCAGCAAAAGAGAAAGAGTTTATTTGAAGAGGAGAAGAACTCTGATTTGTTTTTGGAAATATTGAGTTTAAGATAATGTCCAAGGGGAAGGAATTCACAAGTTGTTGAGATACTGAACTAGTTATCTGAGGGAAATGCCAGGCTTAAAGATCGAGATTTGGAATTATTTGCATAGGGCTGATGACTGAATCTCAAAAGTGTCTGCAATAACCATAGATGGAAGTATGTGGCCACCTCACGGAAAAGGACATCAGGAATGCCTGCATTCAAAGTGAGGGCACATTGTTGGTGGGAGTGTAAATTAGGTCAACCACTGTGGAAGACAGTGTGGTGATTCCTCAAGGACATAGAAATAGAAATTCCATTTGACCCAGCAATCCCATTACTGGGTATATATCCAAAGGATTATAAATCGTTCTACTATAAGGACACATGCACACGAATGTTCATTGCAGCACTGTTTACAATAGCAAAGACCTGGAACCAACCCAAATGCCCATCGATGATAGACTGGACAGGGAAAATGTGGCACATATACACTATGGAATACTATGCAGCCATAAAAAATGAT
>NW_022437054.1:4071760-4073155 GCF_009761245.1 Sapajus apella
GCAATTTTTAAAAAAGTGAGGGCTAGGACCAAGAAAGGAGGCAGAAGTCAAAAGAAATGAGAGAGGAGCTGGAAACTCACCATTTTCCATGAACCAAGAAAAAAAGTGGAATCCAGGCTCTGAGCATTGCTACCATTCCCCACCACGTCTGCTGGGTAAGCACCTTTCTCCACTAGGACCAACTAAGGCATCACCTTCTGTGATGCTCTCCTCAACTCCCTCACATAGACTGAATCCCTGACGTCCTTGGGCACGTTGGGCTCCTGTTACACATTGTACACACCTTCGCTGTTGCTCTTATAACATTATTATAATGTTTATGTTTGTATTATAATGTAATGTGTATACATGTCTTTCCCCACTAGACTGTGAGTTCCCAGACTTGCCCAACACATAGGAGGGTTCCAATAATATTTGTGGAATACATGTATACATTCCAGCTCTGTCAACTTACACACACTGGAGCCTTCTGGCCCCAGTGCGGTCTGACATTTTATGACCTATCCATCTAAGCTCACTTATCTCTGCCAATACACACCCTGTACTTGTTTATCTCATGTTTTCCCATCTGTCTAGAATGTCCTTCCCTTCATACATTGAACAAGTATTTAGCATGTTATGTGCTAAACACTTTACGGATCCTAGGGATGCAGTGGTGAAGAAGACAGACAAGGACACCACTCTTGCAAAGCTTATATTCTAGCATTGAGGATAGGGATAGGAAACAGATAAAAAGCAAACAAATTAGTGACAAAGAAAACTGTATTTTATTCTGTAATAAGTGCTATGAAGGAAAGACCACTGGCTGGTGTTATGGAACGTGCTGTGATAGAAGCCACATGCAAATTTAGGTTGTGTGGTCAAAGGAGGACTCACTGAGTAGAAGAAGGCAGCCTTGCAGAGTGCAGAAGCAGCTGTCCTGGCAAAGAAACAGATAGTGTACATTTTTCTGAAGAGAAGATGCTCAAGAAACAGAAAGAAGGCTAGTGTGGCTGAAGCATATGGACAAGGGCACATAGGAGAAAATGAAGTCAGGAAAGTGAGCAATAACCATATCATGGGATGCTGATATGATCTTGAAGGTAATAGTGAAGAAGGAGTTAGGTTTTTTCTCTTAAGTGCCTTGCAAACCTCCTGGATAATTTTAAGCAATGAAATGAACTAATTTTAATTTGTATTTTTTAAATGCCATATTGAATGCTATGTAGAGAATTGAAAGAATAGATGATGGATGGATGGATGGATGGATGGATGGATGAATGGATGGGATGGATGGGTGGGATGGATGGATGGATGGATGGGATAAATGGATGGATAAATGGCATGGGTGGATGGATGGATGTGTGGATGGAAGGATGGGTGGGATGGATGAGTGGGATGAATGGATGGATGGAT
>NW_022437054.1:4073555-4099748 GCF_009761245.1 Sapajus apella
GGATGGATGGATGGGATAAATGGATGGGATGGGTGGATAGGATGGATGGATGGGATGGTTGGTTGGATGGGTGGATGGATGGGATTAATGAATGGATGGGATTAATGAACAGATGGATGGAATAAATGGATGGATGAATGGGATGGATGAATGGATGAATGGAATGGATGGATGGATATGATGGACGGATGGATTTTTGTGGAAATTTGAGGAGAAAGTATTATGTGTAAATAAAAGTTTTAAGAAGGATCAGATAGAAGCATGGTACCAGTTGAGGAGATGGAGGCTTTGAAGAGAAAAAGGTCAAAGTTAAAAAAAATTGTAGCTAAAACCAAGTGACAGAGGGGACCACAGAAGATGCAATGGAGAGAGGTTGTACTTAGAGAGACAGCAAGGAGGAACTAGGAGAGGTGATGGAAACATTCTTAGATGGCCAGCATCTCTCTGAGCAGTGGTTGGGATGGAATGTCAGCACTGCTGCAGTGAGGAACACATTGGTACCATGAAGCATGAATGACAGCGATTTGGGAAGCACAGAGGTTAGGATGCTGAGACTGGGATGAGTTCAGTCATCACAGTTGTATGATATTTCTTCTTCCTGGAATTGTTCAGAAGCCTAAGCACAAGAGCTGAGAGAAAAGAAGTTGGCCTCTGAGGCTTACCAGGGGCCAAGACTGAAGACCAAGTGGTGGAGCTGAGAACATTTGTTTCAAAAGCATCAACTCAAAACATATCTACTGAGCATCTGTTGTGTGTCCTACAGTGTGTCAGGTACTGAGAATACAACACCAAGTAAAACATTTTCCTTGTCCTTGGAGAATACACAGACTGGGGAGAGGTGACAGAGGTAATCATCCATCCAGTGACACAGGCTGCAATGAGGGTAAACAGGGGTTCCACAGTGCACATAGGAGGACCCCCAGCCAAGCCTTGAGAGTTAGGAAACTTTCCCCAACGAAGTGACCTCTAAACTAAGAGAACGAGCAAGACAGTCAGCCAGTAAACTGGCTGGAGGCGTCGGGCGCGTGGGGAACAGCTAGTGAGAGGCTGGGGGGAAGAGGCTGGAGAGGTGATAGGGCCCTCTACAAAAACCTCTTGCCATGCATCAAGTTTGGACTCGATGGAAGAGGGTCAAGCAGAGTCAGACTTGTGCATACAGACATCCCTCTGGCTACAGAGTGGACTGTAGAGGAGGAAATGCAGGAGGCAAGGTAGAGAAGTTGGTAAAAAAAATTCCTAACTCCACTGAATTACATCCTTAAGTTCAAAACAATGTCTCCCTTCCCCCACTGGGTCAATATTAGAATGTTAAAGATAAAGAAGGTAATAAAGATAAGACGGGGTGTGAACCTGAACGCAGGCCCCAGAGTCCAGACAGGTGTGCAAGTCACAAGAACCCTTATCAGAGACACTGGCTTAACCCTCTTGCCTTGAACACCCTCTCTTATAAACCAGTAGCATGGATTTCTTCCTTGTTGTTGTTGTTTTTTTTTTTTTTAATTTATCATTTACAGGGACAACTGAGCATATTTTGATCTACGAGATCAATTTTCAGAACACTCTATAGTCGTGATGCTGAGGGCAATGGATGTGACCTTGGATATATTCCACTCCCTGAGTCCCATATAAGCATCACCTGGCTTTTTATGAAAACACTTTCATAAGCCCTGCCCAGGAGTCAGAATCTATGAGTGTGGGGTCCAGAAATCAGCATTTTAAACAAGCTTCTTCTAGTCATTTCCCAGGGCTGCTGTAATAGTCCCTACTAGCTGAGTGACTTAACATGACAGAAATTTTTTGTCTCTCAGTTCTAGAGCCCAAAAGTCTGAAATCAAGGTGTCAACAGAACAACGCGCCTCTGCAGGCCCTAACGGAGGCGCCTTCTTGCCTTTCTCCTGCCTTCTGGTGGTGCCACAGATCCTTGGCATGGCCTGGCTTGTAGACAGCTTGCGTCAGTCTCTGCTTCCGCCTTCACGTGCTGCTCCCCTGCAAGTCTCCATGTCCAGCTCCTCATCTTGTAAGGACATCAGGCATTGAATTAGGGCCTGCTTTAATCCACTTTGACCTCATCTTGGTTACATCTGCGAAGTCCTTATCTCCAAATAAGGTCACATTCATAGCTCCTGGGGTTAGAAATTCAACATGTCTTCGAGAAGACACAATTCAACCCACAGCAGTTCCCAAGTGAGTTTCATGGCAAGTGAAGTTTGCAACATTGTCTCTGCTCTGGGAACTTGGATGAGATCCCATCTATGGCCCACAAAGTCACGAGTTCACAGTCACATCGCATCCCAGCAGGCTGGGGGTTCTGCCACCTGGTCTAATCTGGGAGAGAAGGGAGCAAGAGGAACACTCTGGAACATGCTCTGTGGGACACATGCAAGGGCCCTGGACCCCACATCTCAGCTCAAGCCACCCAGCTTTCCATCGGCATGCACAGCTCACTTTTCTGGAGGCAGCCTCACCAGGAGCCCACATAACAAACAACAACACGGAATTTTTACCTGAAGATTGAAACCAGAGGTGGAGGTTTTTTCATCATGATGTGGGCTGCCTGTCCCAACAGCCTTCTTCTACAGCTCTGCCTGATTAAAGTGGACCCCAGCCATATGCGGTCACGATGACATTTTCAGGGAGTAGCTGTTCTTGCAGGTTCTGAGGCCAGGCAACCTAATTCAAATCCTGGCTCTGCCAGGTACTGAGCAATCTCAGACAATGTACCTGAGCCTCAGTGTCTTCATCTCTAAATTGGGCCTAATAATTGCAACTACCTGGGAGAGTTAAATGGGATGACACAAGGAAGGTTCTTGCTGCATAATCAGCATTCAATTCACGTGAGCCATTCTGTCTACAGCCTCCCCACCGTCATTGTTCCCAGCACACTTACAGCTGATGGAGCTGGACTTCCAGGGCTCCAGCATGAAGCCTCATTCCCCTATAGGACTATGTAACTTGCAATCTGATGAACTGATAAACCAAAACTTTCCTCTGATATTGATGAATCAAGTAAAAACAATCTTGAGGTAGTGCCGTGTGTTTTTTAGAGAAGACTTCTTCCTAAACCAAAGCACCAGATGTTCCCTTGGGGACTCCAGAGTGATGGCCCGGCCTTGGCAGAAATATTCATTTTATTCTCAGTAGCCTACTTAACATTGTTATTTATTGAGAAGTTTTACGAAGTGCCCCATGAAATGTAATAAGTAATATGATTTACTCACATATTTTTTTTAAATGACTGTGTTGCTTTTTAAAAAGAGATGACTCCTAGGGGATTCTGTCTTCTCCCCAAACTCAAAAGAATCCAATCAGCACATTCTCAGGTCAAAAAAATAGAAGCCGGGTTGAAAGAGAAAAATTGCCGTTATGATCCAGAAACATCAGGTTGCAAAGCGGTTTGTTTGCTTGCTTATTTAAAATCACATGTGAAATTTATATAGAATGAAAGCAGAATGGCCCCTCAGCACCATTTCCACATGGGCTGCTGTGGGTGTTATTATTCTGTTGACTCACTGCATCATCAATCATAAAAATCAAAACTGACACATCAGACAAAGGGCCAAGGTCTCCCAGAAGGCCTGCATCTCGGTCCTTTTAACATTGCCATCCACGTCACAGTAACGTGGCCTCTGCTATCAGAACAACACGAGAGGACCTAAATTATCTTTTTGCAGAGGAATCACCTACTCCGTTTTCTACCCACATTTCATTGACCCACTTTCTGGTGGGGGCAAGATGAAAGCCGGGTTACACAACACCGCAGATGTTTATTTCCCTTGTTTATTTCCCAAAATAATGCACCTTTATCGAAACAAGGCTGCCTATAGATGCCAGTGTTCCACAACCAGAGATCTGAGCTCCATGCCAGAGTACCACCAGCACACACGTGAGTCCCTGGAATTGTCAGGGTGTTTGTGAAGTTCTTCTTGTCCATGGCACTGTGCTGGGCACCGGGCAGAGCAAACAGGCCTATGTGTCCTCTGCGCCTTAGGGGCTTGTAACAGAATGCTGCGTACACTTATGTACACGGTCAGCTGCCAGGCTGTGGTGTGGTCCTAGGGATAAAATGGGGATGTGGGTGTTCTGTGTGCATTCTTTGTCATTTCATTCTACTATCGCCACGTGTATGCACCCACAGCTCCTTGTACATGCCCCTGCCCCCCACCCTTGCTTCAATTCAATGAGCCCTAAGGAGAGCTGTTGAGGCCCTCGGGACCAGATAACGTGGGACCAGGAGCCTTGCCTAGGGGTGTGGACTCTACCCTCAAACCGGGAGGTTTTGCTCAAGGCAATAGTCAGATTTTCATTCAAGAAAATTCCCTGGAGGATGAAAGGCAAACCGGAGGGGAGCAAGAACAGAAGTAAAAAGACCCCAGGACGAGCTGTCGGCCTGACCCCAAGGAGACATGGCAAAGCCCTGGACTGAGGGGCGGCGAGGGTGGAGAGGTGGGCTGGACCCTGGAGGCGCGCAGATGGGCTCGTGGGGATTGTTTGGATGTGGAGTGAGCGTTTTGTTGGTGGAAGGATTGCTAGGCAGTGTGTAAGCAAGAGATGACCGCATGGATATCACTGCCTGTTCTAAGAAGCTCCTGGGCATGGTGTGTGAGAGGGAGGGGGAAGTGGCTTAAAATGTGAGTGTATGACGCACAGCACTTCCCACACGGAGCACATATAAATATTGTTCTCTGATATACAGCTGCAGCTGCTCCTTCCAGCACCTGGCTCTGTTTGTCACACTGCCCCAAACTCGCTCTTGCAGGCTGGCCCCCAGGGCCACCCTCCACCTCTTGCTTCAGGCCTCTCTAGGGCCATGTCACCAACTGGGCTTCAGGTGGTCTGAGGGCTTGTCCCCTCCCTGCCTGGCCTTTCATCCCTCGTTCCAGTCCCAGCCCTGCCCTGCCCTACCCTGCATGGAAGGACTTGTGCCCCCAGTCCATAGGATTTCAGATGATGGTTTCCCCGTGCAGACAGGCTCCGTGGGGTCCCTGTGCTTTGCTACAGGGCACAGCCCCAGGCAGCAGAGCAGTGGGAATGAGTCCTGACAGTCGGCACCATTCTTTGGCCGCCATATACTGAATTACTGAATGCCTGCCGTATGCAAGTCCTCATGCTGGCGCAGTACGTACAGGACACACTGAGGCACCAGCTCACAAAACAAGGCAGGACCAGACAGGGGTGAGAAATGAGAGGCCAGCTGTGGCACAGACATGGGCTCACAACATGAAGCACGCTTCTGACTGCTCACACGCAATTTTCAGTGTTCAGATTTTCAGGAACTTTGGAAGCCCATTGTTAAGCCAGGGGTCATTTGACATCAGTCACGATGACAGTGTTTACGCTATGGAAATGAGCAAGTCCTGTACCCTGGGCCTCTCCCATCCCATCATTTCCACCTCCTGGACAGGTAGGGTTGAGGCTCAGCCGTCCTCACCCCTTCTCCTCCTGTTCCTGGGAGCCCTCCCCAGTGGAGACTATAGGACACCAGCCCATATTATCATGCAGTTGGGTAAATGCTGTGCTAAATCTTGGGTTAGATTTGGAGCTTGACACTGTGAACAGCAAAGGCATTGGAATATGGGGGTCCTAGCTTCCTGCTCACCTATTCTGAGCTGTGTAGGTACAGGGGAAGGTCAACTCAGTAGCTGCAGATGGTGAATAAGACATGGCTGGGGTCGGGCACTGTGGCTCATGCCTGCAATCCCAGCACTTTAGGAGGCTGAGGCGAGTGGATCACCTGAGGTCAGGAGTTCAAGACCAGCCTGGCCAACATGGCAAAATCCTGTCTCTACTAAAAATACAAAAATTAGCTGGGCGTGGTGGCAGGCACCTGTAATCCCAGCTACTCAGGAGGCTGAGACAGGAGGATCATTTGAAACCGGGAGTCGGAGGTTGCAGTGAGCCAAGATCGCGCCACCGCACTCCAGCCTGGGAGACAAGAGCAAACCTCTGTCTCAAAGAAAAAAAAAAAAAAAGACATGGCCAGGACATCACAGCCCAAGCAGAAACTGAGGCAAGGCAGGAAAGGGTGGCTGGAGCCAGGGTGTCCGCTGGCTTCCAGCACGCGGCTGCACACCTCTGGCCTGGAATGAGATAACTCCACGCCTTGGCTCCCTAATTTATAAAAATGAGGATTCTAATATCTGCTCACAGACTGTCAGAACCAAGGCGGTAGTGTGAGGAACAGGATGACAGAGCCAGTTCCTGCCACAGTCACTGCCCGTCCATCTTGTCACTTGACGTTCTCAACATCCTCACAAAAGAAGCAGGAGAGAAGAGCAGGGATTCACCTGGGTCGTCTCCTTCTTTTCCTCTTCTCTGAAAATTCCAGTCTTTTTTATCCCATGACTAGATTGGGCTTCCAAAACTCTCAGTCAGGAGTTCTCAAACCTGATCGGTCATTGGAATGCTCTGGAAACTCCTCAGAACAGATCCAGACTCACCAGATAAGAGTGCCTTGGCAGGGCCCAGGAATGTGCATTTTTACAGCTCCCTAGGGAAACTGCTGCTGACCTGGACTGGGGAGACCCTCGCTCCACAGCATACAGGCTCCAGGTGCAAGTCACACTCAAGGTGGTTGGTGTCTGGAGATCTCAGATAGGGATAATCCCTTTATTTGTAGGGGGTTTTTAAAATCTCGAAATCCGGAGATCTTTGCAATAAACAATGTGCATGCCTCCTTGCAAAGTAATGTAAACCAATAACAGTCTCCAATAATGCTATTTTTAAAAGGCTTTAAATAACTTTTTCAATGCAAAACAACCCACTTAAGCGGACTTAATTCATTTTACAGCCAGTTCTAAAGCTGACCCACTAGCGTCCTGAGATCCTCACCGAACCACCCGGAGCCATTTTATGCCACTACCTCACAGGCAACTTGCTCTATGACATAAAACCAATAGATTCCACATGGTGCAGGCCAGAAAGAATACTATTTGCATTGCTCCCTTCACTGCCTCAGCGGCCAGCACTGCCCTAATAGAATTCCCAGTGTTCTTGACCATGCCTGTTTCGTGTACCAAAAAAAAAAAAAAAGTTCTTCATCTGAGCCTCTGGCTCCTGGCGAACCTGGAGCTAAGTTCAGCTGATGTGTTTTTCCTGATAAGTTAGTGTTACAGGCTTCACAATGATGACCTCAAATCCACATTGCGATGGACAGCAGTTCAGCCAACACACCGAGCTTGATAGCCCACTGCCTGCCTTTTAATTAAAATTCCAAGTTGGTGTTTTTGTTTTCAAAGGAAGGATGGAGCCCATCAAGGTCACTCAGTGCAGCCAGGCGCTGCTGGGAAGAATGCCTCGCTGCATATTTACACTTCAGCAGTTCCTGGGAGGGCAGCACGCTGCCGCAGGAAGGATTTCTAACAACTTTCAGAATGGTTTCCAGATATAAATAGCCGCTATGGCATGATATATTCTAGCAAGAAAGACTGGAACAAAAGTAGGTTATTGACTGGCAGAAGCTTGCCTGCCAGTGGGCACTGGAGCCTCCGGGACTGGGCCGTCTCCAGCTATAATTAGCATCCACATTAATGTACTGCCTGCCGAACAATGCCCTCTAGAAGAGCCACATAAATCAGAGGAGGAAAGATTACTCAGATTTATGAAGCAATCACGGGGAGAAACCCCTGGGCACAATCACTGTGATAAATACCTTGTTAAGCCCCCTGCCCATCCCCACCTTATGCTTCCTGTTAACACGAGGGGTCCATTACTGAGCGCTGCCACTTCCCAAAGGAGAAGCCATCTGCATTGAGGAGCTGTGCGGCAATCTGGGCCCAATCCAACCTGGCAAAGCCATTCTTAGAATTAAAGAGATGGAAGAGCCCGCTGAACAAGCGCACTCCCTCCCTGGATTTTTCAGGGTGATCATTTTGTTCTTTTCAATCACAAAATCTTTTTTTTTTTTTTTTAGTCATTTTGTTCCTTTCAATTGCAAAATCATTAAATACAGAATCAAAGAGGTTTTCGTGTTGGCTCCTTGACACAATTTTTTTATGTAAAGAATAGTCAGGGAACAATCCTGGCCGGGCGAGGTGGCTCAGCCCCATAATCCCAGCATTTTGGGAGGCCAGGGTGGGTGGATCACCTGAGGTCAGGAGTTCAAGACCAGCCTGACCCACATGGCAAAACCCTGTCTCTATTAAAAATACAAAAATCAGCTGGGTGTGCGGTGTGCGCCTACAGTTCCAGCTACTCAGGAGGCGGAGACAGGAGGATCGCTTGAACCCAGGAAGCAGAGGTTGCAGTGAGCCGAGATCACGCCACTCGACTCCAGTCTGGGTGACAGATCAAGACCCTGTTTCAAAAAAAAATCAGGGAGCAATCCTTTGTTGAACTGTGTGCCCCGGTTCTGGGGTCAAAGATGAGGAGCCCTCATGTGCTTTGAACTCCCCATTTTGAAAGTGAAATTGAAAGGACCTCTCTCACGGAAGAGCAAGCAGGGCCACATGGGAGGCAGTGTTGGGTCTTACATCAAGAGATGGCACCAAGGGCCAGAGACGGGATCGTTACACTCATTGATTCTGCTCCCAGTGAAGCAGCTGATTTCATCGTGGGCATGCAGTGCCATGATTAAGAGTAAATCTAATATCAGCTCCATCACATACAGACGCATGATCTTCAGCAAAACCCTCCAGCTCTCCCAGCCTCTGCTTCCTCATCTGCAAAATAGGGATAGAAGAGGCCCCACCAGGAGGGGCTGCCACAAAAACAGAATGAGAAAATGTGAGTTGTAAAGCACTCGTCGCAGTACCTGGCACATGGTGAGTGTTCAAGGAAGATTAGCCATTATTTTGACAGATGTTGATGATTCCCCAAACTCTGCCTGCATTTCCCCCAAGCCAGAAAGGATATAGGGTAGACAGGTGAGGTCACGGCTGTCCTGCCAGTTTGCCATTGGGAGTGCCATTCACTCATTCAAATATGCACTGAGGCCCTACTGTGCAGTGAGTGTTCTGTGACTGTGCGTCATGTCTGTGCCTTTGTCTTCCCTTGTACGAAGTAGAATTAAGTATTCTATGTTCAAAGATTCTAATTACATAAATCCAGTCCACTAATTGGCTGATTACATTCGCACAGATCATTTACCTTTTTCAGGGTGATAATGTGACTATCATTCATGGCACACAGTTTCAGAAATAAACTGAGCCTGAGAAACATTAATGTCATTGGAAAAAGCAAAGACTTTCCGTGTATTAAGTAATACAGACAGATTGAAAATAAGCTATTTATTTCTGCCTTAAAACTGTGGTGTCTTTTAACCACTTGGGGCAAGATGTCACTATTGAATGGAGGAACACTAAAGCGTGGTGAGAGAGGGTCTTTTGCTGATGTAAGTATGACTGTAATCTAATGCACTAAGGTCGAAATAACAGAGAACAAAGGGGTGCCTCCACACTCCCCAAAGACAATGGAACTGGCTCCCAGCTCTTCAGCTGCATCAGGGTGTGAATCATTCCCAAGAAATCATTTCACCTCTGCAGGCTTCAGTTTCTTCATCTGTAAAAATGCTAATAATGACAGCTAACTCCAAGGGTTTTGTGAAGCTTAACTGAGGGGACCTGGTGCTTAATGATATGGGACACAGAAGCAGAGACTCTCCTATCCCCGGGGTCTATCCTTCACCCCATCCAGTCTCTACCTGGAGCTCTCAACAGAAGAGTAAGAAGTTTCCAGCAAGGCCAGTCACAGGTGGGCCCTACCCTCCTCTGTACCCCAGTGTCTCCACATGGACAGACTCAGGTTGCTAGGAACATTGACGAGGGTTTGAATGTGACTTCTGCCCTTGCCACTCCACTGAAACTCGGCAAGACCTTCTAATCTCTGAAACTGACGACTTTTGGCCGGGATGCCTTTTCCTCCCTCTTTCTGCAACACTTAGCGCTGGCTGAGTTCCATCTTGGAATCCTTTTCTCTTTTGGCTTCTGTGATACGGCGCTACTCGAAGTTTCCTCTTACCTCTGTGATGCTCTCCCTCCAAGTCCTCATTACGGGTCCCACTTGTCACTCTGACCCGTAAATATGCCCAGCCCCAACACCTTTAGACCTCTTCTTCTCCTTCTAGGCTCTTCGCTTTTATCAACTGGCTTCCACTCTCTTCACGTCTCTCTTTCTAAGACAAAATCTCTATCTGTGGTCCTGACATCTTTTCCTAATTCAACAGCAGGTGATTGAGCACTCACATACCTACAGTGGCCAGGCAGGTGATATAGCAGCATAATAATGAGAACAGCCTGGACCAGAGGAGTGCAGGGAACAGCGAGGCCTGCAGCAAGGTGGAGAGCATGTAATTCACTCACAGTCCCAGCCTTTGCAGCTTTGTGGGAATGCAGGCCCAGTGATCCCAACGCTTAATATTTTTCAAGAGAAGTCATACATGCAGCTCTAACAGACAACTAACTTTCTTTTTTTTTATTTTTTTTTTATTGCATTTTAGGTTTTGGGGTACATGTGAAGAACATGCAAGATTGTTGCATAGGTACACACGTGGCAGTGTGATTTGCAGCCTTCCTCCCCATCACCTATATCTGGCATTTCTCCCCATGCTATCTTTCCCCAACTCCCCACCCCCCCGTCCCTCCCCCATTTCCCCCCAACAGAAAATGGGGTCCCCAGTGTGTAGTGCTCCCCTCCCTGTATCCATGTGTTCTCATTGTTCAACACCCGCCTATGAGTGAGAACATGCGGTATTTGATTTTCTGCTCTTCTGTCAGTTTGCTGAGAGTGATGGTTTCCAAGTTCATCCATGTCCCTACAAAGGACACAAACTCATCGTTTTTGATGGCTGCATAATATTCCATGGTGTATATGTGCCACATTTTCCCTGTCCAGTCTATCATCGATGGGCATTTGGGTTGGTTCCAGGTCTTTGCTATTATAAAACTGTGCTGCAATGAACATTCGTGTGCATGTGTCCTCACAGTAGAGCGATTTATAATCCTATGGATATATACCCAGTAATGGGATTGCTGGGTCAAATG
Source organism: Sapajus apella (assembly GCF_009761245.1). Lineage (NCBI taxonomy): Eukaryota > Metazoa > Chordata > Mammalia > Primates > Cebidae > Sapajus > Sapajus apella. Next base: position 4,084,532 of record NW_022437054.1, read on the forward strand.
GAATTTCTATTTCTAGGTCCTAATTTACTTTTTAGATGTACAGACCAACCCCATGCAGGGCAAAATGCACCTAAAAGCCAAATGTGGCCCACGAGCAACTAATTTACCTTATTTTTCTAGTCTCAGAAGTTTAACTGCCCATTGTATGCCTTATTTTAAAGTCTTGCTGGAAATTCAAATTTCACATATTCAAACCCACCATAACCTTCCCTAGGCCAGTTCTCCTTACTCACGCCTATAATCCAAATATTGCCAGTCCCATTCATCCCAGCACACAGGTTTGAAATTCCCACATCATCTTTGATTTATTCATGTCTACTCTCCACTGACCCAGTCTGCTACATCAACTTTGCAATGAGCCTTGAGTCAAAAACCTCCATTATATGATCACTGGCACCATTCATTCTCCACTGCAATGTTACAGCAGGCTTCCTGGTCTCCCCATTTTCTCTTTCTCCCCTTGTTAACCCATCAATGTACTACTGATCATCTTCCTATAATACTCCCTTTTATGCAACTTCCCCGCTCAGGAGCTCCACAGCTTCCTGTCAACCCATCACCATGAAGTTTAATATAGATCCTTCCCAACCTGGTATTCAAGATCCTCCAAACTCAGATACAACCAATTGTTCTTTAATGTACATTCTCTTCTTCTATGGTAATAGAATTCCCAGTGATTTGCTGGGAACATAGACACGTAAAACACAGAGTCTGTTTCCCAGCCTGTCTTTCAGCTAGGCACACCTGTATGACCACATTCTAGTCAATGGGATGGACATAAAATTTTATATGGCTGTTTTTGTAAACCTGTAAGCGGTAAGATATATATGCCACTTTTTCCTCTTCTTCTTTGTCCCCTTCTCCATTCTGATGTCTAAAATATGATTATATTAGTCAAGGTTCTTCAGAGAAGCAGAACCAGTTACATATAGATATACATAAAGGAGATTTATTATAGGAATTGACTCATGCTATTCCGCAGGCTGAAAAGTCCCCAAATCTGCTGCCTGCAAGCTGTAGAGACCCAGGAAAACCAGTTGTGTAATTCAGCCCAAGTCCAAAAGCCCAAGGGCCAGGGGAGCCAATGGTGTGGGTCCCACTCCAAGGCAGAGGGGCTGAGAAGGAGGATATGAACTTTGGTGGAAGTCTTAGGGTCCAATGGTGCAAGAACCAGGAGCTCCATTGCCCAATGGTGGGAGAAGAGAAATGTCTCAATTCCACCTTCCTGCTCCATATGGGTCTTAACAGAACAGACAATGCCCAAGCACATTGGCAAGGGCAGATTTTCTCTCTTCAGTCCATGATTCAAACGCTAGTGTCTTCTAGACATGCACCCAGAGATGATGCTTTATCAGCTATCTGGGCATTCCACAGCCCAGTCAAGTTGATGCCTAAAATTAACCATCACAATCTTGGGCCATCAACTAACGGCCCACACTATAGAGCAACAAGGTAGAAGAAACCTAGGTCCCTGACACAAGGAGCACTATTCCAGCCTGGTCCTGCCGACCTTCGCATATTTATACCTCAAGTCATTGTTGCTTTTGGTTTTCTGCCACTCTTAGCCAGACTTTATTTTCACTAATACAGATTGCCCAACCTACTTCTTCCCACTCCCCTAACTATATCGTATCCATTATATCAAACTATTCCCCAATATGCACCTGCTCTTCTGCCTCTTTTTTGTGTTTTTGTTTGTTTGTTTGTTTTTGAGACAGAGTCTTACTCTGTTGCCCTGCAGTGACATGATCGAGGCTCACTGCAACCTCTGCCTCCCAGGTTCAAGCAATTCTCTGCTTCAGCCTCCCAAATAGCTGGGATTACAGGCACACGCCACCATGCCTGGCTAATTTTTTGTATTTTTAGTAGAGACAGGGCTTCACTATCTTGGCCAGCCTGGTCTTGAACTCCTGACCTCATGAACCACCTGCTTCAGCCTCGCGAAGTGCTGGGATTACAGGCATGAGCCACTGCGCCCAGCCTACCTCTCTCTGTTCTCATACTACATCTGGATTGCTTTTCTCTCATTGAAATTCTATCCCTCTCTCAATATCCATCTCAAATTTCATGTTTCGCTTTAATGAAATCTTTTTTCTTCCCTCTCTCTTTATCTCTCTCTCTCCCCCTCTCTCCCTCTCCCCAAGAGGCATTTTGTCTGTTTGCCTTTCTTCGCCTTTCACATATGTATCTTAACACATGCTCATACACACACAGCCAGCCTGACCCCTCAACACTGCTGGGCTGGCCTGTGTATGTTGAACAGAGTAGGTCCATTATACAATTTGTAGAACTGAATAGAGAAAAGTCACTCACAAGGAAACAGCAAGCAGCTCAGAAGTGGGTACAGAGGAAATCCCTGCAGGTCTTAGAGTGTCTGGGGACGAGGGCATGTTGTGAGTAGGCTTTATGTATGTCTATGAGCTGGGGCTGCTTGATGCACCCGCCGACAGAGCCATCTCTACCTCCCTTCTCAGAGCGACAGCGTGGAATCCCGCCTTGCACGGCTCTCCCTCTGCCTTGTTCCTTCCCAGTAAACCCCAGGCAAGAATAGCCCTGGCGTTAACTACTTGATCAACAGACCATTTTGATTTTATATTTGATCAGGCACACGTTTTACAACTTTCCACTTGGGCGAACCTCCACTGCACCCTAAGATCCACACACTCTTCCAGATTTGTCTTTTGGAAACGGCTCTGAATGACAATAAGAATAGCTTGGCTTGGCAGAGGGTCCAGGTTAGGATTACATGACATATGGCCCTGTTGGATGCAAGCCACACTTCTCAGATTATCCAGGGGGCTGGTCTCGTGTTTTTTGTACCCATGAGCTACCTACCTACCTGAGAACCCCCTTTACCTGTTCTCACCAGAGAACTTTGACAAAATATGACGTTTGAATATAAATAGCAAAGAAAGGAGTGGGAAAGAAGACAGAAATATCCTCTCCAGGCTCCAGGTTACTCTGGGGCTGCGCCTGCCAGGCAGTCAGATGATCTCCCCAATGTCTCTCCCAAGTGACATATGTTCTCTCAGGAACTGCGGGCTCTTCAGCAGGCTGGGCAGGAGGCTCGCACCATCTCTGCAAACAGAGCTGCTTGCTCCTGCCTCTGTCCTCCCAAACGCATGCCTTTAGATTCCTAAACCTGGGCTAGTGCTGAGGGTGACTGCAGATGGGAAGAAAGGACAGCGCGTCTGTGTCACAGGCTGGGAGCACAGTGAGGACGGGCCAAACACGGCAGAAGAGGCAGGGGACGGGAAGGGGAGAATGGCAGGGAGCGTGCCCTGCCCAAAGCTGCTTCTCACTTCTTGAAGCCTCTGTTCCCAGCCATCGATCCCACCGTCATCACAGATGCAGAGAGCATTTATCCAGGCACATTCAAAGGGATTAACTTAGACAAAGACCTTGGGTTGGACCTTGAGTCTATTGTTTTTTGTACTTTGCTTTTACTATTTTTTCTATCCTTCTTTTCATGTGTTACTTTTAACTTAGTCTTTGTTTTTATTAACTTAGTTTCATCATTTACCTACATATATTTTTTAAAGTATCCAGCACCGTAGGATGGTTCCTCTAAGATGTCTCAGATCTGGGGTCAGCAAACTTACACTTTTTCTGGAGAGGGCCACATAGTAGCTTTGTTTAGGCTTTGCAGAGTCTGTGGTGTCTATAGCAGTTACTCTGCTGTTGCTGTGGGAAAACAGCCATAGACAAGACATAAACAAATGAGCGTGCCTGTGTTCCCATAAAACTTTATTTATAAAAACAGGCAGCAAGCAGATTTGCCCTGGGGGCTGTAATTCGTCAACTCCTACCTTAGATCCAGAACCAAAGCAGATATCAAGAAGCCAAGAAGAACAGCTTCAGAAAGAGCCAAGTAAGAGAACAAATCTCACCGTCCTTTCAACCAGGCACCCATTCCCATTCCCAAGCTTCCAGTTCCTGGTACCAGGATCCTGGAAGCTCTTTGCTCACGTCTGAGTGTCTCAGTAACCGTATTTTTCGGTCTTCAGTAATCACCCAGAAACCCTGCTAGTCAGACCATGAACTGAACCTTTCTCATTCTCACTCGTTACTAGCGCTGATCCTATACGTACCCAAGTTTTCATCTCTACCCAACATCAGATTATGAGACTTCTTTCCAGACGAAGTGCTAAAGAGAGCGTAAGCCATCAAAAATGTATCCATGAGTCAGGAGGGGCACTCATGTCTGTAATGGTAGCACTTTGGGAGGCTCGCTTGAGCCCTGGAGTGGAAGATCAGCCTGGGTGATATAGCAAGGCCCCCATCTCTGCAAAAAAATTAAAAATTAGCCAGGCATGTTGGTGCACACCTGTAGTCCCAGCTACTCGGGAGGCTTAGGCAGTAGGATCCCTTGAGCACAGGACTTTGAGGTTATAGTGAACTAATTACACCACTGCACTTCAGCCTGAGGGACAGAGAGAGACTGCAAAGAGGGGAAACGAATGTATCCCCGGTCTCATGAAAGGCACCACAGAGGAAGTAGCCTATGAGCTGAGCCTTTGCCAGGCAAAGAAGAAGAGAAACATACATTTCAGGTAGAGGAGAAAAAATGACTAAACAGAAAATGAACATGATCGGATTTTAATTTTAGGAAAGTAAATGGCTTCAGAATGCAAGGAAAAAGTTGGGCAGGACCAGAGGCAGGAAGACGAAACAGTAGGCTGTTACTGAGCCCAGGCAAGCTAGGATAACGATCCAATGAAGGCAGCGGTAGCAGGGTTGGATGTCATCTCACACATGAACGGTTTCTACTATGCTACTGAGAGAATTGAGTGAGCGCGGGGTTAGGTAGTATTCAGGTTAGGATTAGAAAGGGTTTGGGCCAGAATTAAGGCTATCACTGGCTTATTCCCCATTTGAAAACATGATTCAAAAGATTCTCATAACCCATCATAATTCACCCCTTCTAAAACACATTATTTTTCCCATTTTCATACCTTTAATTATAAGAGATATCTTTGAATATTCTTTGTGTCTTAGTTTGATTGGCGGTATATTTTACCTCCTAGTGATAGCAGCACAATTAGCCACTGTGGATCTTCAAATCGATGGCATCTTGGATTTTATGAAATGCAGTGAATGTGTTCAAAACACAATCGAAAATCAAATGATTCACATTAGGTCAGAGGGAGCCAAGTCTTCACTGGTGTGTATTGTTTGCTAATCAAACTCACTTATGGGTTGAGAGTACCACGTTTTCTGGAGGGACTACAGAGAGTCAGGTAGTTACCTTGGTGGTATTCAGGCAGCGACATGGAAGAACACATAAAAATTAAACAATAAAAACTGAGGTGGATTCTCAAAAATAAAACTAAAAATGGAGTCCTTAAAAAGAGAAGGTAAGAAATGCAAAAGAATACATAAGAGTAAAACTATGATATCCAGAGTTATTATGCAAGTTCAGTTCAGGAATCTATCAATCAAGTGAATTTGGTCAACAAAACAGCTATTTTTAAAATCACTTGTGACTCATTACCAACCTAATGTATGATTCGAGTTCATTCAAACAGGTCTTTTGTTGTTGTTCAAACTGGACCGCATGAATATCTGATAAACAAAGTGTCACGTGAACCTGTTAATTGCCTAAATCCGGAATAGGGCTAGAAATCCTAAAAAGTGCCTAAGGATAAGAAACTAAAGTCTCCCTAAAAAAAGAATTCTGTTTTCCTGCTTCCTGGCTGCACGTCTAGATGGATAGAACCGCCTCCTGTCTGCAGAATCCCTGACTCTGATCTTACTGATCCAACCTATGCCTCATGCCTCTCCCACCGGATTCTTCTGAAATACCATTTCACATCGCTGTTGGACTCCAAAACCCTTAACAGCCTCCTAGTACTTCACAGTTATTGTCTAAACATTTCTACAGGACTTGTAAGACCCCTGAGCTGGTCCACGTAGCTGAACCAAATTGCCACTCTTTCCCTCCTTGTGGCCTCCATTACCAATAGCTAACCTGAGTCCATTATCTGTACCTTTTCTAAGGTGTTTTTCTCCCAAACGGATACCGCCCCCTTTAAAACACCTGCCCATCAAGGTTCATTCCTTCAGGATCTTCCCCTGACACAGTCAAGAGGTCAGTCAAGACGCTCGCAGTACCCAGAGTTCCTCGTGACACAAACTTTTGGGAACCCAGCCCTGGGGCCACAGCAGACCCAAGGGGCTCCTTCTGCATAGGTGATCATGCACCATATGACCGAGATCCTTTGGCCAGAGCTGATTGGATAAGGGTAGGCTCCTAACCTAGGCCGGCAGTCAACAGGCTGGCCAAGGTCCCATGAGTTTGCCAGATGCAAAAGCTCTGCTTAAAAATGACGATGAAGTATGCCCAGACTGATGGGATCCCCTCTCTTGGAAACCTCTGCAGAAGACACAGAGAGCAGGAGTCCTTCCAGGAGCAGGAGTGGAAACACCAAGCTAGCAGCCAGGCTACACTTGCCGTGGAGCCTGAGAGGGAGTCAGGACCCTGCTGTGCCAGGCCACAAGACCCACCTGTTACTAAAGTGCTTTTGCATCCAGTACAGCCTCCCAAGTCTAGTTGCCATGGGGCCAGGTATAACATTGTTTTTGTTTTCCCAAAGAACCCTGTCTGTAGGACCTTTTCTGGTGATGGTGGTGGTGATGGTGGTGATGGTAATAGTAATGTTGGCACTGGTAGTGTGGTGATGGTGGTGGTGGTAGTAATAGTGATGTTGGCACTGGTAGTGGTGGTGATGGTGGTGATGGTGATGGTGGTGACGGTAATAGTGATGTTGGCACTGGTAGTGTGGTGATGGTGGTGGTAGTGGTCATGGTGGTGATGGTGGTAGTGATGGTTATGTTGGTGGTGGCAGTGGTGATGGTGATGGTGATGGTTGGTGGTGATGGTGGTGGTGATCGTGGTGGTGATGGTGATGGTGGTGGTGATAAAGGTGGTGGTGGTGGTACTGGCAATGGTGGTGGTGATGGTAGTGGTGGTGGTCTTGGTGGCGATGATGGTGATGGTGATGTTGTTACTATATGCATCATGTACTTCTGAATACATAGTAGATAATTTAGGAATATTTATTGATATGTGGGTTGTCTGGCAAACTATACACTACATGAGTTATAAAGGGGATAAAAGGTAGAGATAACTAGAAATGAAAACCAAATTGTGAACCAACTCCTCGAGTATCAAGCTCTGTGCAGGATACATTATCTCATCCTCACAAAAACTGATTGGTAGAAATTCAGATTTAAAGATGAGAGAAGTTAAAATAAAATAAATCTTAATGACTTGCCCAATTTTACAATATTAAGAAATAACAATGGCTGTGTTTGAGATCTGATGGCTTTGGTAACAGCACCTTGCAGAAAGAAGCCTCTGGGTAATTAATTGCCAGTAAGAAGAGAAGCCCAGCAATATTTTTTCAATACCATAATGGTTTTAGAGTATAAACCCTATAGTTTTTCTCTGAAGGGACCATCTTTATGCATACTAACTGTATCATTTGTAACCTAATCTCCCCGTCAAACTGCATTTTCCATCGACACCTGATCAAGGTTTACGTAAGTGTTAGTGGCAATAAAACTCAATTACTCAATTTCAGCTTTGATGTAAAAAGAAGAGGTAACACAACAGCGAGGTGTCAAGAAGTGACGCTGTGGCTGGGACCTGGGAAGCCACCATTAGGACGAACTTCGAGTGAAGCTCCATTGAGAAACATCCTCAGATATATCATTAGCGAATTCTGTTCCTCAGAATTAAAATGATGGAAAAATCTGCTCTGTTGGGGTGTGTCTTACTGAGCTTTGCATTCTGATGCTAATCTGGGTGACTCCTGGAGCTACTTTCCAGGCCATCGGCATCTAGGAAGGCGAGAGAGTGGTAACGTTTACTGAGCATCTATACCCAGGAAAAACTGAACCTCTACTCGCTTATTTAAGGAGCTCCATGGTCCTCTGAGGATGTACGTTTTCTCAGGGTGAAGGAAAGGCCCAGACAGTGCTTGCTGGGGTTCCTCCGTGAGCAAACGCTGAAGCTAAACCTCACTGCCGCATCGGTCGTTGCTACCTACCTCCCACTTCCCCTCTGGAGAAGAGCAGAGGATCTGGAGCCAAGCTAGCTCGGATTCCAACCCAGCTGAGCCATCTTCAGCTGAGTGACATCTGGACACCTACCTAAATGTCTCTGAGCCTCAGTTTCCTCAGACTGCTAGATAGAATTCTTAGGAGCATTAAATAGGAGAATCCATAAATAAGCCTCAGCGCATAGCCTAGCACAGTTGGCCCTGGACACAAGTGGCGACTAGTGCTGTCAACAATCATACAGCTAGGCCTGCTCCCTGGATCTCCGTTCTTGATTTCTTCCATCTCAGATTCTTGCTGCTGATGCCTAACAGCCAAAAGCTAGCAAAACCATTGTAGAAACACCAAAGTCAGCACCACACATCAAGCAGCTGCTCTGGCTGTGTGGAAGAGCTGCCAGGGTGATGGAGAAAAGAAAATGAGATATGAGTTAGTCAAGCCGATACAGCAGCAGAAGGGCTAATGCAGTTTTGGGCTTTGTTCCCAACGGCATCATCAGCGGAGAACAGAGGTGAGAGGCCTTTCTAATAGCCTTTCTCCAACCCCACCTGGAAAAATTACATTAAATTCCAGGCACTTCAATACCATAAAGATGTAGAAAAGCTGAAGGGAGTTCAGAGAAGAGTAATAAAAATGATGGGGAGGTTGGGAGACTTGATTTACTAGGAAAGATTAAAATAACTAACTATGTACAGCACGTCTGGGTGGTGATGCTTGGGAGGAGCGGGGAAAAGCTCGCAGCCTATAAATAATGGGGCCATGTAAACACCCAGGCAGAGCTATCTACACGGTGCAAGGAGGCACAGCCCCCAGGGAGGAGGAGAAGATGGGAAAAGACAATGAATGAAGAATGCTGGAAACATTGTGTCGCTGCGTTTGGGGTTTCGATGTTTTAGGTTTTGGGTTTTTTGTTGTTGTTTTTAAGACAGTAAGAATGGCAGAGAAATTAAAGATACCAAGAAATAATGTTCCAATTCAGCAGAAGAAAGTTCTATTTTTCTAAATCATACGGGTTTCCGGCCTCTGCATAGCTACTACACCAACTTATATAACATTCCTTCCCTGTAGATTGTAAACCTGGCAGCAGGGCAAATGCATCGTTTTGATCACTGTTGACTCCATAGCTCCTAATGCAGTACTCAGCTCATAGCCATTATTCCATAAATCACGGCTAAAAGAAAAACTGAAAGAATGAACAGTTTTCAAAGAAATCGAATGAAATAATTGATTACCAAAAATGATATGTAGTATTGGTCATTTGAAAGCACTAAAGACCTCGCAGGATCATTGCTATGCATGTAAGATATAAAGTTTGGGAGTGAGAGGGGCCGTTAAGAGTCATATTTCAATGATTCCCAACTTTTTCTCCCAAACCCAGTACATGTACAAACCTATATTAATGCACAGTTTTCAGGACATTAATACATTTCTGTTTCTTTCTTTCCACCTCTAGAGATGTGTATCAGTCAATGAACGGATAAAGAAAATGTGGTATATACGTACAATGGGGTACTATTCAGCCTTCTAAAACACAAAGGGAATCCTGTCCTTTGTGACAACATAGATGAAGCTGGACGTGATTCTAAGTGAAATAAGCCAGACACAGAAAGACAAACACCGCATGATCTCACTTATGTGTGGAATCTAAAATAGTCAAACTCATAGAAGCAGAGAGTAGAATGTGTAGTGGCCAGAGGTTGTGGGGAAGGAAAATGGGGAGATGTTGATCAGAGGGTGCAAAGTCTGAGTTTGCGAGATGCCTCAGTTCTGCGGCTCTGCCATTGTATGGTGCCTGTAACTAACAGCATTGGATGGTGTGCTTGAAATTTGCTGAGAGGGTAGACCTTAAGTGTTCTCACCACAAAAAAGAAGAAAATGGTAACTATGTGAGGTGATGGACATGTTAATTACCTTGATTGGAGGATCAATTCACAGGGTATCATATATCCCAACTGCAAGTTGTAAACCTTAACTATATACAACTTCTATTTGTCAATGATAGCTCAATAAAGTTGTTAAAACAATTTTTCTACAATGTGAAAAAAAAGAAAATGAAAAAAAAACCACTCATCAGAACACAACCAAATGAGAGTGACATTATTACATAAATAACCTTGAAGCCACCCTTATCTGTTAAAAACAAATAAGTAAATAATTCACGGGCTGTTTGTATTAGTCCTCGCTGACTGCCCTTGTGCATTGCTTACTTACAATCTGTCTCCCCTCCTGGGCCCGACCCTCCCTGCAGACAGGGGCTCCCTGGTTCTCTGCATGTCCTCAGCAGGATGCAGGGCCCAGCACATTCCTAGGTGCCGGAGAACCTTTTTTTGTTTTGTTTTGAGTTTTGAATAATAACAGTATTTGCTCCATTAATTATGTAACTGTGACTTGTGTTTTGGGGTAAATAGAGGGCTGGAGACCACCATTCTAGCTCAACAGCTTCCTTTTCAGATTAGGTGGTTCCCCCATAACCCAATTCCAGCACATCCAAAACTATGGTGATCCATCAGATTGACTGAGCTTACCAGGCACTGTTCTTAGCATGCGGTTGTTATTTACAAATGAGGAGACCGAGGTTTAACAAGTTAAAGAGCTGCCTAGAGCAAGTGGTGAAGGCCGGCTTGAGCACCTACAAAGCCCACCTGCCCAATGCCCTGCCCTGCTTCCTCACAGAGCCTCACCCACTCCCCAGATTCCTCTGCACCTGGGCGTCAGACAAAAGCTACCGAGCACAGGCTCATTGAGATTTCTGGTGAAGAATTTCCTTTGTCAATCTATCCAATGCTTCGGACTTACAGTTATGAAATTCAGAGGCAAAGCTCAGGTAGCCCTTGATACATACATTTGTTTCTGAAAAAGGTAACTTTAAAGCCTCAAGTCCGTCTTCGGAATTCCAGCTCCTCCATTAACACCCACAGGAGAGAGGCAAATACATCCCAGAGAGAAAGCAAGGAGAGGGAGCCCTTTATTCAGTTTGCTCAGTACTCTGCCTAGTGGCCCTCCAGCCGTAGACCCTTTGAAAACACTGGGGAAACAAAGGTAAAAGAGACTGTACCTTTCCCGCCACCAACCTATGGGACAAAAACAAACCATGCTGTACCAATGTGCTGCCAGGCTAGTGAGGGGAAAGCTGTGATCTTCCAGGAGCCCAGCAGGGGAGCAGGGGAGGTCCTAGGGAAAGAGATGCATGAGCAAAGGTGAGCAAAAGCATAAAGTCAAGAATTGCTGGGATGTGCTGGGGAGCTGCAAGCATTTCAGGGACACCGGGACAGAGAGAAGGAGGAGAAAATGTTGACCCCCTGCACCCATGGTGATCCATCAGACTGATGGGATGTTGACCCTGAAGAATCAATTTCCAACACACTGGGTGAAAAAAAGTCAGACTCGATCTAAGCTTAGGACATAGGAAAAACCTGAGCTGCCTTGGTCTGAAGCTATGTATAGACTTTATCCGCTTAATGTGGTCAATTTTTCCATGCAGAAATATTAATGTGTTGGAACATAAGGCGCTACTCAGACCCTGCTGGGTGTTACATAATAGACGGTGTGTATACTGCATCACCTTTCTGAAATCTGGACCGTTCCAAAACACAGCAGGCCCCAGAGGTGTGAGGCTGAAGCTGTCCTGGCATCTCTGTGAAGGATCGATGGGAGCTATGAGCCGAGGCAAAGAGTCCAGTTCAGATGATGTGGGGGAGCCTAACTGTGGCATGGCAAGAGATAGAGGAAAGGAAGTGATTTTGAAAAAGAATCTGGAGATAAATCTACAGGATTCGATGATTGTGACATTCAAGTTTGGAGGGTTGGGGACAAGGACTCTCGTTTCTCCCTGACTGCCGGGGTAGATAATGGTACATCGTTGAGATGCTTCTCTTAAGAGTAGGTTCGGGGAGTAACATCATATGTTCAGTTTGGAATCCACTGAGTTGGAGGCACCAAGGAGACATCCAGATAGAGCTATCCAACAGGGAGTTGGATGTACAAGTCATAAGCTAGCTCAGGGGGATCTTTGGCAATGCATGGTGGTAAATTAAAGTTTCATAAATTGATCCCGAGCAAGAAAAGAGGGAGGAGAGGAGAGGCAATTCAGAGAATTCTTCTCCACCTACCAAGAAGAGAAGGCAGAGAAACTCCAGCCAGCCTCTCCAGCAACTCAAAGATGATCGGTCATCTACGCTGAGGCAGGTGCCGGAAATCAGGGAAGAAGCTCTTGAATTGCCCCCAGCTTTCTGTTCCTCCTGCCTGCCCCGGGCTGGCTTGGTTACATACAAAGCTGCTGATTCCCATCAGCAGGTCAGCACCCAAACACCTCTCCTTGGACTAGGCAGCCTCCGCTACCTCCCAAGGGTTGCCACCCCAAGCGGCCTCTTTCATTAATCCCAGAGACGAGTTATCAGGTGAGCAGCATGGTAGCAATTCAAGCTCCATTATCTAACTAAAGAAAAACACATTGTTGGTATTTTTGTTTTGTTTTGTTTATTTGTTTTTGAGTTATAGAGGAAGAATGTGGGTTTGGGTATGTTTTAAAATTGGTGAAATAAGGAGTTGCGCGACCTTCTATGGTGGCTTTTTATGAAGTGCAGGTAGAGAGAATGACTAACATTCCTGTCTCCTCCCACCTGCACTTCTCCTGCTGCTTGATTCTATGTATACAGATTTGTGTACTCTTCTCGAGATATCCCTGAAGTGTTCTTAAAAGTCATCTATGAAATGCAGGTATGCTCCTTAGAACAAACACCCAAACTCCAAACCGAAGGCAACACATAACTGTATACCCAGCAAAGGGTCACTAACAAGCTGGCTTTATTCAAATGTGTAGCTCTGGAAAGAAAAACAAACAACGGATTTACCCGAGGCTGCAAAGTCATTTTCTATGAAACAAATTATTCTCACGCAGTGACTGTACATGGGCACCACTGTTTAGGGACTATCTTTTGGTTTTGTCTTTGGAGTTTGTTACTCACTTAAAGTGGGCAAAACTTCATTGTGAAAGACGCAGCATAAAGCCAAGGTTAAGGTGAAGATAAAACAGAACCAATATTATAGTCTCAAATAATATATATGTCCTTGTGGACATGTATGTCAATAATATATGAACATATATGACAAATAGTATATATGTCCTTGTTTATTTTTTAATTGATGAATAAAATTGTATATATTTATGTTTGTTTTGAAAAATGGATGTATAGGCTGGGCATGGTGGCTCACGCCTGTAATCCCAGCACTTTGGGGGGCTAGGGTGGCTGGATCACTTGAGGTCAGGAGTTCAAGGCCAGACTGGCCAACATGGTGAAACCCCTGTCTCTACTAAAATACAAAAATTAGCCAGGCACAGTGGCACGTGCCTGTAATCCCAGCTACTTGGGAGGCCGAGGCAGGAGAATCGCTTGAACCGGGGAGGCGGAGGTTGCAGTGAGCCGAGAACGTACCACTGCACTCCAGCCTGAGTGGCAAACCAAGACTCTGTCTCAAAAAAAGAAAAAAGAAACATGTATATATTATAAATGATGTATATGCTAATATTGTAAATGACTAAATCAAGCTAATTTAACATAGGTATTATGTCACATTTATTTTGTGGTGAGAACAATACTCTCCTAGCAATATTTAAGTGTACGATACATTATTTTTAACTATCGTCATCATGATGTATGACAGATATCTTGAAGTTATTTCTTCTATCGAACTAAACTGTTGTGTCCTTTAACCAATATCTCCCCAATCCTCCCACCCAAGCCCCTTTCTACTCTGCTTCTATGATTCCAAATATGTCCTTGTGATTTTCTCTCTTCCATAGGGACACTTAGGAACTTTTCCCTCTCATACCTCCATCATGCCACCAGCGACTAGACTGCAAGGTCAAAGCTGAGTCTCAAGGTCAGATGGTTTTCATGGGCCTGGCTACCCACCAGTTGGAAAAAAAGACCCCACCTTAATGTACAACCTGAAGCCTTCTGCCCTCATGCCCAGCGAAAAGTCTGGCCCAGGCCCTTGCTGCCTCTGGGTCCCCTGACTACCTATGTGGCCCAATCTCAGCATGGAGGAGGGAATAGAGGGATTTAAAAGACTCAACAGAAGGGAGAAGGCATGTTATTGGAAGACATATGTGAGAACTGGACGATCAGGCTTCAAAGGCAGACTGTATCTCACTCCCAGTGGTAACCAAACCAAATCAAGTCACACCATCTCTCGAATTTCCATTTGTTTTCAATTTGGAAATAAAGGAGGCTCGTGCAGGGCCATTGCATCACCTCTCTGGAATGTGGTGAAGGTAAGTGAGATCGTGCCTGCCCACTGCTTTGCATTCCAAGAGGCACCACGGCTTGCAAAAAACATCATGGACTCCACATTTGAACTGCAGAGCAGAGGTAGGAGGGGCACCCCAAAGACCATTACAATGTAAGAAAAACGCTACATTGGACTTTCTCAAAAGTAGAAATCTTAGTGGGCAGCACCCCTCAGGTGCTATAATATAGTATAGAGAAGAAAGCTAAGACCAAGTCAGAAAGCCTAGGTACAAGTACAGATGTAATATGAACTACAAAGTTTGTTATCCATAAAACAGGAATAATCACAGCTCCTTCTTATGTTACTTTAAGGATTCCAATATGAGGTATGTAAGGACAGCCAATATCTGATGAGTGCCTACTGTGTACCAGGCATTATTCAAAATGCTTCACAGACCTTCACTTAATCCTGACAATCCCTGCAGAGGCAGGAATAGAGGACTAAGCTAAGGCACAAAGATATAAGTAATTTTGTCCCAGGTCACAAAGTTAGAAGAAATGGTGAAGCCGAGATTCAAATCTAGGTGACCTGATCACAATGTCCACACTTTTAAACACTGCTCAACCATCTGGTGGAGAATGGGTGTTTAACAGATGTTGAAGAATGACACTACAGTGTTAGCTCCACTATCCTTAAAATATTTATCTCTCGGCTGGGCGCGGTGGCTCACGCCTGTAATCCCACCACTTTGGGAGGCCAAGGCAGGTGGATCACGAGGTAAGGAGTTCAAGACCAGCCTGGCCAAGATGGTAAAACCCTGTCTCTACTAAAAATACAAAACTTAGCTGGCCGTGGTGGTGGGCACCTTTAATCCCAGCTACTTGGGAGGCTGAGGCAGAGAATTGCTTGAACCCGGGAGGCG